>NW_011369947.1:11749589-11750268 GCF_000735185.1 Notothenia coriiceps
TAAAATAATAACATTCTGGCAACATAAAAAATCTAACTTGCAGCTGAAAATGTTTTAAGAACAGTAGGGCATAATGTTCTAACAATGTCAGCAAAAACATTTTAAGAATGTTTTTAGAGAATGTTATGCTACCTTTCAGAAGAACATCCTCTGAACCAAAATAAAAGCTTCTGCTGAAAACGTTTTAAGAACAGTAGGGCATAATGCTCTAACAATGTTTTCAAAAACATTTTAAGAAGGTTATCACCAAACATTTTAAGAATGTTTTTAGAGAACGTTATCCTACCTTTCAGAAGAATGTTCTGGGAACCAAACAAAAACTTCCCGCTGAAAACCTTCCTAGAACAATGACTGTAACATTCTCAGAATGCTTTTAGAACTAAACATTTCTAGCTGGGAAGGAGTTTATGAAAAGTCCCTGGAGGCAGTTTATTTCACCTAATTTCAGCTTGATTTGACCACATTTACTTAAAGATACTTTGTTTTGTGTTTCATACAAGGGCATGCACATGACCATTTTAAGTAGAAAAGCTATGTACTAAAATTCCAATAAAGGGTTTCTGAGAGCCACTTTAATAGTGTAAACCAGGGGTCCCCAAACTTTTTTCTCTGGGGGCCACATTATCGTTCCTGACTGTGATGAGGAGCCGGGATCGATCATGTGGGCTGTATACTAGGC
>NW_011369947.1:11750289-11752128 GCF_000735185.1 Notothenia coriiceps
ATATATATATATATATATATATATTTCAACAAAAGGTTTCCTTACATGAAATACATCTCTCCATTAGGGGCAAAGGGCACATTAGTGAGAGACTGTTGAAGAGACAGCAAAGATACAGAGTAGCATGGGAAATAATGTTTAGAAATACAAATTCATATACTCACAAATGTTTCCGTTTAAATGCACGCTTTAATTCATTCTGACACTCCGTTGTTATGCATGATATTAGAGTAACATTTGACCATGCACCAGTGGGATGCTTCACAGTGTAACACCACTGCAGAGCTTAATTAAACCCACTGCTGTGGCAGGAATTTTCACTCCTGCGAGAATCACATTTTCTTTTGAAGTTGTCATGATAGCAAGTACTGCCAATTGCAATTCCACACTAAAAAGCATAGAGCTCATATTCACGTTCTTAAATACAAATATTCATCCAATAGGAAGTCCCTGTCTCCAAGAATGAGACCTTTTGCACCTCTCAGTAATCGTGGTGACACAACTTAAATTAAAGTGTTTAACAATTTGAGTGTTTAATTAAGTGTTGAGTTGTTTGCTTCCAAACAGAAATCACTATAGAAAAGGCCCTTTTAACTAACCTTCTTACCCAGTCACACACACAGAAGTGTGCAAGTTAAGTTTGAGCAGAGAACATTGTGTAAAGGCCAGACAGTGGATAAGTACTTGTCAGTGATTCCTTGAGGGGAAATTAAACTGAATGTCACATGCTGATCTTTTTGCCCTGTTACCGATTTAAAAGCTCCTCTTCAGATGATGTAGCTTAGGCACACCGTGTTTCTAGCTCCTTGGCTTGATGAACATTTGACCTTATGTCAAAATCTGTAAAGTTAAAGTGTCTGTATCTTATTAGTAATATACATGACATTTTATATAAAACCGACTCAGGATTTGAGTCGGTCATCCGCAAATATGACAGCAGATAGTGGACCAGTGACTCCAGAGCAAATGACACTGCTTCTGCATGTTTGTTATCATAGCATTTAGTATTAAATCATTATAAAGATATATTGAAATTGTATTTAAATGTTTTAAGACACCTGGCTGTCATAAAGTTAAAGTGACCCAATTGAGAACACATGAGAGGAGCCACAATGAGGCTTAAGTGATGGGAAATGCTGTTTTATCATTATCCAACTAACATTATACTGTTTGAAAATTGTACATGTTTAATTATTGGCCAATAAAGTAAAATTAGTACATTAATTAGATGTTAATGGTGTCCCCTTCACGGCCAGTGCAATACACAACAACTCTCTGCCGGGGTCCATTTTATCAAAACCAGTATGAACCCAGCTAGCGGGGAACGTTCTCACAACTTTGGCTAACGTTACCTTCAGGTTCTAATAAGGTTTTAAAGAAAAGTTTTAATCTGATGTTCAAAGAACCTTTTTAGGATGTTTATTTTTTCAAATAATGTTCCTATAAGATTTAAGGTTAACTAAGACATAACGTTTTAACTGCAACTTTCAGAGGATGTTTTGAGGATGTTATTGAGGCCTGAGATGACAGAACGGTTTTTTATAAAACGTTCCTTTAATGTGATATGTTAACAAAGGTGGAACGTTTTCCTTGTAACATTCTAAGGATGTGTTTTGGACGTTGTTAGGTAACACATTAAAGATGTTCTTTATAAAACGTTCCCTCAATGTTACACAATAACAAATGAAGAACATTTTCAAAGCAACATTCTGAAAAAATTGTCAGGATGTTATTGAGGCCTGAGATGACAGAAAGGGTTTTATAAAATGTTCCTTTAATGTTACATGATAACAAATGAAGAATATTCTCCAAGAAACATTCTGCAAATGTTTTCGGGAT
>NW_011369947.1:11752173-11758416 GCF_000735185.1 Notothenia coriiceps
TTTAGCATGGTGAAACTCTAATCTTAAAGCTCCCCGGCAGTCATTACAATCCCGCTCTCGCCTGAGACCATCACCGGTACTCGGTTGCACTTGACAGTAGTCTTAGCGGTTGGTCGACGGAGATAGCGTGGCGAAATTTCGTTGCAATACATTGCAAGACAACTGTAGACAATGTAAATCGTAGAACAAAAAAATTTGATTTTATATAAAAAAATAATTGGTAATATAACAAATATATTCAATTATAAGCATCACGACATAAGAAATATACTGCATACAAATACTGGGGTTCTTAAAGGCGGTGGCCATGTTCCGACAGCTTCAGTATCGCCGTCTTTTATAATACGATGTGCAACTCTGTCGTCACTTACGGCCACGTCATTTCTACTCCCTTTTTTACTGCGTCTCTCACAGCCCAAAGAATTCTTGTACCTGCGCAAGCTTCCTATACAGATAAAAAACAAGCGTACTTCCTGGAACGTCATCGTAAACATAGGAGTATGACCATCTTCTTTTACACCGGCACAAATTGTCTTAATTGGAAGCCCCGGTAGGTGCTTGGGCCCAGCGATTACCGCCCTCGTTTGGAGAGTCATGTTATTATTTCACAAACAAGTTGACAACTAAATAAAATATTTAAAAAAATATTTTATAATTTTTTTTTTTTTTTTTTTTTCTTCTTTGGGCCAGTTCAAATGGTGAGGTGCAGAGAGGTGGAGGGCCGGTCAAAGGGGCGTGGCGGGCCGTATGCGGCCCGCGGGCCGTAGTCTGGGGAACCATAGTGTAAACCATGCACAGGTGGTAATTGTCTGTGGTGAACCTCTGGCATGGTATTCCATGGTATCTGATACCTTGCACAACTCCCAAGAGCACAGTGGTGTAAATAGCCTACTGCTTCTATCCATTTATCCTATTAGGTGAAATTCAGCAGTAATAAGATCTTGATCAAGGCAGAATGCCAACAGTTCGCCTTGTTTGCTCACTGTTGAGGAAAATAAGCTCAAAGCCATTCCAGCAGTCGGGTTGGCACCTTTGTGTGAGAGTAGGAGTATATATTTCCCTCACAGTCTCTGAAGAATTCAGTAAATGCAAAGTCATCTTTTCCTATATTCATACTTATTATTTCTTTGTATATACCACAGTTGTATTCACATTGTAAAAGACCACACCGTGAACAGTTTAAGCTACTGTTTGATGTGAGCAAACAGAGACATAGTGATATGAAATATTAATAGTCACGCCTAGTTTTGGCTGAATTTAGTGCTTTCCAATTTTCTTGTTTGTTCCCCCTCTCTATGTCTCTATCTTATGTGTTTCTCAGAAGAAGCTGCTCTGAAAGCTAAAATATGTTGTATATGCATGGGCAATTTCAAAAAGCTGTTAATAGGTTACAATAGCCTCTCATTCATTCATGTGGAATACATTTAGTTTGTAATACAGAAACACAGACCTTCTAAACGTATTAATATTTTTTTTTCAACTCTTGATATCAGTTTTGTCATGCAAGCTGCTGCAGTTAGCAGTTAGCATCAGCTTACTTCTAATGACATAATAGACTTTTCTTATTGTAAGTATTTTAGGTGTATTTGATCCCATTAGTGGTAGTTGAATTCAGTTGAATATCAGCAGTTCCAGCCAAGGCTCTGATATTCAAGGTTCAAGGTTCTAGGTTCTTTATTTGCAAACAAACATAGCTACAGTGTAGTTATGTCCATGAAAATCTTGTGTCACGGCTTCTCCAACAGTACAACACAAAACACAGATAAACAGAAAAATATAGTGCAAGTAAATAGTAAATACAAGAAGAAAAATAGTTTAAAAAAGTGAAATAGTTCAATAAGAGTCTAAGCAGCCAGATGAATATTGTGGATGTTGTTTCAACAGTTCAGGTGTTTAGCAGTCTTATTGCCTGTGGGATGAAACTGTCACTGAGTCTGGTGGTTTTAGTCTGGATGCTGCAGTACCGCCTGCCAGACGGCAGCAGACTGAACAGTTTGTTGCTGGGCATCCAGACTAAAACCACCAGACTCAGTGACAGTTTCAAAACAAATAACAGCCCCGTCGTACAGTGTTGAAATTTCGTATGGTCAAAAATCTCAAGGGGAGCCCACTTACCGGAGGGACTAAATCGCTAAAGGAGACGATACTACTTTACACGGAAATCGAGGTGACAATTTCCTAAACCGGGATACTGTAAAAAACGAACAACACGGACGGGGAAAAAACTCGAGACACTGAAAGACTTTAGGAGACAAGGGACAGGATACACACCGTAAACGACGACCACCCGGCAATTTTTACCGCTGCGTTAAATATAAGAAACTTGTGCCAAAACAGAGTAACTTTGTCTGTTGTCCGGAAGAATATGAGTCATTTCTGTCATAAGATTAGAGGGTGGAGAGAACCTTATCGAGGAAGTTTGTAGTAAAAAAGAAGGAAAAAACTGTAAGAAGAGAATGTTGGGCCGAGGACCCGACGTTGTTTTTCGTCCCTCGCTCTGCTTTCCCATTCTTTATGTAACAAATAAGAGTTGATTTGTTACATTACTGTCCTGAGTCGGTTGTCCAGGGCTCCCGACGGTTACTTCTCTCACCGGTCGTCCTAAGGCTCTCGCTGCATAAGGCCACCCGAGAAAGACTCCGAAGGCCGGTCCACATCGAGTAGTTCCGAATCGTCCGAGCAGTGTGTCCACGCGAGCAGTCCTCTTACCTGGACCGTTGTGTTGGTGGTGGGTCTGCCGTGGGTGCGCCACACCTCCCCAGCAGTGTGGAGGGGGGGGTATGCCTTTCCTCAAGGTGATCTGTGGCAATTGATGATTTTTACGACCTCGAAAAGAGCTATAAAACCGCTACTGTCCTCTGTAGACCGGTCAGGGAACTGTCGTGGGACCTTCTTGGGCCTTACAGCATTGTCTTTGCGGTTTATCGGGAACCGATGCTTTGGGTGCCTGGACTGGGTCAAGCGACGGCTTAACCCGAAAGGACAGACTGTACTAAATTGCACGGCTCGTATGAGAGAGAACCTCCGGTCCGGGTTTTTGTATTGCGTGTACATGGTGTACAAAAATGCTGTGTGTCTAACAGGGCTGACGGGTACGCGAAAGGACTCCTGAGGAGGTGCTTTAGACTTCCTTGTGTTAGACTATGTGACCTAGGGTTAACTTGGAAAGGGTGCAGTGTGAAAGAACTGGTCGTAGGAGGGGAACGTCGACTGTTGGGACCACCGTGGTATGGGTAGGAGCCACCGCTCTGGCGGAGTTTTTGCCTACTCCCTCGGTAGCAAAGACGAGATGGTCGTTGAGTGAGCCCCTATGTTCTGTGTTGGGCAGTCCTTATTGTGTTGATTGAAGTGACCGAGAAGGGGGACGAGTCTGAGAGGGGGACACGTGCCGAGTGTCGGGCCCATTGCCGTTCGGGGTTTGGAGGTCCTCCGTGAATTGTAAGAGAAGACGCATGTCAGTGGCACCCACTTCTACTGACGCACCACAATCCGCCACCTGGGAAGGTCGGTTGTGCCGACGGTCGGTTCCCGGCAAATGATCCTATTGAGGTGTGTGGGTTAGCGAAGTAAGTCCTGCCTGGGTACCGCTGTAGGGGGACGGGCTGGTCTCAATTTGTGTTGTCTTACGTCTCCTTGTCCGTGTTGTAAGTAAGGGTATGGAGGTAGGCCTGTTTTAGGGGACAAGATCAAACAGGCTTTTGCCATTGTGTCCGAGTCTTAAACTCAGTATGCTACGTCACAGAGAGTTGTTAAGAAATGGCCGTGCGACCTACAGTGAAGGGGGGTTAAACTGTGCATAGCCAACGTTTTTTACGTCTTTTGGCACCAAGGAAAGGTTGTGGCGTACCAGTAATGGACGACTGACCCTCTCTACTGTCCATTCCTAAGGGTCCTGTGTCGTGTTCTCGTCTCAATTTTGACCGGATGTGCAAGGGGACGATCGAATTGAACCCCTGGCAGTCGGAAGGTCACCGGGAGAAGGGACGTCCTTTACGTCTAAAAGGCCTTAGGTAGGAATCGAACTGGATCATAGGAGTGCAGGTCCAAATGGGGTCACGCCTAATCGGAAAGAGAAGGGAGAGGGACGACATGTATGTAAAGGGTGAAGTAGGACCGGGAACTTTTGAGCTGGCGAGGACACGCAATCGTTATCAAGTATGACGTCTCGCCTTCGGAGTGAAACGCGAGCGACTACATTGTGACGTTACACCCGACCCATGTCTAGAAATGTGAACGAGGTTGGGTAGTTGAGTGTATGGACGTCATATAGCAAGCTGTAAAGTCCCTAAAGTGGTGGAAGACTTTTTCATTGGCTAGGGACCGTTGAGTGTAACCCAGGACAGCGATCGGAAGAGGTCCTGGACTTGGAGACAGCTATACGAGTCCCCCCGATTGAGCATACGGAAGTTGTTCGTCAGAATTGTCAGTCGATTTGGAACCCGAAGAGACGGTGGCAGTCGCGTCTCATCTAAGCCCCGAAATCGGCAATTTGTGGTGACTATGTTATTCCAGGGAGCGCAGTCCTGGGTGAAGGAGACACAGAGTTCGATGTGACCAAACTTGTCCCTTTTTTTTGATAGACCCAGAGCAAGTGATTTGACCCGTATGGGCGTTTAATGACGGTTGCAGTTGACCTCATCGAGATGGCCCTTAAGCTCTGGACTGACGTGGCTTGGGTCGTCCTTTTGGGTTGGAGGCGAGGAGATTGAGTCGGAAAATAAAGATGAAGGGGGGAATAAAAAAGGTGACTGTCCGAAGAGGTAAAGACAAACGCGTTGTGTCGTAGGAAAGAACAAGTTTTCAGTCCGGACATAGTACGCCGGTCGCATGACGTGACAGAGACGATCCAGTTGTCATACAAAAGGAGGAAACTTTGTGGATTGAGTTTGTAAACGAATGGTTACGGAGAATAAAAAAGAAGAAGAAAATAAGGTGTAGGTTCGCTCTTACGAGTCGGTTGTGTCTAAGTTCGACGAGTGCACTTCTTCGGAGGTCATCGAGGGAGACATCCGCGAGAGTGTTTGAGGAGTGGTGAGAAGGTAGTAGTATTGTGACTCACCGGGCGAGTGCGATGATTTGTCCGGGATGTGCCGAGGCACCTGGGTAGGAGATTGACGGATGTCTTGATCGATGTTAAGGGACGATCAGAAAGTTTCCACGTCAGATACCGATACCAATACGCTAATTGAATACGTGAATTATGGCCATTCCGAGCCGCGTTCGCTGGTCGTTTGGCCTCGTTGAGTGGTACGTCGGAGCCGCACGAGGGCTCAATTTATGCGAGATTGTTGAAAGTGTTGGCGTTGATTGTCTGGGAGGGAGTGGAGGTTCCCTCTGTGCAATGATCGGATTGTCCCTGTCATGGTGCCATGTTGCAGACACGGAGCATGAGCGACGGTGTGTTAGGGCAAGTGGCTTGACGTTGTGTGTGAGAGTTTTTTGTTTGGGGCGTTGGGATGAGGGTTGGTCGGCTGGTCGCGCTGTTGTCGTCGACGCGTTTTAGGCATGGGGTGTTGCCTTAGGTCAACGGGTGCCGAAGGTCAGGTTTGTTCCTCGGGGGTAGACAATGTTGTGCCCGAGGACCCGTCGTTGTTTTTCGTCCCTCCGCTCGCTCTTCGCATTCTTTTTATTGTTAAAAAATAAGAGGTGTATTTTTGACATTACTGGTTTTTGGTCGGGTCTAGGGCTCCGACCGTACGTTCTCTCACGGGTCTCCTCATGGGCTCTCGAGCATAGGCCGACCCGAGAAAAGGAACTTCCGAAAGGCCCGTTCCACATCAAGTTCCGAATCGTCGAGAGTGGGTCCACGTCGAGCATCCGGTTACCTGGACGGCGTTTGATTTGGTGGTGTGGTGGGTCCCCTCCACACCTACACCCTCCTGGTTTAACTACCGAATTTTTTAATACTCAATTAGGGTATTAGAAGCACCACCAATCGATAAGTTAGGAAGGACACGTTGTCATTCACCGGGTGGTTGACGCTGGTGAGCCACGAAACGCCTTCTAAGGTTTACAAATTAAGGGTAAATGTTAGTCCCTGATGTATGCTTGTAACACACACACAGCACGACACACAACTGACAACACACACACACACACACAGTAATGAACGGTGGAGGGCAAAAGCGCCCTGTGAGGGCGTAAGAAAGGGCTAAAGACGGTTTTAGTCTAAATGAGTGCTACAAAGTGAAACGAAAGTTATGGTGGAACAAATCTCGAAAGGTACATCCGCTCAGAGATAAA
>NW_011369947.1:11758446-11763156 GCF_000735185.1 Notothenia coriiceps
GTGTGGATGAGCTTTCTGACGATGCAATCACAGCTCAAAGATAAAGCAAAATAATTTGTAAACTACTCAATTGCTGTGGATGAAAGTACGGATATATCAGACACGGCTCAGCTGGCGATTTACATCCGCGGAGTGGATGCACAGTTGTCTGTTACTGAGGAGCTTTTGGACTTAAAACCGATGCACGGAACAACCACCGGCCAGGATATTTTCAAAAAGGTGGATGAGTGCATCAGTGGAACCGGCTTACCATGGAATAAACTTGTGGGGCTGACGACCGATGGGGCGCCTGCTATGTGTGGGCAAAGGAGTGGACTGGTAGCAAAGGTGCGACGGCCCTTAATGTGATTCCAATTTCCCAGAGTGGCCCTTTGTGAAAATGAGTTTGACACCCCTGATTTAAGGGGTCATTTCTCAAAATATTATTCTGGAGGACTAATAGCTATCAGCCTCACACGGTCCTGGCTTCGATGTCCCATACTGCACTCCCTCACATCACTTGACTCATAATCCTCCGGTCAAAAATGAGCGCCACAAACGACCGCGTTTTTCGTCACAGACGCAGCATTGAAGTCCTGTCTCTTTGTCTGCACAAAACGAACCCAGGACCGAAAGCTAGCTAGCTTTCTTTTCCTGTTAGGGAAATAGTGGACTCGATATCCTGACAGGCTGGTATTTGTGCAACCTGCACAAACACAATACTGCACCATGATTACAAATGGTGAAATACAATGTAAAACTACCAAAAAATACCAGCTCACTAAAACACAACCGCTCAACACAACTGCTCAACGCAACTGCTAACTATTACCGCGGTCAGAGAGCTGAGATGTGTCCCCTTTGTGATGTAATATGACGCGTTTGACGTATGACCTTAAAAAAAGCCGTTTTTAAGAGCAGAGCTCAAAATTGCTCCTTTCCCTCTGAATTCCTGCCCTTATGTCTCGTAAAACATATCAAATCCTGCATTCACTTTTTTAATTGTAATTTTCAAGCAAGTTTAAGCATGAATGTAAAAAAAAAAAAATCTGCAAGTTGCTCTTTAAACTTATTTAAAAAAAGAATAGGCCTAACTGTGTGCCTGTGGCATGGTACGTCGACATATGAATGTTCAGGAAGACTTTACACTTCACACAGTGACTGTCAGAATCACAAATGTGATAGATTGAGAGAAGGACCACTGAATACCTCATACCCTGCTTAATAAAAGGGAACCAAGCCAGACTCGTACTTCTTTTGGATCCCTTCCAATGTCCAATAGATGATTCAAAAATGAAAAAAAGTTTTAATAACAATTCATAATTTTTATCTGATGTATTGATTCATCCTGAGAAGTTACATTCCTAATTAAAAAAAGGAGCTGTTGGCAGGTGTTACATATTAAGACAAGTATATAGTAGGTGTTACGATCGATTTGGGGTGGAGGTGCATCCAATTAAGTTGTGAAAAGCAACATTATTATTTCAGGGACGTTGAGCTGTAATCGCAAAGGAATTTCTGCAACTACTGCAAAAAACACTTGTATCGGACCAGGGGGGCCTCTTGTTAGTGACCTGGTAAACACAACAAGTGCATTTTTTGTGATGTGACAACAGTTGATTAATACTGATTAGATGAAGCAAAGAAATAAATAAATCCTTTTGGTCTACAACCTTGACACATACATTTTTTAAGGAACACAATGTAACCTTTGATACTGTTAATTCAATAGGAAACAGTTTAAATCCTATATAGTTTATTGATGAAACAGTGGGAAATGTACGATATCGTTTGCAATAACATTGGGAACAAAGAGAACTTTAAAAAAAGGTAAGCGTTTAATGGCAATGTTTGTTTGAAAATTGAACCTAAGACATAGGAAGATAAAGTTCAATGGCTTACTTTAATGTCCAGTGTAAGGAGATGGAGATTTACACCTTCGCCCACTGAGTCCCCTTGCAATATATCACTGCCAGCCATAAACAAAATGGCCCAGGATAGGCTGCCTCCGTACTGGCGGGCTTGCTACCATTTCATGGCCAAGGTGACAAGCAGCCTCTTCAGTTCCAACATATAGAGGAGAGCGAGAAGCCCTGCCAGAGCAGATGGAGCTCAGGACGCTTTGCTTAGCAGTGGAGACATTGTTCTTGATCTACAGTCAAGGCACAAGAGCTAAAACAGAGCTAAACTGCCCACAGTGGTGGGTGAAGGCTAAGGAAGAAAAAGTGCCAGCGGAATGAACACTATTCTACCAGGCCTTGTTTTTCTAATATCCTGGATTTTGACAAGGCTCCGATGGCTCTCGAGTGCTATCGGCTGCACTGCCTGCTCTGACATCAACAAACATGTTCTAACACAAGGGGAGGAAGAGACTAGGACGTGAATGAGTGTGTGAGTCGAGGAGGCAAAGATAGCAAATGAAGAGATAGATAGTCAAACCAAGTTCATCTGTCATGCCTTTCCACCTCTTCCAGGCCACAGCGACCACACCAGAGAAAACAAAGACGTGCGAGCGGCATATAGTGGAAGCTCCAAGTGATATCCTATTATGGCAGCTGTGTACAAATATAACATTATGGCAGCACACCATCTTTACAGCATGGAACTCAGGGCTAGGGTGACCATGTTTTATTGATGATATATCACTCTGGAGAGCTGATAAAACCCGGGGGTAGAGCTATAAAGGCTCTATAGCCTACAGTACAGTAAATAACCCCTGCTGGACACCATCAACAGTGCGCTGGGAGGATTCTCAGTATTTCAAAGAAACACATACTGAGGCCAAGGCTGGTGGGATGTGTGTTGGCTTTTTTCCCATTGTATGATAACCCTTGTTACATCAAATGCATGTATATTTTATATATATATCGTAACAGGGTTGGAAAGCTGGTATATGAGCCCTGACTGAACACTCCCTTTCTTTTCGGCCTTGTCTGCTGTCGATTTCATTTCAATCTCTTGCCACCCTCTCCACACCTCTCCCTCCGCCAGCAACGCTTAGCTGTCCACTCATCCTGTCCATATGGGAAGGGTGCACACATACAAATGACACAAAGACATCTTAAGGGCAAACCATACTTGTCTATGTTTTAGATTACCAAAAAACAAAAAATGTAGCTTACAATTTGTTATTTACATGCGCAAGTGTTGTTAGTTATACGTTTTATAGAAGGAAAATATTGGTGTGAAATTACATAAAAAGAAGCTAACTGCTGTTATTAATCTAGATTGTTTAATTGCTGTCTCAAATCTTAGCTAGTTAGCCTTTTGTTATTTAGCATGAATGCTTTTAAATGTATCAGCATTTGTTAACTTGCTAATTATTCAGCTTGGATTAAAAATATTTTTTAATATCACCAACACTGTGCTGTTATGTATAAATCAGGGCTGACCATCTTCGTTTGTATTTAACTTAAAGGTCCCATGACATGGCCATTTCTACTGATCATAATTCCATTGTTATGTTGAGTTCTACTAGAATAGATTTACATTGCGCAATGTTCCAAAATCGCATTGGTTTCTCATAGAGCATCTCTGTATAGTATGTGTATTCACTCTCTGTCCTAAACGGCTTGTTGGAGCTCCTGCCCCCCTCCCTCCCTCCCTGTGAGCCCACTGCGCCCTGATTGGTCAGCTCGCCCACTCTGTTCTGATGAGTCCACCACCGTTACAGCGGAACATCATTGATTATGTGTTACAATGGCGTTAGCAACCTGAAAATGAGACCAGTAATGAAAAACAGATGAGAATGCCGTGTTGGCGGGATGTTGCGCGGCTCGCTGCTGCGCCCTTTGAGGCTTGAGGAGCGGCCAGTGTGAGCTGGATTACTCGGGTCGTTTCCTGGTTGCTGCGTGGGGTCTGTGAGACAACGATACACCACGAAACTCACCTGAACTCAGCCTGAGCACACACAGGCTGAGTTCAGGCTGAGAAATCCGCGGAGCCGCAGCTGAGAAAAGATCCGGCTGAGTGAGCGTGTGTGTGTGAGGAGCTCCACGGATTGTTCCATTTGGACCTGGGCATCGTTACGTCACCATACTCAGGAAGAAAACAAATGGAAAAATAACAATCTCCAACGAGGGGTTCAGGGGCAGCATAGACAGGTATTTTCTGTGTTTTACTCGCTACAGGGTGTACTATGAGGTTTTGTGACTTTGCAGACCGTTACATGCAGAAAAGCTACATAACACACAAGGGGACGGGTAATAACCGGAAAATTATGAGATGGGATCTTTAATTGAAAAAATCTAGACGGTAAGTTTAGACATTTAATTTGGTTATTTCTCAATTCATAGACAAAGAATCACTGATGTTTCAGTTTCAAAGGAAATGCCCAGGTGCAACTAATATTCTTAACGATAGCTGTTTCCTAGGAGACCACGTCCTGTGTCAGTGTCACTGTAACCAATATATAGGAAGTAAGAGTCAGCAGCTTCAGGTTCCTCGAGGTCCACATCACTGAGGACCTGACATGGACTCTTCACACCATCACCAAAAAAGCTCGACAGCGGCTCTTCTTCCTCCGCAGGCTGAGGAGGTTCAATATGGACTCCAGGATACTCTGCAACTTCTACAGGTGCACCATAGAGAGGATCCTGACCTACAGGTGCACCATAGAGAGCATCCTGACCTCCTACAGGTGCACCATAGAGAGCATCCTAACCTCCTACAGGTGCACCATAGAGAGTATCCTGACTGGATGCATCACAACCTGGTATGGCAGCTGCACCG
>NW_011369947.1:11763201-11767723 GCF_000735185.1 Notothenia coriiceps
TGAGATTTCTTTCCAGGGTACCGCCCACCAAGTTGCGCCGCAATTTTGTAAACAATCTAGGCTTGTTTGAGAAGCGTGCACTCCCCCCCCCCACCCCGTTGACATTCGCGATACAGAGGGCTTCATACTCCACTAGCACCCCCCCCCCCCGTTGACATTCGCGGTACAGAGGGCTTCATGGGAACTTTGAGGGGAGCCAGAAGAAGTTGGAGTACCAAACAGCGCTGCCAAAATCTCACTCTGAACTCTGTCCAAAACTTGAGAGCCCTGGTTACGTCACACGCGGCAGGTCACGTGGGGAGGCTTTTTTGATGCGGAAGCAAAAATGTCTTACAAAAACGACACCAGATGTCACTGTAGTGTATATTTATGTATATTTTTTTGAAAATCTAGTGTACACATCATTTTCCTACACATTTATTCACAGGTGTCTTTAACCTGGAAGTTGCTCTTTAAGTAGAAACAAGTGGAAAGTGAATGTCAAGAAGTTAGCTGAGAGCTTTTTTTTTCTTTTTCTGAAAATATCAGTACTGCCTTCTGATCATCCATGGTTGTTTTGTGGAATAGCACTCTGGTAGACGTATAATGCTAATTCCAGACTGTGATTCTCTTTTTTACTCCCTGTGCTATTATATCTTATTTTGCCATATATCTTTCAGTGAGCAGGTGTACTCAAATTTAATTTTTCCTTGCTTTTTGAACTAATCCATCTTTTTATTTTCTCCCTTCGCTTTCTTCTTCTACAGGTGACTCATCTCCCGTCGGTAAGTTGACTTCTTTCTATACCTATTCCCCTTGCATATTCTTAAATCGCCCCATTGCCATAGCAACTGAACAGTTATTCCCCATTTTTATCATACATTGTAGATAGGCTGGTGTGAACAATAACAGGAAGTCAACACACCACTAATAATTTATTTTAATTGAAGTTCGTGTTTAAAATGATAATTATGTATGCCTTTCCCCCATCTCTCATTTTCAATCTTAACCCATTGCTGTTGTTTGATATTGCCCACTACATTACCTTGTTTTTCCTGCACTGATTTCCTGATATTTACTGTGAAATTACTTGATGCTTGGTCCGTGCTTTGTGAGTCTCATGGACTACATTACTTTCAAATATGAATTTTTAAGCAATTGAGTTGTCAGTTTTGATTATTATCAGGATTATCAATAGTTTTTCCTCTGTCATTTTCAAGTTCATGAAGTTTGAGAAAGTGACTCATGTATTGGCTGAGAATCAATGATTCAGAATAAGAGGTATTGATTTCAGTGGAAGCTTTCCATGAGCGTGGGGTTTCATGGTTTTCATTCTCCCATTATTTCTTCATCTGCCTCAGGGACTTTTAACTCAATACTTTCAACCTGTGTCGTTGAGTTCTACCCATTTTCACTACTATATGTGCATCGCTTGCTTTAGCTATCTCTTCCACATTAAACACAATTAAACAACTTTAAACTTATTAAAACTTAGAGATAACAACAAAGCAATGGGCAAACTCCATTTCATCGTGTATGTTGTTGTGCTCCTGACCATTGAGTCATTTATTAAACACAAATAGTGGCTCTGTCTGTAAATATGCTGACACACATGTCACAGTACACTAGCTTTCCATCAGCATTTCATTTGGAATCATCATTGGTGGAAAGCAAGGGCCATAGGATTGAATATTGGGATGAAAGCAGAGATGGACAAACTAATGGGACGTTTCAAAACCTCACATAAACAATGAGACAATGAGATGGGTAGAGTTGAAAACTCCAGCTCGCAGCACTTTGTAGCAGCACTTTAGTGATGTGTCAGTGTTATCGCTCGCATCCTAATAATTAGCTTTGTCTCACTGCAGTACCTACTATGCATTATAAACAAGCAATAGCAATCAGCAGAATGTGTAGCACGCAATGAGACAGTCTTTTTCACACAGTCATGGTTAAAATAAATCGAACCAATTCTACGATACATTTTTAAGCAAGTATCCTTGTCCTTATATATTGAAATCCTTTTTATTTGTGTGTGAGTTTGCTCGTCTAGCTTTGCCCAATGAGTGTTCGGTCCAGAGGTCTGATGTCGTCTGAATACTAATGTGGGATTATGACTGTCTTTGGCAGCTTGGAAACTAGGTGGGCTCTGCAGGGTTTGGTTAGGGACATGTTCACCCCCGGGATGCAGTGGAAATATGTTCAAATACCAGATCCATTTCTTAACACCCTGAAAACATTAAGATCCAGAGAGAAAGAGGAATACAAACTGTTTACAATTTGATCTGGGGGCAGGTGCACATTAAGTTTAATCTTTATTACGACCAGTGGGCAATAAGAGACAGATATTCAGTTTTTTTCTGAGTCTATGAGTTCATCAGTGTTCTAGCATGTTGACATGTGTGTGCATGTTATGTAGAAATTCAATTTTTTTACCAGGAAATATATTTTTGCAAGTCTTCTTACATTTTCTGAGCAGTTCAGCACTTTATTTTATTGTTTGTTGTAAAACTTTGACAATGGGTCCTAAATATATGTGCTAAAAGTATAATATTTTCGATTTTCTACACAGTCTCTGTTTTTCTATTCACTGCCAGGCGTATGAGGCAAGTATTGCAGAGGTAATTGATGTCCCTTGTATGTAGAGGCAGGCAGGCACACTACAAACACATATCCTTATCCTACTGCTGAATTCCATTCTGACTCCAAAATATGGCATTGGCAGAGGCATAGACATCTTTCTGTGCACATCTCTCGGTCTCTCTCAAAGCCTTGTTCTCTGCAGCTCAGATGATTAGCATCTCCCTTTCCCTTTTTTCTCCCTCCCTCCCTCCCTTGAATTCCAACCTCAGGCTAGACAGAGCCAGCCGAAGCCTCTTCAAACTGATGCTGCTTTGGGATTGGTCTGATCACCACACATGGTACTAAGGATGCTCAGTGAACCACACATCTACAATTAGCATGAGTGAATAAGGGATTCAGGCTCTGTGTCTGGGGGTGGCACTTAATATAACACATTGTTCATATAATATTCACACAAAACCAATAACATGTATAAATACCCTATTGTTTTTACATTTAGTCATAGTTATTTTCTTACAACTCCCAAAGTCTAGCATTGCACAATGCACATTTATTCACAGTTGGAAATTCATTATGTAAAGTTGTTTTATTCCAGGCTAATACAGGCATGACAGAACAGCCCCACAGTGAACATGGAAACGGTTCATAACTGTCCTAATTTGATTTTAAAATGCTGCACTCTCAGGCAATTTTCCATTTGTTGGCAGCAACCTGGCTACCTAATTGAACAAGGCTTAAGCATCAGTCACAAATGTGAAAACCAAGACAATAAAACACTCTCTCTTTTCCCTGGAAACACAACCAGTACTTAAGTTATTTTCCCTGCCTGGTGATAAACAGCACAGGCTCAAAAGAGCACAACAAAATGGCTGATCCACAATAATGCCAGTGGCCACATTTACAGTGGTGCAAAAAAGTATTTATTCAGCCACCAATTGTGCAAGTTCTCCCACTTAAAAAGATGAGAGAGGCCTGTAATTTTCATCCTAGGTATACCTCAACTATGAGAGACAAAATGAGAAAATAAATCCAGAAAATCACATTGTCTGCTTTTTAAAGACTTTATTTGCAAATTATGGTGGAAAATAAGTATTTGGTCAATAACAAAACTTTAAAAAGCAGACAATGTGATTTTCTGGATTTATTTTCTCATTTTGTCNAGCGGTTTCATGTATTCAAAATGGCATTTAAAGGGTTAAAATCCTGAAAATGATTACATTCTTGGTATTTTCTATTATGGCGGAAGTTGCTTTAAAGATTGAACCCAAAAAAGTTGGGAAAAAAACCTTTTAATATAATGTTTTTATCAAAGTATTTTGCAGTGGACATTTTTGTCTTGAATGACTAATTTGCATAGTCGATTTGTTGCACAGTGAATTAAAGACCGATTTGAAAAATTGAAATTGGAATTCCAAAGTAGATCGAGGAAATAGCCTTGTTACAAAGATTCAGGCTGTTTGGACCAACAGAACCAAAGTTATTGCAAAATGAAAAGTGAAAAATGACCCATATGGACAAAAACGTCCACAGTGATAGCGGAGGGCTAGAGGAGATCTGCATGGAGGAATAAATACCAGCAACAGTGAGTGAACACCTTGTGAAAACGTTTGACCTCTGTCATTGCCAACAAAGGGTAGATAACAAAGTATTGAGATTAACTTTTGTTATTGACCAAATACTTATTTTCCACCATAATTTGCAAATAAATTCTTTAACAATCAGACAATGTGATTTTTCTGGATTTTTTCCCCCCATTTTGTCTCTCATAGTTGAGGTATACCTAGGATGAAAATTACAGGCCTCTCATCTTTTTAAGTGGGAGAACTTGCACAATTGGTGGCTGACTAAATACTTTTTTGCCCCACTTTATATGTCAGTGCGGAAACAATAGCCCCAACCTGTAGTTCCATGTGTGAATTATGTGTCAGTGTGTTAATAAGTGATCACTACACAGTATGTA
>NW_011369947.1:11767763-11807430 GCF_000735185.1 Notothenia coriiceps
TAGTCAGTCATCAATTGTGCAAGTTCTCCCACAAAAGTTAATCTCAATACTTTGTTATCTACCCTTTGTTGGCAATGACAGAGGTCAAACGTTTTCTGTAAGTCTTCACATGGTTTTCACACACTGTTGCTGGTATTTTGTCCCATTCCTCCATGCAGATCTCCTCTAGAGCAGTGATGTTTTGGGGCTGTCGCTGGGCAACACAGACTTTCAACTCCCTCCAAAGATTTTCTATGGGGTTGAGATCTGGAGACTAGCTAGGCCACTCCAGGACCTTGAAATGCTTCTTACGAAGCCACTCCTTTGTTGCCCGGGCGGTGTGTTTGGGATCATTGTCATGCTGAAAGACCCAGCCACGTTTCATCTTCAATGCCCTTGCTGATGGAAGGAGGTTGTCACTCAAAATCTCACGATACATGGCCCCATTCATTCTTTCCTTTACACGGATCACTCGTCCTGGTCCCTTTGCAGAAAAACAGCCCCAAAGCATGATGTTTCCACCCCCATGTTTCACAGTAGGTATGGTGTTCTTTGGATGCAACTCAGCATTCTTTCTCCTCCAAACACGTCTAGTTGAGTTTTTACCAAAAAGTTCTATTTTGGTTTCATCTGACCATATGACATTCTCCCAATCCTCTTCTGGATCATCTAAATGCTCTCTAGCAAACTTCAGACGGGCCTGGACATGTACTGGCTTAAGCAGGGGGACACATCTGACACTGCAGGATTTGAGTCCCTGGCGGCGTAGTGTGTTACTGATGGTAGCCTTTGTTACTTTGGTCCCAGCTCTCTGCAGGTCATTGACTAGGACCCCCCGTGTGGTTCTGGGATTTTTGCTCACCGTTCTTGTGATCATTTTGACCCCACGAGGTGAGATCTTGCGTGGAGCTCCAGATCGAGGGAGATTATCAGTGGTCTTGTATGTCTTCCATTTTCTAATAATTGCTCCCACAGTTGATTTCTTCACACCAAGCTGCTTACCTATTGCAGATTCAGTCTTCCCAGCCTGGTGCAGGTCTACAATTTTGTTTCTNGTTTTAAGAACAGTAGGGCATAATGTTCTAACAATGTTATCACCAAACATTTTAAGAATGTTTTTAGAGAACGTTATCCTACCTTTCAGAAGAATGTTCTGGGAACCAAACAAAAACTTCCCGCTGAAAACCTTCCTAGAACAATTACTGTAACATTCTCAGAATGTTTTTAGAACCAAATATTTCTAGCTGGGCAGGCAGCCATAACGCACTACGGAAAAGGGAAAACCCTACAAAGTACAATAGGGCCCTTTATGTTTAAATCTTGGCATTTGTCCAAATTTTAAACATTGTACTTTCTATTTTTCTGGTAATTATTATAAATAAGTCATTATAAATTATGAATGACTACTGGTATCATCTGAAATGAAAACTCTTATTGAGATTTTTTCCCCAGCTATTTAGCCCAGTCTAGGATTTATCATAGCAGTCCTTTTCTTCAGTTTGAACTACTTCAACTCCTTTCGAAAACCCTCTACACTGTCTCGTTCCCATAGCAACAGTCTCTTTGCCGCAGCCATTCAAGGAAGTTGAGTCAGAGCAGTATGAGAGTATGGACCATTTTCCTCCGAGAAAAACAGTGCCGCTTCATCCACAATGAGGTTTACAGTAGATACTGTACCTTCAGTCGTGCTTTCTAGATACTCATGACTCGTCACCATCATGTTTTGATCAAACATAAACAGACAGGCCTATTGTTGGCACTAGTGTTTCACCACATCTGGTATTTTTCTGTCTGGGGAGGAACCAGATCTTTGTAGTGTTTCATATTAAAATAGCCTTGTAGTTGTAGATGAACCAAATCAGCAGGCTTTCATTTTTACTGGGACAACCAATTAATCAGGGAAAATTATCTGACTACGACAAATAAAAAAAAACAGTTGTTGTTTACCTGATGTCAGATTTTTGGAGAAGAAGCGCAATTCGCAAAGGCCAGATTGCAGGCAGCTCCTCTTCATTTATTCATTTTACAGACGGGTTTCCTTTATGATTTGTATTAATTGACTTCGAAAAAAACTTTGTGAGGAATAGAGGTTCTCAACCGAGACACCCCTCTTCCTTCGCTAGGCTTCTCATGAACAAGTATGGAGAACATGTGCTGTGTCTCAACTCATATACTTCCCTTAGTGCACTTAATGTTGTGCACCATGAACACTTATGCCGTGCAAGAATTTTGACTGGTTACAAAGCAACGTCTATAAATCAGCGTATAATATTATTTGAGCAGATAAACTACCCAGTTTAGCCCTTATTTAAATCATTTGGTCTAAACTAGTTATTTTCTCACTCTATTCATTTGACTGAGCCAAGAGCAGGAGATCGGAGGTAGGCTTAAGGAAAACTCGAGTGTGCATGCCCTATGGGCAACACTCAGCACTGTTAGCTAGCTAGCTAGCCGTTCTAATCTATTATAGACTACTAAAATAACCCTAATTAAATTAACGTTTTAGCCCTAGTAAAGTGGTACTGTACATTACTTTAATTGAGAAAAAAACACAAGTATAACTTTTATTTGTTTGGTGCTGTGTTTACCGGAGCAACCTCAACTGCAGCTAGGCTTGTAACTTCCATTACGTAGCTAAGATGCCGATCGTTGAAGTGTCTACTGTTCCACACTCAACTCAGCACTGCGTTTTGCCATACAATGCATTGTTACTATGCGTTCAAAACAGCAAGTGCAAATACAGAAGAATGTGCTTTTGGACACAGCATATCCAGTTTGTCATGGGGCAGTCTGACAAACCAACCCAGTCTCATGGCATTTCGTGTTATAGTCACGACATTTAATCTATTGATTCGTATTCACCAACACAATTTCCCCCTTTTTTTCGTGTCACACAGAACGATTTTAAAAGCAATGTATTTCTATTGGTAGTATGTTTCGTACCTGCAGCACGTCTTTTTGTCCGTTCGGGTCTTGGAAGACCGGAAGCTGTGGGGTTCATAAAAACATCTTCTTACTCAATATCAAGCCACGATTATTGTTTTATTTTAAATCGTATAATGTCTGACTTTTCTTTTCGTCTGTGAGGAAAAGAAATGGGGCTCAGAGCCTCAGAATACTGAAATCTGTATTTTTTAAAATATTTTTTTCCTTCTAATTTGTTATTATTTTCTAAATAACATACTGTTATTTACTCACCAATAAGAACACCTGGGCAGAGGCGGAGCCAGGGGCAGATCATGGTGCACCTGTGCAGCAGGGAGACAGAAAAGAAAACAAGGAGGGGAGCACATGTCTACACAGACACCCATTCGAAGTCAACCATTTTCTGAAGAATGTGCTGACATGGGGGTTTAAATTGCCATGCCTCTCTTTGGCTTTCGAGCCCGTCTCAGGATTAATGCCCAGGAAGTACCTGAAAACAATAAGCCAATTTCAAGCCAATTTCAATTTAAGTAAAACCTGCACCAAAGAGAGAAATTGGTATTTAAAGCCAAGCAAGAGCGATAAAAGCAAGAAAATCACTTAATTTGTTGTGTTATCACAGAGGGTGGTCTGAATACAGTATTTTACTGTGAAATAATGCAGTAACATGTTGTGAAATGCTGGTAATCATTTATCCTGTACATTCATAGTAATTAACTGTGCCTTCATTGATTTCACTGTGAAATACAAAATTACAGTATTATATTGTGAACATCACAGGTAAAGACTGTACAATTGTAAAACAGTAATTTATTGTAAAGTATTACAGCTAAATATTGTGAAATCATGGTAATATTTTACAGTGTAGCATTTTTGAGACTTTTAAACTTTAATTACCGCGTTACAAAAGTAACGGAGTTACAGTAATATATTACTTTTTGCTGTAACGAAGTAATGTAACGCATTACTAATGAAATTTGGGTAATATATTACCCGTTACAATGCTCAGTAATGCAGTTACAACACATTTTAACCCGAAATTAAATGGTGTTTTGTTGAATGTACTAACATAGCGAGAAATTCCGACACCAGACAAATTGTGCGGGTAGATTAGTAAACCTGGTGTGTTTACCCTTCGGGCTTCGCGTCGGGATCTTCGGGGCAGTTGAATGTTATGCACCCTCTATTCAAAAAAGAGAACAGAGCGAAAAATACAAACAACAAATTGTGTCAGGTGCGCGTGACCTGCTCCGCTGCGCGTGCATCATTTCAAAAGTCCTTCCACAGCAGTGACACACATCTGTGGATAATCAAATACGAAAATGGTTAAAGGAACCATCACTAAACGCCAGCAACACTGCATTTACTGCAGACAGTAGCAACAGGTCAGATGGGGACATCACGTTACCCTCCGTTGTGGACACTAGCTTACTCCCGCCTGACTCGCCAGCCCCGGAGCAGCAGTCTTCGTCGACCGAAACTACGCCGCCCCTCTGCGGCCCGCAGGTGCCAGGTATATCTAAACAACTACCCGCCTGTACAGTGGGGTAAGGCGGTCATTTTGCAGCTTGTGGTATAAAAATAGACAATGGCTAGAATATCCATGTGAAAATAGTACCATATTCTGACATGCCTGTAGAAATGTTGGGTCAAATATTTTTGACCCAACATTTCTACAGGCATGTCAGAATATGGTACTATTTTCACATGGATATTCTAGCCATTGTCTATTTTTATACCACAAGCTGCAAAATGACCNATCACTTATTTGTTATGGTTTTCACAGGCTACTACAACGAAAAAACATCAATATTTTAGATCAAATAAAGCATATCTAATCTTATTACCTTGATTGTAATTCAAGTCTTTATATATGTCTACAAATGTCTTACATACGTCAGGACGCATAATGTATGCTCTATATGTGTGTGTGCGTGTGTGTGTGTGTGTGTGTGGTGTGTGTGTGTGTGTGTGTGTGTGTGTGTGTGTGTGTGTGTGTGTGTGTGTGTGTGTGTGTCCATGCATGCTGGTTCATTTCCTTACATGCTGATTACAACTATACCCAGTTTTAATCCTTAATACGTCAATTTACACAACTTCTGTGTTTTAGTTTGCAATGCTGACTTCCAATTGTTCCCCTCAAGTGACAGAAATATTGTTTTTTAATTTCTCTCTGTACAGTGGAAAAGGACATTATTTGCTCTTACATTTGCACAGGTCAGATCAGATAACTGGCTATGGCGATTTTAATCTGATGCTATGAGTGTAGGTAAGTCAATATAAAGAAATAAGAAGGAAATAAATGTGCAATAATGTTTTTTCATAATGATGCATGGACTATTTTCATTGCTGTGCTATCCCTTTCCATACAAAAAACAACACACCCACACACACCCAATTGACACGAGTATCGACACTAGAAACAGATTAAAGAGTTTCAGTGATTTATATACTCAATTATTTCACAGACTTCTGTTAAATCCATTTAGTACCACAGCCAGACAGACAATAATGTACCTTAGTTTTGTTTGGTCTGACTGGCTTGGGATGAGACGTTTTTCACACATGAAATGCTATTAATAAATAATCAACATGTCACCTGTTCACGCACATTACACACCAGGTTGAAAAAAGGTTTTCTAGAGCAAACCAAGTATGATACAGTAAAGTGGAAATGAAAAATAAATGATAAGATGCAATCTAATAAACATCTTTTTTCCACTTGACACTTAAAAGAATGTGTATTACTATTTAGTCTACAATAAAATCCTTTGTTTGTCAATCAAAAGGTGCTGTTATTTCCTTTGTTTGCTTTTGTGTTATTTTTATTTGTGTTTTCTTAAGCTTTCCCATTGTTTCATCATCTTATGTACCTATGTCTTCTTTTTGGTGAAATGCTTTGTACATGTCTTGATTCAAGTCATCATTCCCCCTCACTGCCAACGATGACTGACAGACATGGTGCATGATTTTCAATGTGTCAATGTGAATGCTTCAGTCTATTCAAATTTTAAAAAATGTGATCTCTTTTTCTGCAAATAGTGTATGTCTAAGTGTTACAGCATGTATACTAAATATATACCCATCCTTTGAATACGCCTGGAAGATCTGAACACATTTCATAAATATTAACTATCCAGCTTTGGAAGAACTGCACCCCCTCGTTGGGAAATGTTCATTACCTAAAATGTCTTAACATGCTAATAGCTTAATATGTTCCTCAGCCAGAGCTATGTATGTACCTCGAGTAATTCTAACACTGTCTTACATAAAGTTAGCTGCCTGACAAAACTTCCAGAAAGTCACGTCGCAACTATCTGCCTTCCCTGTCACACTTCAGATCGTTCTATTTGTATTCATTGACACCTTTCGTGTCACAGTATTATCACAAGACTCAATTAAACCACATGTATATGAGGCTGAACATTACAGATATGTCTCTGCTCAGACACATTATTTCCTCAGAGTGCGTACAGTTTGCAGGTTAGTGCACACAGTCGGTTGGTGTCTGCTGTTTGCTGCTGACTGTCTGCCATCACCTCCTCAGAACCGCAGCAGCACTGTCATGACCCCGAGGCAACACAGCCAAGTTTTGGTCTACATGTGGGTGTTTGAGTGTGTGAGACAAAAAACAATATTGAATTTCAGACAGAATGAGAATGAGAGCATGTACGCAGTGGGAAGTGAATCGCTAGTCTTGATAGGAGCGCCTCAAGTTGAAGTTACAATAAGGATTAGCTTCATGACTGAATAATAATATTGTCATAGTTTATTCTTTTGATAAACAATGTGAATTTGAAGTTTGATTGAATACTTTAAAAATACTTTCATAGCGCATTAACAACTGGTTTAAGTGTTTTCCTCTAAAATAATCCTCTCCTACAGAAGAAGCCATGTGTTGTATGGATCTGGAGGATGCAAGAGGGTGGGTTTTAGTGAGACAGAAGAAAAGCGGAGTATATAGCATGTCTGGTAATATTCCCCATCTAAGAACTCATAGCTCTGCCACCAACAGTGACATCTAAATAGATCTTAGGGATATGAACAACAACAAAGTGTACACTGGCAGGATCCAGAAAAGAGAGAATAAAGTTTCTCCGACTAAGAAAGTAAGCAAATTGGTCCTCGTGTGGTGATGCTTCTTATCTCCTGTTCGCAGTGTGCACACACAGCATCTTATACATCTAACAAGGAATGAATGTAATCAAATTAAAGAATCAATGCATTCAATTTGAACAGTGACAGTGTACAGATGTGAATGTTTATGATGGTGTGTGTGTGTGTGTGTGTGTGTGTGTGTGTGTGTGTGTGTGTGTGTGTGTGTGTGTGTGTGTGTGTGTGTGTGTGTGTGTGTGATGCCTATACCCTGGGCAGTACCCAGCACAAGCTGTTGGTAATAATCTGTGGCTGTTAATGAATGTGCTCCTAAACTGTGGAGCTACAGGGCACCGGGGCCCATCTCCAGCCGTGGCCTGGCCCTGTACTTATCAAACAACCCTGCTGCTCCCGTAATATAATCACATTACTCTGCCCTTTTTCTTCTCACATAGCAAGTGCTTTCTCTACCACCTCATGGAGTCAAATCAACCTAATAGATCTGCAATGAGCCTGCCGAGCACCGTAATGACGCTCAGCCTTGGGCTCCACACAAACGCCAAAGGACACTGTTTGAATTGAAGCCAAGAAGGAAATATGAGGGGATATTGACATATGTGTGTTCATAAAACAATGGAATTAGCTGTCAGGTCAAATTGGATGAATACATTGTATGCAAGTCTTTGTCTGTTGATAGTGTTGCTCAGGATTATGCCACAGCTTCTACCTAGAGTACATTTGCACAGTGCATGCACAAAAAAAAAAATATATATTTAACCATGCTCACTACTCAACATGCTTTGTTCTCCCTTAAACTTTCATCTCTGTATATTTTTCTCTTCTCCACACACATCTATCTTTGTAGTCACACTCCGAGACAATTTTCTTCCTCTCATTTTTACCTCACAGTGTGCTGTATGTCACACCCTACTGCATGTTAAAACATCTAAAGACTCCCTTAGAAATACCATCTTTGTCTTTTTCTTTCATAAAGCTTGCATTATTTGTACTGTTCTGTGGGAAGTGAATTCAAGAACCCTGAATCACATTCTCGCTAATTAGTAAATACAAGAGGTAAGTCTAGCTTCTGCGCTGTGATCTCTGAAAGGAAGGAAAGATTAAGTCTTGTTTTTTTTGAGTGAAGGAAATCAAACCTGAATGTTTGTGGTCTGCACAACTTCTCTTTGATTTAGGGATTAGAGCTATGGACTGTTCATCGCTGTCTTAACAATTACTCTGAGGCTAACGGAAGCCGACGCCGTTAATCTTCACACGCTAGAACCAATGTAGATCTTGCGGTGCCCTTCATCTCTTATTCCAAGTGTGTAGTCTCTCATCTGAATACACTGAGCTCAACGATCACACATTATCGGCACGGCATCATTTGTAACATCCACCGCAGTTCCTCGGCAGTCAAGATATTACAGTTTAATTTATTCGTTTGCGACAAGACAAGGATAACATATAACAGCAGTAGGTTTGAGTGATGGCCATGTCAGGGATGCCTCAACCCTCCAAAAAAGGGTAGAAAGTCAGCAGAGCAGTTACATGATTTTTATGTCATTAAGATTGATGATTTTATGTCAAAGCCACACCATTGTCTCACTGAGTATAGAGCCAGACCTTTATAGTTTTATATACTGCGAGAGACAAACATGAAATGTATTTTTTATACCATCTGTTCTGACACTTTAGTCTAAATATCTATGTGTTAATGACCTAAAAACCTTTGTATCCAAACCAGAAATAAATGGTAACAATACAATGAAGACTTTGTGTATTCATTTCCCAGTCCACTTTATACCAACAACAAAAACATACAATTGCCGAAAGAAATACAGTAAACACTGCCTAAAAGCTAACTAAAATAAATCTAAATAGTCAGGATATTCATAAATAACAAGCAAGAAAAAGGTGTTTAAAAAAGTACACAACAAGAAGAACATTTTGATAAGGAAAAGATACCTTTTGCGATAAGTAGAACATGTAATCCAGTTAATCAGATCTAGTTCAAATGTGAGATGCATATCAATGCCAGGAGTGAGTAGATTAGTAGGGACACACAAAATGATTGCCTCTACTAGTCTGTGTCATTTTCTAATCTATATATATCCATGTTTTCATCTAGCTTGTCCAAGTTTCCTGTATTTATAGCCACGGTTGTGTTAGGACACAGTGGAGCACAAAAAGGCATAAATGGCATCTCAAATGGAGCAAATGAGTAGCCGTTTAATTACAGTGAGTTAAACTGGTTCCCTGCGGTAGGAGGTAAGAGCTGGACGCCTTGAGTAGTAATTATCTCAGGTAGATATCTCATTACCGCCCTACTCTAGTATGTACAGTGGGGCAAAAAAGTATTTAGTCAGCCACCAATTGTGAAAGTTCTCCCACTTAAAAAGATGAGAGAGGCCTGTAATTTTCATCCTAGGTATACCTCAACTATGAGAGACAAAATGAGAAGAAAAAAATCCAGAAAATCACATTGTCTGATTTTTAAAGAATTTATTTGCAAATTATGGTGGAAAATAAGTATTTGGTCACCTACCAACAAACCATATTTCTGACTCTCACAGACCTGTAACTTCTTTAAGAGCCTCCTCTGTCCTCCACTTGTTAACTGTATTAATGGCACCTGTTTGAACTTGTTATCAGTATAAAAGACACCTGTCCACAACCTCAAACAGTCACACTCCAAACTCCACGTTCATATCTATAAAAGCTAACAAGATGTGGCAGGAGGACCACCAAGATAAGTGACGGTCCGCATACTCGTTCATTACCGTCGTCCATTCTACTACAGGGATATCATACATCTCTCTGCGTTCCTGTGATGTTTGTGTATAGGAGATAGGAATGCCTTAAGGTAGAGGACTGAGGTTTGGTAGCCGTAAGACCGTCTCCGTAGTCTGTTCATGAAGGACACGTGTAGAGTAGCCAGAGAGAGTTCGGAACCAAGAGACGTCGAGTCTAACTAATTCGTAGAGGGAAGGGAAAGAAAGGGAGGGAGGGGACGCGGAACTTAAGGTTGGAGTCCCGATCTGTCTCGGTCGTTCGGAGAGTTTGACTACGACGAAACCCTACCAGACTAGGGTGTGTCCCATGATTCCTACTGAGTCACTTTGGTGTGTAGATGTTAATCGTACTCTACTTATTTCCCTAAGTCCGAGACACAGACCCCCACCGTGATATTATATTGTGTAACAAGTAATATTCTAAGGTGTGTTTGTTATTGTACCATATTTATGGATTAACAAAAATGTAAATCGTATCAAATAAAAGAATTGTTGCGCAGACGGGGTTGAGGGTTTCAGAATCGTACGTTGTTACGTGTAATTAAGTGTCGAGACCTTTAAGTAAACCATTTCAGACAAAATAGGGTCCGATTCTTCCGTCTGTCTTGTCGGGGTGTCACGTTGGTACCTTGCAGTATTGGACCGGATTAACTAAAATTTTACGACGTTGAGGTCCGTTAAAAGGTAAACAACCGTCGTTGGGACCGTGGATTAACTTGTTGCGAGATCGTAGTCGGTGGTTACACTTTTGGTTCTGTTATTTTGTGAGAGAGAAAAGGGACCTTTGTGTTGGTCATTTATTTCAATAAAGGCGACGGAACCACTTATTGTCGTGTCCGGAGTTTTCTCTGTGTTGTTTTACGACTAGGGTGGTTATTACGGCCACCGGTGTAAATGTCACCACGTTTTTCATAAAATAGTCCGGTGGTTAACACGTTCAAGGGTGGAATTTTTTCTAACTCTCTCCGACATTAAAAGTAGGATCCCTAATGGAGTTGAACTCTTCTGTTTTCTCTTTTTATTTAGGTCTTTTAGTGGTAACAGACGAAAATTTCTGGAACTAAACGTATTATACCACTTCGTCTATTCATAAACCAGTAATGTTTTCAAATTAGAGTTAGTGAAACGCGCAATAGATGGGAAACAACCGTACTGTCTCCAGTTTGCAAAAAAGACATTTCAGGACAGTGTACCAAAAAGTGTGTCACGACCATAAACAGGGTAGGGAGTACGTCTAGAGGACGATCTCGTCACTACAAACACCCCGACAGCGACCCGTGTGGTCTGAAAGTTGAGGGAGGGTTTCTAAAAAGATACCCCAACTCTAGACCTCTTGACAGATCCGGTGAGGTCCCGGAACTTTACGAGAGAATGCTCGGTGAGGAAAACAACGGGCCCCGCCACACAAACCCAGAACAGTACGAACTTTCCTGGCTCGTGCAAAGTAGAGTACGGGAACGACTACCTTCCCTCCAACAGTGAGTTTTTAGAGTGACTATGTACCGGGGTAAGTAAGGAAAAAGGAAATGTGCCTAGTGAGCAGGACCAGGGAAACGCTTTTGTCAGGGTTTCGTACTACAAGGGGGGGTACAAAGTGTCATCCCATACAACAAGAACCTACGTTGAGTCGTAAGAAAGAGGAGGTTTGTCCAGATCCAACTGCAAAATGGTTTTCAAGAAAAACCAAAGTAGGACTGGTATACTGTAAGAGGGTTAGGAGAAGACCTAGTAGATTACGAGAGATCGTTTTGAAGTCTGCCAGGACCTGTAACATGACCGAATTCGTCCCCCTGTGTAGACTGAGACGTCCTAAAACCCAGGGACCGCCGCATCACACAATGACTACCATCGGAAACAATCAACCAGGTCGAGAGACGTCCAGTAACTGATCCAGGGGGCACACCAAGACCCAAAAACGAGTGGCAAGAACACTAGTAAAACTGGGGGCTCCACTCTTAGAACGCACCCTCGAGGTCTAGCTCCCTCTAATAGTCACCAGAACATACAGAAGGTAAAAGAATTATTAACGAGGGTGTCAACCTAAAGAAGTGGTGGTTCGACGAATGGATAACGTCTAAGTCAGAAGGGTCGGACCACGTCCAGATGTTAAAACAAAGATCACAGGAAACTTGTCGAGAAACCANGATCTAAAATATTGATGTTTTTTCGTTGTAGTAGCCTGTGAAAACCATAACAAATAAGTGATTAAATGCTACAGTATTCAGCAAACACAACTGCAGAGCTGCAAACATTGCAAACAGACTAAGGTCTACAACACCCAGTTGTCTTTGTGTATTTGTGAATGAAGCGCCATCTCATGGTTAAATCCTGTAATTGAACAAATGGGGAAATTTGGCAACGCCCTCTAGCAATTTGGCAACGCCCCCAGCTACTGGGATCCGCTGGGTTTTCGCTTGGAATCCGCTGGGTGTAATCCTATCTGGAGTGCTACATCTGTATACACTATGGACGCCCCCTAACACCTGCATCAACGCCTCTGTTCAGACACATACTAAAAAGGAAATGTGTTTTTACCAGATGGAATTATCTCAATTTAATCTATAGAGGAACTGTAAGTACTGTTTTACAGTCATTTAAGTTTTCCAGCAATCAGGCATGCAATGAACTGACATGAGGCAATATTATATATGTTCTGTCATGCCACACTAACAGATGTTCTGTCTTTAGTGCTCGCTGCTGGTTCCACTGCTTAGAATTTCATTACACACATTAGTGCAGCTTGTGTTTTCTGTGTGTATTTTCATTTAGGATACACATTGACATGGATATTGCTTATCAAATCATGGCATTTTTAACTAAGATAAATTGTTGCAGATTTTCCAGTGGAGTGTGTTTAATGACTCGTAAGTGTATATGTTATAACTCAGCCAGTCTGTTACAAAGCGTAGTGTATTGATGTAGTGACATTTTAGTCCTGCTGTTATTTTAAAGTAATTAGTTAACAACAGTGATGGCTGTGTGTTTGTCAGTTTAGTTACAACTGTCCAGCCTGGAGTCTACTTTAGGGAACCTTACACTTTTTTCACTATTTAAAGGTATCCCAAACCAGGTTTTCAGAAGTGAAGCTGTTAATAAAGTTTCCTCCCTTTCAAAGTACTGACTGTCACCTTTCATGAGAAGACAATGGGTTAAACAAACAGCTTCAAATTCCACAACCTCATCAGGCAGTTTGATATCATATCTAATCCCATAAAGCAGCAGAAAGGAGCTCCACTGCCCCCAGTAGAGGAGCCAGGAGCCTAGTTGGAAGTGTGGCTGTGGCTGCTGCATCGCTGCTCTGTTGTTTTATGGTGGACGAGCTCGCGTTTGATAGCACCCTGGTTTCCTGGCTTGTGGTCTCAAACAGTGTGTAAATGTTTGCTGGATGGATGTTTGGATGTCGTTACCTGGCACAGGATTTTATTGTAGCCCCTCCCTTCTCTATATATCTCTCTATCAGAACCAGTACAAGAACAGACAACAGACCGAAAGAGATATACACCAGTCCCGCATTTACTGTTGATATCTTCTTAAAGCCTCAGTGTTGGCTACATTTACTGACATGCATGCACTTAGGAATTAGGTTACACATACTGTAAGGCACTGGGGAGCAATTATAAGTCTTGACTTTTAGAATTGGTGATTAATTTAAGTCATTTACCTTGCTCTTTGGATCCATCGTTATAGTTAAATCACAAAAAGACAAGCATCAGTTTTATCAAATATAACACCTCATACAACACGTTATTTTGCCACAGAGGAGAGTAAAAAGGGTGTTAGTTATTCTGACATTAAAGAACGGCCCCAGGCTGTGACAAAAAGTCAGAAGGTCAGGAGGTGGTATTATTTGCTAATGAGTTGACACAAATAGTTGACACAGATCCCCATGAACATTCTTCAGGGGAAAACTATATCAGTGCATCCCCGTCACCGTGTGCTCTTCCTCTGCAGTCCAGTGGTGTTGGTGTGGAGTAAAGCGTGCAGTGAGCTGGTACTTGGAGGTGATAAATGGGGGCCGGCAGACCCCGAGTGTTATCAGTGCTACTAAGACCTGCAAACTAGGAGAACACAGGGTTGGCTCTGGGGTAGGACACAGCCAGACTGTGGCTAAGGTTGATATATCGCTGCAGAGTCACAATAGGATTCATGTTGTAAGGGTCTCTGTGAACATGCTGAGAACAAGAGGGGAAATAGCTGCAAGAGTGTGTGTTTATGGAGAGAGGAAGAGAGAGATGTCCTTTATGTCCGTATGTGTACGTTAGAAGAGACCTCGTAGAAATTGATATGATATGAATCACAAAATGTGGTGTACTTCATTGGGTGTAGTGCCAGGTGAAGTATATTCCTCTCTCCAGCTGATGATTGAGTTTGTATTAGAACCGCTACCGTGTGTGTGTGTGTGTGTGTGTGTGTGTGTGTGTGTGTGTGTGTGTGTGTGTGTGTGTGTGTGTGTGTGTGTGTGTGTGTGTGTGTGTGTGTGTGTGTGTGTGTGTGTGTGTGTGTGTGTGTGTGTGTGTGTGTGTGTGTGTGTGTGTGTGTGTGTGTGTGTGTGTGTGTGTGTGTGTAAAGGATGCTCTTGTTAAAAAAAGGCATGCGGCTGTAAAACGGCCAACCAATTAATTCCAATCTGTTCCAGAGGGCAGATGACATCATAAAAGTGCGTCATCTTGCCAGAACCTATGATGCCCCCCCACACACATTCACAGACACATTTACACGTGCTATGACAGCTCCTTGTTTCTATAGACTGTCATTCGATCAAAACGCAAACAAATTGTAATTGTTCATCTCTTGCTAATGTCTGCCCATGCATTTGGAGTCAAGTGTCCCATTGAACAGAATGAAACATCATTTTTAGTTTTACAAATAGAACATCAATTAAACACAATGTGCAACATCCAACCTACAGATCTCTTTTAGATGCGTTACTCTGTAAGCAAGCAACAATTTACATAAGAGGGAATATATCAATGAACATATTTAAACATCTCACAATTGTGCTATCTTATTCTTTTTCATTTATTATTTCACCATCCCCATCTTCTTTTCCCTCTCATTCTTTTTAAAGCTTCCATTCTGTTGTCTGTGAGGTAATTAATGTAGACAGTTATGCAACACTTCTCTTTTCAGCCTCATTGTGTCCCTCCTCATTTTTTCTCAAGGCTTTTATGTCACTGCAGATCAAAAGGGCCATACTTAAAGAAATACATTTCATGCCAGTTTTTCAAAATCTACAAAGCCCGGGAGGTGTCATGGAGGGAAGAAAAAAACAACACTAATTTGTGCACTTGAGTTTTTAATTTGGGCTCTTGATTTCATAATCTGTGCGCATAGACTGATGTAATATTTAGCTTGCTGTGATACAGATGCTTTCAAGCTCTGTCTCTCTTTGCTCAAAGAAAGCTACAAAGCCGCTCTTCAATAAATACATGTAAAGTTGGTGTGTAGGTCCAATGCTGCCTCCGCATAAAAGAAAAACATCTGAACATACATGATATCTTTGAATAGGCTCTGTAACATAACAGATAGCATAACAGCCACAATATTTGAGGCTCTAACAAACATTTATGTTGAGATCAGCCTCTTTCACTTTGCTGATGTCTAACTGCCATAATATAATATGATCTATGTACAGTATAACCAATTGTTATAAACTTGTTGCCCATGACACTTTATTGAATATGTATAAGGAACTAATAGGTGGTGAGGAATCTTTTTGATATATTCCCTTTTTATATATATATGTATATATAAATGTATATATGTATATATAAAAAGCAAGACCCGTCTGAACCTTAGTAATAATTGATTGCACCCTTTCCTTGACATAGAAACAAAAAATACAATATCCTCTATTAACAATCTCAACATGAGACAGGGTGTCCGCGGGGTCTTAAAAAGTATTACAAGTTGATAAATCCATTTAGCGAAAATGTAGGCTATTAAAAAGTATTAAACGGTATTTTCCAAGGTATTAAATGTTGTAGCTTGTTTTCAATAAGTATATAAATTGTCCAAAGAGGTTGTATTCTACAGTGTGCCTGAATGTAATCATTGCGTAGGTGTGTCGTGTGATTCTGTGTAGTTTATTTATGGCATACCGTTGGGTTTGACGTCATCTGAACAGGACATGGCACGCTCATTGCTTGATAGCGCTCGAAGGCCCGTTTACACCGGTTGTTAAACAACATCGTTATGGGGAAATGCAAGTCTGCGTCCAAATGGTTGGAAGATAAGGAGGAAGGACAATCAATACTGTATATAGTAAATGTGAGGTAAAGTTTGTCGCTAGGTTTCGGCAGCTCTTCAAAGTAACTGTATCAGTTCAAAATGATTGGGTTAATAAGTTGCGACAATTTGTTATTTGAAAACTATTAATGTTCTTGTCCTGTGAGACTCCTTCCTGTGTCACATCGTCTTTTTTCTCTTTATACTTCTACTTTCTGTCCTGGTAACCTTCCCGAACTGCATCTAGAATTCAAAGGTGAGGGAAAATATCCAATATTTTCCACCTAGCAAAGTTTATTGTGTTTTATAAACATTGATTAAGGTGGAGGATTTGCCATTCTATCAACTACTGTACTAGAGTAAAGTCACAGCAAAGATGGGACGTTTTTACCCTTGCAATGTTCCCTCATTTTGTTCATGCTGTGATGCATTCACAATGATTTACAAGCAATGTGTTCAGGCATAAAGGGATAGCTTGTCTTTTCTAAATGACAGAAGGTGAAACACAATTAGAATACAAATATGTGGTTCTACCCTTAATATGCACAGGGATTGACAATCTCACAAGCAAACACACACAACTGCAGCACACAAACACAGAAGTAGTATAGTTTTCCATTCCAATTTTTTACATCCCACCTTTTTTTTCCTCTCATTTAGCCTTTTAATTAGCACTTACTACTGGAGAGTAAAACAGTTAAACACATATCCAACATAACAAAAATCTTTATTTACCTTTGTCACAAGGGAGAACGAGCCATATGGAGGGGTGTGAATGCTTAAAACATACGGTATGATAATTGAAAATGTGTATGTGGTTAACAGTCTGCATAACACCAGCGCTACCTTAAGACACTGTCAGTGGCTGTAAGCTTCTTATATCTTCATGTGTGTACCCTGTGCAGTCTGTCTTTCCCAGCATAAGTAATAATAGCTTGCCTTATGGTGAGGTGTGAAGGATGCACATCTACTTATAAGACGTAATCGGTATTCTCAAGGAATTGCTCTAATGGCATTTTTATCTTCATCAACGTCAGGCTATGCCAGGAATCAGAACGCTTGGTGATTGTGTGTAGCTGAATTGTGTGAGTGTGTGCCAGTCTTTGCCTTGAATGCATATACATCCCCCTGTGCTGCACTCAGGAGCTAGAATTAAAGTGGATTTAAGGCAGTGGAGGGTTGAAGGAGAGCGAGGGTTTATAACTCTGATTGCCATGCCCACCAATCATAATGAGACGCATTACAGAGCTGATGTTGTACGATTAGGGTGACTTAAGCGACATGAGCAGCCTTACAGATCAGAGGCGAGATGGAAATAAGGGAGTGGCATGAGCGAATATGGAGAACAGAGAGTAAGCGCTTAGTAATGGATTTAATTTATTTTAGACTGAAAAGATGGGAATCTGGGGGAAAAATGTTTTTCAATGTAATTGATCTCAAAGGGCTCTAAGGTTGAGGGGGCAAAACAAGTAAAAGGATGATGAAGTTGTATGGATGGTGGCATTGGATGATAAAGAGAGGCAAGAGAAAGAAAGGGGGAAACAAAATAAACAAAGGCAATATCTGCATTCCTGTCAGCATGCAAGAACAGCAGAGGAGCTCTCAGTTATTAAAGCGCTGACAGCCTCTGACAGCGATAGAGCTCCATTTTGTTCCGACCCCATCACCGCCTTGACTGGAATTCAAAACAGGCCGGGGTGTCATGTAGAACGCTGACAGGTGTTTGTGTCCCCTTTCCGTTCGAATTGCCAGCAATACAAAAATATCAAGAGAAATCTGCCGTCCTTTCCCAGCAGCCCACTTGTTTGATTTGATTGTGAAGCGAAGCTGATTTGCTGGGACGACACTTTCCCAGTCATGTTAATATTTTCTATCTGGATGCCAGCTGTTGGACATAATATTAAGTACAATGCACATGCCAACATGTTACTTTAGTGGTGAAACCACAAGCAATCAAACTATGTATCAACAGGGACATCTTTCATGTCAGTTTGGTGTTTACGAATGATTCCTTCCTCACATTATGCTGTTTACAACAAGTTTAAGCAGGCCGTGATCCAGTTTGGTTTATTGTTTGTTGACTCAAAGTTGTTACTTCCTGCTGCTTGAAGACACTGCGCTCTGTATTTTTGAATAAAATAATGGGAAAGTAATTATGACATGTTTAAACTACACAGCGGTTACTCAAATGGTAATCTTTTATAGTCTCATTTAATAGTGGAGCCATAATTTGTTTCTTTACAATTACTATTTACCACAACAAAAGCACAATATACCCTTTGTACATCAAATTATATCAATCAAATGTGTATTTATATAGCCCAGTATCGCAAATAACAAATTGGCCTCAGGGGCTTTCCAATCTGTATAGCGCCCACTAGACATTGTGTTTTTAGTTTACTCTTCCTAATTAACCGAATAATGCAGATAGATAGGTACAGCTGACCTCTACTGTGCAGTGTGCTCTTTAGAATATATTCTCTTTCAAGGACACTATGCCATACATGAGAAACCTTTGATAAATGCCTGAGGGTGTAACCAAGGGCCGCTCTGATTCACTGGGCCGCGGTGACAAACAGCCTTTACTGGGTAACGTGGTTTAATGGTCACAAGACTGGACGACCTTCCATACGACTTACACAACATCTTCATCATTGTACGACTGTATCATTGTGAGTGATGCTGGTGTGTGTTTGTGTGTACTGTATCAGGGGGGGTTATCCTGTGTGGATAGTATCTGATTGTCTTTGGGAATGCAGATCAAATATAAATTCAGATTGTACGCATTTCTGTCATTTAGTCCTATGGAGACTTATATTGTTTCTTCCAGATGTCCACAATGCAATCGAGTGTCTACAGTTTCTAAACAATTTGCATTCATTTCACTTTATTGATGTGCAGTTGATGGAGAGGGAAATGCATAATGAATCCTCAGTAGATGCTTTAATGTCACCGAGGCACAGAATAATATGGACTTATGATAAACAAGGCCAAACTGAATTGGTTGGTAATATAATAACACTTGTTTGTTTATTGTAATGGCGGATGTATATGATATTGCAGTGATGAAAGTGGATATGTACGTGATGCAGAGCTACCTGTGGGGCCATGTCTTCTGCTGACCTGACACTAATGTTTGTATGAAAACATTTTCAGCCTTATCATTAGACCTAATAAGTTTCAAAAATATTATGCTTTTTTTCTACATGTTGCAGGGAGCAGGTCGTTTTGTATATAATGCTGCGGTAAAGTTTTAGACTTTGCGTTATCTCATTTGTTTTTGCAGGAAAGTGTTGAGGCTCAGTAGACACCATTAGTGTCAGTTAGTATCGCTGCTGAAAATAATCAGGCTCAGTGAGCTGGATTTGACAGTAAGCTGCTCCCTATAGTGGCAGGCAGGCAAACATGCACAGCTTTCTCACTAATAGTGCATTATATTCACAGATAACATACACCAATATCTTATTATAATGCAAACATAAGAATAGCAAATTATCAACTTCTCTCCTATCGGGATTTCGTTTTTCTTCAGTCTTTAGCTTGAGAGAACAACACATTTGAAACAGATATATGAATAGCTATTTTTTTGTAATGCACAAACACACGACATGTTGACTCCTAAGACTCATCCACCTCTCGCTGTTGCCTCTGCTTTGCATCCTGACATTCCTTATTTCTATGTAATCACCATCCTAAACAGGGTATAATCAGCGTGGCAGGGGAGCCGCCGATTCAAGGCCTCTGCTCTGATTGGGAATAACAACATCAGCCCTCCAGCTGATAGCAGGGCCACTTTTATTAATGTGACTTTTTTATATATTCCTCTCTACTCCTGCATAGAAACTCAGAGTATAATAAAGATGCTAGGAACAGGGATTTTCCCATCAACATCATCACGGTGGAATCATGGACATATTGAAGTATGAGAAGAAAGAAAATGTGTGAGAGATTTGAAAGCAGTAAGACAGTAATGAGCAGGTGAGCTGCCGAACAATGCGCCGCTGGTCTTAATTTAACTGACTCTTTGAGTTTTACCTTTGTCTTGATTTATTCACAACACTTTGACAAGCGCTTCAAAGCTGAAAATACAATCATCATGTACAGCAACAAAAGGATCTTTGACAAAGCTGGAGACAACAAAGAACTCATATTACAGGCTTCAGATTTGTATTTTTCTGATGTTTTATTCCCTAACAACACCGCTGCAGTGAGTGCGCTAGATTTTCCTGTGGGGTCCTTCAGTCTATTCACTCTCGCCTTAGAGGTGGTGAGCTCATTGCCGTTTCTCAGCAGGCTGTTTCTTTTAGCTGGAGGCTCTCTTGGGTCGAAGCATGTTGACTTCCAGGAGCCCTTTGTGCCCTTTATTGGATTCAATGTCAGCTGCAGTTGTGTTTTACAAAACTTGCATCTCTGTTTGGTTATCTTGGATCATATAGTAGTGCAGGCATGATAGAAAAAGGCTGACGTTTGGGGCATTGACTACTTTTCAGCACGGTTAGTTTGCTACTGAATAGATGCATGTGTAGTTTCACTAACTCACACAATTACAGCACATATGCACTCATTCCTACAAACAATTCAATACTATTCAATCGATTCACTACAAAATAAAGAGCACTGCATTCAAATTAATATATTTTGTGCAGCAACTTTTGCTGCATATTTATTTCATGTCTGCCATACACACACACACACACACACACACACACACACACACACACACACACACACACACACACACACACACACTACTACACTACTTTTCCTTTCGTGTTCAAGGCAAGCTGTTGAAAGTCCATTTCCTTGGAATTGTTCACCGCCTCAGATGGAGTCTGGTATTGTTGCCCACAGAAAAAGCTCCTCTGTGTGTGATACGTTGTTACAAATGCTGTGGCTAAATTTCCAAAGGCTTTTAATTATGTGAGGCAGCCACAGGCCATTTTGTCCAACACAACTTCTCACAATGCAGCTCTGATTGTGCTTTTGGGGAAACAATAGCATTGTGATTTCAGCAACTCGGCTAGTGATTGCTTCCAGAGCCCGATGTTCTGACTTTGTGTTAATGTGATGGAGATGGCAAGGGACAACGTCAACACACTCTTCATGAAACACTCAAGATTGGAGTTGGCTTTGTTTGACTGTGGGTGTGTGGACGGATGTTTACGTTTTTCATTTTCTAACTCTCTTTAGTTCTTCTTTCTAAGCCTTTCTTTGTATATATGTAATTTTAATTCCTGCTGGCTAATAACAGGGCTATGTAGCAGCTTATTGATTGATCTCACAGTCTGTGTTCACTCAATGTTTGGGGAAGTTAGTGCTACTTTTCATAAAAGACAACGCAGAGATTACATCAAGTTTTAAATGAAGTCATTCGTAGTACTTAGAAGATTAATTGGTGAGCCACTGGAATTTGCTCAACAATCATATTATCCCCTGCAGATCCTGTAGATTATGCTCAATTTGCATGATGAAGCAGTGCAATTTACATTTGTACGTTTTTTAGAAATTAAGCCATACAATCCACACTATTAGTACTAACAATATCAAGCAAGTTATACAATGCCTGTTTTAGAAGATCAGCCCCTTCTGTGTGGGCTGAGTAGAAGTTGATATGGTATTACAGTAAAGGGCGGGGGGGTGATGGGTCTGTTAGCAGTGGGTGGAAGGAAGCCGACAGATGAAACATCAGTACCAAGAGCTCAGTATCTGGCCATAAGCCGGCACTTTTGACTGCTTCCACCTGCAGCAGGTGGCACGACCCAAACACTTAACACACACTCCGCCAGACACAGTGATGGATGACTGTTGGCCCTCTTTGCCATGACAAGAATGGGTCAGTATGAATGCACACTCACAAATGGCCTCCCATCAGGGACAGTGTCCTGCCTCACACCTAACAGCTGGCCCTGTGGCTCTACGTCATTCACTTTTTACCTCACGACTTGGGTCCATAACAACCATTTTGTTTTCCTTTGCTGGCCTGACGCAGCTTACTTCAGATTAGCAAATCTATGTGCTAATGTGCCTGTTCTCACGGTGCACATAGAGACATTTATCCAGATCAGACTTGTGACTAAATACAATTGGTGTCTGAGCAGGAGACACAAAGTGTTTGTGCAGGCATCAGTGCACTCATGCACGCCTTTGAGCCTGCATGTGTCGAAGTATCTAGACTAATGAGGCTTCCCTCCAAGCTTCACTGACATCAAAACAAACCGAGACATTGCACAACAGATACATTTTGATTGATCTGTTGAGCTACCTTGCCAAACTGCAGGCATATAGGTATTTTGGCAGAGATACCGACAATGATTATGCACTGCTAGTTTGCTGTTATTATCGCAGTCCTGTATCATGCTGTTCATAATCTGCCCTTCTCTCTTAAAACAAATTTAAATGTTTCTCTTTGTATGATATTTCTTATAATTTGAGACATTATGTCTTTTGAAAGTGGCAGTCAAGGACAGAATGCACTGCTTTGTTCAGCAGAAGTGATAAGAAAGAGAGACAATTTAATTAAAGTTCGGCATTTGGGCACAAAAGAAAAGACAAGATTTATCATCTTCATCAATTAGCTGGCTGAGGGAGCTCTGGCATTGAACGGACTAGCAATGTGGATTCATCATTGTATTTTGTCAGGAGAACAGCGACATGGCAAAATAGATTTTCTGTTGATTTGATATGTTGATTTCAGAGTCCAGCATACAAGTTTATACTTACTTTATACTTAAACACAAATATCAAGCAAAGCAAATAACCTTTATGCATAATACTTTGTGTAACATGCCCCCATGCATAGGGGTTCATAGTTATCAAGTCTTTTATTCTTATATTAACAGTCATGCTACCAATGTCTAAACAAAATACCAGAACAATATCTCCTTCCTCTTTGAGGAAAGAGCTCCATTCAAATAGTACTCACTGTGGGTAAATGTGCACCTTGTGTGCTTTTATATTACAAGTGCAGCCATTCAATCACAACAGAATGCTTGCTCCCCGGAGAAGGCGTCTGTATTTGCTAAACATATGCAAATAGTTGCGGGAAAGAAGGAAACCCAGCAAGCTCTACAGGCATGGGGAATTCATCAAGCAATATGAAACATATATTATGTCTGGTTTTAAGTGAATGATAACATTGCAGGTAGGAAGCTTGTGTGGGCGGACTGATGGATAGAGAGATAGAAGTGGATAGAGAAAAATAGTAGAGGAGCGGTGGAGGTGGCGGGAATGCGTTGGAGGAGAGAATGGCAGGAGGGTGAAGCGTGTTTCTTCTCCTGGCAGGGTTGAAGAGGAGCAGCACAGGGCTGCAGGTGGGCAGGAGAGGAGGCTAACTCTGTCATTCAATTAACGCCACATGCTAGAAACTAGAAAGGCTTTTATGCATATTGTATATATTTAAATGTACTGACCTAATGCATCTCTCCAGCATGGAGTAGGAGTCTGCTCAAAGCTGCTTCAGTCACAAATGACAGACCCCTGATTAGTTTAAATGGATTTCATTAGCATGTTTTAAAGAAACAGTTTCGATCATTAGATTTTTAAAGCTGGCTTTTCCACATCACCGTTTATTTAATGGTGTAAGAAACATAATGAAACCATGTCATTTTGGGTCATTACATTGGAAATGATCAAGAATACAAGTGTTAACCATCAAAATCCCACAGTCATAAGGCTTAGACCACATGTGTCAAACTCAAGGCCCGGGGGCCAAATCCGGCCCGTGGTAGATTTAATTTTGGCCCGCAGGATAATTTCTAAATACTATTAGATCTGGCCCGCTGGTATATTGCACGCACACCTTCACTCTATCCTGAGGATTTCCTCCGCTCAGAGCCTGACCCCAAACATTGATGAACTTGCACCCAAGATGAGATGCCAAGTATCTGGCTTGAACTAGCATCACAGAGCAGCACACTGAGTTTCAATGGATGTTTCCTTCAGCCAGATACTTGGCATCTCATCTTGGGTGCAAGTTCATCAATGTTTGGGNATTAATTTGAATAAACACAGCAACATCAACATTAATGTTGATTGCTGATTAAGTTCAAATCCATTATGTTCCCCCAACCGAGATGCCCACCTCCATTTTTGTTATCCATCTAGTTATTTATATTACCTAGAAATGAAACATCTGCCCCATGTTCTTTATTCAGATTTAAAATGTGCAACTCCCCGGGCGCTGTACAATAGCTGCCCACTGCTCCTACTACTAGACTCCTGGTACTAGGATGGGTTAAATGCAGAGAACAAATGTCACTGTGTGTGCTGTGTGTGCTGTGTGCTCTGCATGTGTGACCATTAAAGAGGGTTTCATCCCTCCTCCAAATATATATATATATATTATATATATATATATATCTATTCATCGTCATGATTTGTTGTTAGCATCAGGCGCTAAAGAGTGAGCCAAGATAATAAGATGTATTCGGCTTCAATAGCTACAGTGTGCCTTATTATATATTATAGGAGCCCTACAATTATGAAACACTGACTGGCAAAGTCCTGTGTTTTCTCTTTCTGAACTGGAGAGAAAACAAGTCTGGGAGGTTAATACAAGAGGCAAACAATACACTGTACATTTTGGTATGACTGCAAACTACATACAGTTGCCATGGATTAGTGATCGTCCAGTGGATGCTGAATCCTGTTCAGGCCAATAAAGCTGGCCCTATTAGGACTTATGCTTTATAGATAAGGCCTACTTACATGCATCCCAAAGGTCCAGCACAAAGCATATCCACCACTGTAAGCACAGACGCCTTCATTTGAAGGAACAATCTGTTTTAAAGCTGATGCTTGTGTGTTCTGTCCAAAACTCAGATTGCAGCAACTGCATGTATAGCCCTGAAGCTATTAAAACCAATAAATATGACATTAAAACCAATAGTATCTCTGCCAATGAGAGGCCTAGAGGAAGGTTGGTAAACCAGGTTGAGTAATACTGGAAGCCACGCACTAAAAGCCAAGTGGGTTGAAAATATCCACTCTGAGAATACTGCCTTGTACAACGAAGCCAAGTATTGACAAACAGACAAATCAAAGAAGTAAACTGCAGACCAAAGGTGGACATAAACTTAATACAGTGTGGCAATAAGACCACACACACACACACACACACACACACACACACACACACACACACACACACACACAGATAAACACACATACAAAGCTGCCACTGTTGATATGTGGATCCCTTTGTTTACTTGTATTAAATGGGCTTATTTGCGGCAGGTCACGACAATAGCAAATAAAAGAGTCGTGTTAATAGGATTTCAATTTAACAATGATGTAAGACAAACTTGTCAGAAGTTTCAATTCACAGCAAAGGATTAGGGTTGCACAAGGCATATATTTAGCAGTGAGTTTCTTATTTTTTATAGCCACCACTTTATTCTATGCAATCCTCCGCAGTAAAGCATGTCTCCGTTCTTCATATATTGATGAATAACATACTTTCCCTTGCTCTGCTGTTTCTACCCAACATATTTCATGAGGCATTGAGAGTGCATCCTTCAAAGTAGCTGCGGCACCGTTAATAGTGAGTTGAGTGTGAGGGGCTATTTAAATCAACCATGATGTGCTGTCTGAGTCTCCTGTTTATCACGCGGTCACGTGGCAGCGAGGGCTGATCACTAGGTCCAAAACATGATCTCTTCCCGACACTAAAGCCTCTACGGGTTCTTAATCTCCTGGGTTAGCCCACCCTGTGACAGCCAGAGTGTTTCTGTGCATACAAATTGCTGCTCCACTCTGCTCTCATGCCGTCAGGTAGATAAGTGGCTTTGGCTAGTTCTGCAGAAAGACAACTTTTATTACAGTTTCAAGGCGAAGACAAGTGGCTCTGGGGCTATACACAGGTCATGGCAATTTGGTTCGCCGCCTATAGAGAGCCTTTCTAAACTTCTATGGGGAGGTATATATTTGCACAACCATGCACATGAACACACATTATTCCCTTTCTGACACTCGTGGATCCAGCTGCACAAAAACATATCACATTCCACAAGACTTTCTAAGTGCCTGGAAGGTGAAGGTGCTAAAACAGGCGGCAATGCATTGAGAGGTTTAATTATGGTGTTGCTATGACAATGGCGAGTGAGTCAAATTGTGCCCTAAGCCTTAATGAGCTGCATGGCTTGACATGAAGGCCAATGTGGAGGTTTGCAAAAATAGGACAATGTGCAGAAAGGCGAGTCCGCATACATGTGAATTCAGAACCAATGGACACATACGGGCATACTCACACCTTCCAGAAACATCCTCTTTTTTGTTGGACTCAGAGGAACAAACAAGATTACATTTAAACACTCATTAAAATAATGCACATGCACTGTATAATGGCAGTTTTTAGGTCAAAACACCAACTGTGCTTGCTCAGGAACTACAGTAATTTCCATTCTGATGAATATGATTCATCATGTGCTCAATCATGCATAAATAGTACACTATATACATACATTTCACCCCTAAAAAGGTACATAGGACTACACGGTAGCCTTAGGCTCTGGCCTTCATTAGGTAGGATGGATGTAATGTGTTTAGAGAACAGTGTTATTCAGTAGCTAAGACTGGATGCCTTTTGTCACCAATACTTTTTGGCATGTGTGCTGTAATAGATGTTTGAACATGTTAGGAAAGTCAAACCAAATCAAAAAGACCCCCTTGAGTCCCCTTCAGCTTCAAATGCTGTTGCAACCTGAACATCTTCTGATAGATGTTGTCAAGTTTTAGATTCAAATATATGGAGACTGAAAGGCATGACACATACATTTGCCTTCACATTGCCCTTTATATAATAAAGGGTTAGGTTTGCCACAAGTGAAATGTGGGAGGTAGAGCTTATTTCTGCTCAAAATGAATGGCGGAACAATAATAATGGTTTTATTTGGGGACTGGATATCCACAAGACATCCATAGCTGAAGTGTCAAAATGTTATGTTACCTGCTCTGGTACACGTTATATCTCAAAATGATTGGCAGAGAAATTACGTTAGTCTTAATGGATGACAGACTGCCAGCTCAGGTCTGGATATCCCTGAGACATCCAAAGCTTGAGTGTCAACATTTTCCGTCAAGTTAAAAATCATTTACTTAGGGTTACTTGGCACCCTAATGTGCAAAGTTTTTATCTTTCACATGATGGATATTTGAATAAACTCTTCAAATAGACTTCAGAATATGGAAGATATCAGTAAATCAGTTTGAGAATGAAAAATATTTAATGTTTTATTCTCTATGAAAAAATAATAGTCTTGAGACTCCCCACCAGCTGTGAGTAATTCATGACATATTAGTTTGCTTTATCTGTTTGCATAAGTCTATAAAATGCCTCAGTCTATAACAACCACTGCTCTCCTCTTGCTGTTTAAGAAATAAAAAGAAGATGCTAAGGGGTAAAGGATTATGACTAAAAATACATCATCAATGCAATCAACAGAGAAACTCCTGAGAGCTGTCCAGAACACTACATTTAGCCACAGAGAACACCATACTCAAATCAAGCCAAGTGTCCAAACATACTCTCCCCCTTTTTCATGAGCTCTGTCGGGCTGGATGAGTGGAGGAGCGTGACCTAAGGCAATATAAATAAATACATCTTAAGACGTAGGGAGTCTTCCAGCACTGCATTCTCAATACTATCCAAATCCATTTCCTGAGTCCATGTTGTGAGCCAAATATTTCTATATCCATTATCAAAGTAACGTGGACCCCACCGTGCAGACACAAAGTGACAGCCATGGCGAAGTCCTCTATATCCTGCATTAGCACAGCATCAGGAATTTGTTATTCTGTCGTACACTTGAGGGAGCCTTAGTATGGCCTTTCATTACACTTGAAAAGCAAGAGCAAAATAATTCAAAAACAGTTTCGCTTGACGCTGGAGTATGATGACTGCATTATGCATCTTTTTGCATGGATTTATCCAGGAATGTGTACTTGCAGAGCATTCATCCATAGTAGATATGTATATGAGATCAGAGGTTTGAATTTACTACGGATGAACCAAAGGAGCTTCACTCGATCAACATGGGATCACATCGCCTTCATCAAAGGCATAGTAAAGGGAGGGAAGTCAGTTTCAATTCACATTCACATGGCCTAACCACAATTTCAGTTCAGCACATTTAACATGTAATACTTTTCCATCAAAAATATATTATGCTTTACATGTTCCCTCTAAGCCAGGGGTGTCAAACTCAAATACACAGTGGGCCAACATAAAAAAATTGGTACTAGCCGAGGGCCGGACTGGTTCAATGTTTATTGCAAAACTTATTGAAATGAACTTATTGCACATATTAAACCTGGAACTAACTAAGCTTAAATAATTGCCTATAAAAACAACATTAAACATTAAATAATCAGTTGCATTCATTTCTTATGGCTCTATCTGCAGCTTTCCTTAATTAATTCTTATGATTACATTTTTCTACAGGCCAACAGCAGCTTGACAGAAAAAAAGTGCAGAAGGAAACATCCATTGAAACTTAGTTTGCTGCTGTGATGCTAGTTCAAGCCAGATACTTGGCATCTCATCTTGGGTGCAAGTTCATCAATGATTGGGGTCAGGCTCTGAGCTGAGGAAATCCTCAGGATTGAGTGAAGGTGTGCGTGCAATATACCGGCAGGCCAGATCTAATAGTAATTAGAAATGTAATCCACCATGGGCCTGATTTGGCCCCCGGGCCTTGAGTTTGACACATGTGGGCTAGAACCATACTGTTTGAAGAAGAAAAAACAGATAGTATCCCATAACTTTCTCTAAAGAGCTCATATATAGATTATCTTCCCTGAAAGCAACTTGAGCAACATTTTTGAGGAAATTGTGTGCGATATTGTAATAATTTGGTTACAAAGCGCACATGAAATATGTTGTTCAAGATGTTTCTGGAAGATTTGATGGACATCTTGGTTCTGAGTTTGAGATGTATTTGGTGTTCCCACCTTCTTCACTGGAGGGTCAACTGAGACCAAATGAGCCGACAATGACTGAACTTTCATGCCACAGTGAACTTTTTCTTTGCCAGAAGAGCGGAGAATATGTCTCTGCGGTGCCTCACTGAGGAAATTGATGATGAATTACTCCGTTTATCAAGTCGCCCCATTAACGAGCCTGCCAACGTCCCTGTCCCCATCCCAGAAGATGTTTTCTTTGGCTTCGTCGATCGGTAATCTTGATCCTGAATAAAATATGTTCTCCCCCGCTCGTCGCCTTTTAGAAAAGCAAACCTGTAACAAGCTTGAGCGGTAATGGCTAGGTTTGATGCTGGACCCTAATGCATTTCACGTAACATCTCACTGGGTAGATAAGTGGATGAGTAGCAGGGGAAGGAGCAGTAACACCAGAGCGAGGAAGCTCAAGTCTGCATAAATCCCTAGGCATGTTCTCTGGCAGCCTGGGGTAAACACAGATTAATGTTGTTCCACCGACCCATCAGAGAGGATGTGTGCTTAGATAATTAAGACATACTCAGAATCTTGAGGCTTTTTCCAGATATAATCTAGTAAATGCTTTCCTTTCATAATCAAAGATCAGTATTGTCTCTCAGGTACAACAAATACAAAAAACATACAGGCATAAAATGAAGTTCAAACATTTTAGCCTGAAGTGAGAATACATAAGTGTACAGCTCAATCAAACTGCTAGGATTAAGTGCTTCTTTAAGGGGGGTTAACTGAACAGGTAATTTGGCTTAGTTGTGCAAAGAAGGGTCTAACTCGTCAGGCTATAGATTGAAACTAAATGAAAAAACAGTGGAGATTCATTAACCACCAACCTTCCGTGAGAGATGGATGGTTTAGGATTGCAAAAATAGAGGTAGAGAAAGCAAAAGAAGCAATGGGATGAAAGGGTGAATAAATGCCTGTGGTGGAGGAAAAATGGCTAGATATCGTAGAGCGCATTTCTTGTGTAGGCCATTTGTCATGTCCAGCTGCAATGGGAAGGGGAGAATGGATGGAGGTGCGCAGGGGAGCGGCAGAGGAGGAGAGGCGGGAGAGAGGTAGAAGCTAGGGAGTGATGAACAGTTGGCCTATCCCATCAAGGATGCCTTCTAACCTGTGCTACAAAGAGGGGCATCCATCACGCAGGCAGGCGGCAGTGCTTCACACAAACACACAGACATAGAAACACACTGCTCACATGCTGGGCTCACAAAGGGCACAGTGATCAAAGCCAGGGGCTACCGAGCATCACCCAGCAAACTCTATTACACCCTAAGGTGAGGACAGATGTTTCACCACGCCAATTTTTAGGTGCAACACAGTGCTGCTTTCCATCATCATCTTCATAAACCACTGTATGTTATGACCTTTAATCTTGGTGACATTATATCTGCTTGTGGATTGTGCAATACAGTTTATGTTATAGTTCTCTTTTTTTGGACTCTTCTCAGTGCATATGCAGTGGCAGGAGCATGAGTTCTGAATTGGGGCGTCTGGCTAAAGTGGTTTTCCACACACTGCAACATGTGTTGAAATATACGTGCATTTTCTTTTTCGTACAAGTTTTCCATCCTCACTGGAAATACCTATGTTTACCATTGGCTTCAGGCTAGGCATTTATCTGCACTTCCCTGTAAATTGCCCATCTGTTTGTCAGATGAGCCACATGCATGTGTCGTATGCAAAAATGTTTACTCACACGTGTGTGTACAAACCTCAGCTCGCTCATCTGTTTCCTCCATGCTCGACCTGTTTACGATATCGGGACAAGTGTCGCTCCCGGCTCGGCAGATGTTGGTGCTAATGCCGCTCGACTGTTCTCTCTTAATCATGCGGGCACACTTCAGACGCCATGCTGCTGCTGCTGCAGTTATGGATTATTCTCTCCCAGCTATTGACTGCTGGCGAAGCTGAAGGCTGCCGAAAGGCTGATAAAAAGACACCTGACTGCGTGTGGCACACCAGGGATCTGGTTGTGGTTTTTATTGACGACATGGCCTTATCAACAGTTGAGGCCGAAGGGAGGGCTCGTTAGCAGCCATATACTGCTTACGTAATGGTGTAGGTGGCATGATGGAAAGGGGGCGGGTTTTTTGTAAATGTCAATAGGTGAAAGGCAAAGGCATGGAAAACAATCACACACAACTCTAAATGCAATAACATCAAGGCTCCCCCACCAGATAGTAGTTCTGCATGCTTTCCTTTTTGATGTCAGTCTCACACTCCCAAGAAAACACTCATTATCGTGCCTGGAAATCCCAAACAGTGCCAAATTGGACCTGAACCTGATTTTGGCTTCTGACTCCCTACTCCCTTATTATTTCAAACAGTCTATAAATCCTCAATTAGGGAGGAAGTACGGAATGTCTGAATAATTATCACTGACAGTATACCATATTTTGATCAGTTAAGCTTAGGCTGGGTCTGTCTAAACTCTAAACCATCCCAACCTTCAAATTTATGAATGCAGTAGTTTTGATTCAAAACAGCAATTCACCCAAAATGATACTTTGTATTGATATTCTTTCAGAGTTTCTTCTTTGCTTTCCAAACGTACAAGTTGGAATCTCAGGCCAGATTCTTTTCAATTCAAATATACAGTTATAAGCATGAGTGTCTTCAATAGTTGCAGGCCTCACAAGCCAATGTTTTCTTCCAGCATACATACAGTTACATAGGAAGGGAATCACATGACTAACTACAATTATAAATACACAGTACCTAAGAACTCACTAGTTGCATAGTACTGTCTTTTCACAGGGACTCTGTACACTAGGCCTAACTTATATTTAAACGTAACTAGATAAGAAAGATAGAAATGCTAGTTCCTTATCGACAAATGTTTTAAAATAGCAATACCTTTTTCTTTCATAAGCTTTCATAAGCTACAGCAACACCACCATCAATTCTGTTTGCACATTGTATAGGTGTTGGGGTGTATTTCTATAGACTAATGCATCAGGAGGAAGAGGTCAGAGTCTGAGTTTGGTGGGAAGACAAAAAAGAAAGCCTTGGTTAAGCTTTATCAAAAATGGATGAGGGCATTACTTGCTTTTTTATAATATCTGATTTAGAGTTAATGAGGGGAATTAGAGTGAGGAGAGGGGAATAAGACTGATTGTTCCAGGGAATGTGGAGAAAACTCTGCTGTGGTGCTCAGAGCCTTTGTTACCATGGAGATCAGTGGGGAGGCAATTAGAAATGTGCGGATCATGTTTGAATAGTGTATGCATAATTGATTACAATCTTCTACAGTGTGTTTCTGGGGGTGTTAGTTAAAGATGATGATGAAAAATCAATACTTTATTTTGTAATGAACATTAGAGTCAAGGTGATGGAGATGTTTCTCACTTAGAGAATACTTATTTTTCTGCTTTGGTTGTGTTCTGAGGTTTGCTTTTGAACAGTTGGGAAACAAATGAAGCCCATACCATATTCTCCCACTCTAAACATTATCGTTGTTTGGTTTACAGTGTTGTTGACCCTCATTTGCACACAGCCTGCTCTGGAGAATAGTTTTTAGGGGCACAGCTGGGACTTGCCACACTATGAGAGTGTGATAAAAACAAAATGTGTTGTACTTTTCATTGTTGTGTACATCTGTTTTCCATATGTTCACTTTTATGATTGCAATTTCATGCCATATTTTTTATCATAAAACAAGTCAATAAATAATTTGGACTATTGTTTTGAATGTCTTCAGTTGCTACAGTTCATGGCACAATCATAGCCATTATTACTAAACAACAATTCCGACACATTAGTGACACTGAACCAAATACTGTTGTTTTGAAGTTGTCCTAACAATAGGGCTGTAAGACATTAGGAAAAACAGACATTGTTTTAAAAAACTCTACGATTTACATTTCAATATAAGAAAATACAGGAATACAAACCCTAATATTTCCCTTTACTCTCATGCATTTTTCCATGGCAGTGGCATTGCCAGCCTCCCAGTCAGCACCATGTCTCCATGGTAATGGGGTGTCACTGTGCATGCCACTGCCTGGCACCGGCACTCTGGAGATTTACTGTTTTTTGGGCTTGCTACCAAGCCGGCCTCTTTATAGGTGCCAGTGTGTCATACTCTGAACACTGTTAAATCCATGATCCAGTAGTCTTTGCAGCTCTCTGTTGAATTTTACACCTGACCTTTAAACGTGTTATAAAACACATTTGTCATGACAGGACCAGTACTTCTTTTTTGCTAAGGCTACTTTTACCACCAACCATATACTACTTCTACTACTACTACTTCTACTTGTACCAATATTATTATTATTATCACTTCCACTAATAGTACTTATAACAGAGGATTAAGGAATTGATATGTGGTATATTAAGCACAGTGACTAGGGGAGGATGTTGCAGTCCAGGAAGAAGGTTATCTCCTTCCAAGAGTTTGTAATGGGTGTGCAGTGCAGGTTATGTTGTGTGTAAATATGTAAGATAATTAGTATTTTAATAGAATATGTAGTACTTATAGAGTTTTTGAGACAATGTGCAAACATTAAGTGTCTTTTGCATGATAATTAACATTATTCTAGATAGAACTAAATGTATATGGCTGTGGTGTTTGTGATATTTCCAACAGGTTATGCAAATCTCTCCAATGTTGGTGAACTCATGCATTTCATACTTATTTTTATGCAAACCATATTTAAAAGGCCTGAGTGGGGTTTAAATGCTATGAAGCAACCAAAGTAAAGGTGAAACACTCCAGCCTGTCTAAATGCACCATAGCAAATTATGTCTAGACGATGCTTTTATCCAGAGGTCATGGCAATAAATGGGTTAACGAGATTATGAGTCTGTATGGGACACTTTGCTGGGGTCAGACAGGTCTGATTATACGATTCTTTGAATTTCTCCGACATCTTTTAGAAACATTTTATATAAAGTATTTGACACAAAGAGATGCCGACATATGCTTAAACCATTACTTTACTACCCTTTCCTCTGTAACCCTTCAACAGTTCTATACAGACATTTTACTAGATCTTTCAAATTATCCAGAAATAACTTTAGTTTCAGACTTTAACTGAATGATTACTTAACTGACACAGTTTATATGTCGTTGTACATTCCGTTTTTTAAGTGAACTCACAGATTTGGGTTCAATGTTGGTATAAGGCTTGTCACAATGTGGTCAGATAGTATTGGATGACTTGACAGCACCAGCAGCAGTCATGGGGGAATCATTAATACAAAAGAAAAGATTCATCTGGCCAGATGTGGCCTTTAGGTCTCCAGTTGATGATCACTGATGGCCAATAGCAGCATCGACACCAAACATTCCTCCAGATCGTAGACACAAGGGTGTGTGATATTGACTCATGACAATCCTAGTGACATCCTCATTTATCCACACAAAATAGCGTTGTGTGTTGACTCAAAGGCAATTTCAGTCCTCTGCCTTTGACTTGGAGTTAGGCCATTTAAAATGATCTCCTCTTTTTGTCTCGATCCATCTTGCACTCTCTCTAGATACTTGTGTGTATGATGTGTCCTTTGCATTTCCTCCTTAAAATGAGATGGATGGATAAAAGAGAACACTGTTTTTGCTCTTATAAGAATCACAGTATCTGTTCTGCCTTGAATGGGATGACCTCAGTGTTTGTCTGTCATCTGTTACATGTTTGACTCTCTGCCCTCCCTCCTTTCTCTCTTTCTATCATTTTTTCTCTGCGTGCTCCATCTTTGACAATTTCCACCCTCTGGCTATGTTTAAGATGCAACTTTTCTTCTTTTACTTCAGGGTTAAGCAGGATGTTTGAGGCTACACTGACATGTTGTGGCTGTATTGCAAGCCTTCTTGGATTTACTGCCTTGAAAGACATTTTATTAAATGAAACTGCATAGTTAATTGAATACATACAGGTTTTGGGATGTTATGCAAACAAAACAAGAAGGCATTATCTGGTTCAGGTGGGCTTTATTTTGACTAATATCATTGCAACTTGAACATTTAAAACCCTGTCCTTAAGGCTGAAAAACAGTGAAAGCATGGCGTTGGAGTATGTCTAGTCTGTTGTGACAGTATGTTGAACGCTGTGGGATAACACCGCCTCTGTTGACATTAAATAGGATTTACTCTTGTAATGGAAATTCATATGCATTCGTACATCACACACAGAGCACCTTCATGTCATATTATTATATTATTATAGCTGTTACATGCTTTCAAAAAACCTGGAACTGGAGCTTAAACCATATTGTCTAGGGCAGGGGTTATGAGGGGACCTCACCTCCTCATCTGAAGCGCATATATCCGCCGTTTAGTCCACTAGCACCCCCCCCCCATAGCTCCCAAGCTGAAAAAGTGTGGGCACCCCTGGTCTAGGGCATGGTCCTTCTATCAATTTCCAATAAGTATCCCACTACCCCCGAAAAGTTAATGATGGGGCTGTAACTGCCCCAAACGAAATGTTGTAAATGTTACACCTAAAACAAACAAACCCAAAAATAGCTCAAATAAAATAATTTCACATTAGCACATGAATGCATTATCACTACAGGATATATCAATACAAGTACATTTTAATCTACTTTATAAATAAATCAATGAGTGTTACCATTGTCATTATTTCCATAAATATTATCCCTTTTTTGCTTATATATAAGCATACACACACATAAACACACATGCGCAAACGTAATCTCACGCATTACTTTGACATTGTCATGCCTCCCCCGCCCATTGACAGCTCCAAATGTGATCCACCCCTCCCCCCCTGGCATCTTCTCAGTGTGCGATAAGTCTCCTAAGCACCTCATTATGCATGTTGCAGCCCCACACACTTCATACTGTGACATGCTCAGATTGTTAATGGTAAAAGAAGGTTCGTGTGGAGTGTGGTGGATTGTCGGCAGATAGTGGTGTTGTGGAAGGAGGGGGGTCTTCCTCCGTAAATCAAGTGTGTCAAATTACAAGATTGTGTTACATGATTAGCATCTACATAATGAGAGCAGTTCATTAGCCTCCTTTATTAGCCGTGATTGGGCTTTCGGATGCCAGGCCGGAAACACTTTCAGAGTTTGGGTGCATATTTGTTTATTAAGGTGATACATTTGGCAACTGCTTCTCAAGGGTGTGTGCATGTTGGCTTTATGTTTATTCAGTGGGGCATTCGAGCATATGTGTTTTTATACAGAACGATAAACAATGTGAATACCTGCAGAAGCACATAAATGCTTGCATGAATAGTTTTAGGTGCACACTTCACCATGTGGTCATGCACATGTTCTGCTGAGGGTGTTGTTCATAAACCCCCCAACATCACATGTTCCTTCCCCGAAAAATGTGCCACCCCCCCTTCTTTAAAGCATCTGCTCAGCGAGGAGTGTGTACTCACCTGCCCAGCATGCCAGCTCCATCCACTGTCGCTAAATCCACTTAGTCCATATGGCTCTGCTACATCTCTTCCTCGGTGCCTGCAGCGTGTGTTGGCTTTGCTCATACCTGACGACGCTTTGAAATCCTTCTCAGAGGGTCAGTCACTCTTAAAATCTCCCCTGGGATCACTTAGGAATTTTCTCGCATTCATCAGCGAATATATCACATCTGTTTGATACGCGTTCAACTTGTCTGTGCTTTCAGTGGCTAATTGCAACAACATCCACCTCTACTTGGTACATACTTTATTTAGAATTATTTTTAGATGTCATGTTGCATGTGGTGTTTGACACTTTCCCCCTTATGTTTCATTAACATTTCTATTATTTTTATTCTGCATAATTTCTAAGTGCATTTGATCCTAAATACTCACTTATGTCCTTAACATGGATCCAACCCCAATTAGTATCATTTCCAGTCCTGCTGCAGGGAGTAGTAAAGTCAAATCCATCTTTGTACCCCACTGGGACACGCTGTGGTTTTGTGGGTTTACAAAGAAAAATTCATATTATCTGAGAAAAGAAACCCTTATTGTGTCATATTTTGTTCTCACTACCACAGCTCCATGCTTGGAAGATATTACTTTGGGCTGCTTATATGTGTGTCTGTGGTGTTCCATATTTACTGCCTCTACAGTAATGCACATAAACATTCACACGCACATTCTCTCAGTGCTCCTTGGCCCTTTTTGCCCCTTTGTTTTCGTCTCTCTCTCGGCCTGTCAACATATCGTCAGTGTGGGATGAGGATGTGTAGTGGTAAGTGGCAAGGCATGACCCCTTTCTTCCCCTTACACACACACACACACGCACACGCACACGCACGCACGCACGCACGCACGCACGCACGCACACACTAATACACACGCACGCACACACTAATACACACGCACGCACACACACACTAATACACACAGTCTGCTTGTATCTTGCCCATCCTATCTCAGTGGTATTGAGGTGCTATCTTTCCCTAACCTGTCAAGGTTGTCAGGCACTGATGGATGGCAAACAGATAGGGTGGATGGAGGGAATGGAGCTCCAGGACGTAAACAATGCTTCCCTCTGCATCATGTCCTTGCTCTGTCTCAGCCTTCACACACCGCTGCAGGCTTCCTCTGAAAACTGTTTGCCTGGTCTTTCTGATATTTTATAGTGGCTCTGTAGTTCAGATATAGAGTGTCTTGAATGGATTAATTAAGAACTGGTCTCCAACACATATCAGTTGCCATTTACAGTGCCTATAGGCAATAGTTTGTGTCTATATTCCTATTCTTAGTGTCCATGGAAAGAAAACACAGGTAAATAGACGACTTCAATCTTTGATTATACAACAAGTGTGTCATTTATTCAGACAGCTAAAACACAATGACAACCGTTGGAAAACATCACTTTTAACATAGTTTCTTTGTTGACACTGTCCAATTATTACTGTGTTAGTGTGAAGGTTAAACATTACTGAAAAGGCACTATAGATTTAGTGTTCAACCGCAGACAATGGTGGATTATATCCTTGGAGACATCTGTATGTCTCCAAGGATATAATCCACCATTGTCTGCGGTTGAACACTAAATCTATAGTGCCTTTTCAGTAATGTTTAACCTTCACACTAACACAGTAATAATTNTGGAAAAACAAAAAAAAGTTTATTATTAAACTGTATTTACTGCGCTGACCCGAATAGGGTGGACTAACGCTATTTGTCATTTCTAGTCAGGACCCGATGTAGAGGTAAAAGACTGCGTAACTATAAGTATCTGGACTGTATGAAATAGTGTACTGAAACAGAATACAATAACTGTTTTGCACTTGTTTGTGCGCATTACTTCACCGTCCTTGCCTTTTGTTCGTCCTGCATTGTATGTGCACCCCGCTCAGAAAATAACTGGCCCCACGCCTGGCCCCACAGGTCAAATAAGTCATGCATGTATAATAAGAACTGGATACAGCGTCGGAGGCGGGGTCTCGTTCTTTCCTATGAGAGCTGCTCATTGGCGCACGAGGACAAAATGGCCCAACTTTTGAGAGAGCAAAACGTCACAGATTACCCATCATGCCTGGCTGTCAGAGCAGAAGAACCCGTATGTGCGCTCACAGAGCATGCGCCCCTTAAGCCCCGCCCGGCCGGAGCGGCCCGCCACTCTCGAGTTCGACTTAGATGATGAAGTGGAGACGGAAAATAGAATCTCGGTAGATTCGGGGGCGGTGTTTAGTGCCATTTTAACAGTACTTGTGAGAGGGGCCAAAGTTATTGGAGAGACGGAAGGGCTAGTTAAAATTGTTTATACTGGGGTAGTTTGATTGGTTTTTTAAAAAGTATCCGCTAGAATTTACAGACGTCTCTTTCCCAATGTTGGAGTCAATGGGAAAAAGTATGTCTGGGCCCGAGTGAAGGGGTGCGGGACGGAGGCGATACGGAGAATTGTGAGTACCGCCGTTTGGGACACACGACGAAATAGTTGTTCTAGGAGTCGCGGCCGCAACTTCCCGGGGGCTTGGGCGTAATGAATAAATCCTCGAAATCTCGCAAAACTTTTTTTCCCAGACCAGAGTCTTTGGTTCCTGTCTCGCCACGTCCCCCCGTTCTAGGGGCTCCGTAGGATTATACTGTGATTTCTCTGCGAAAGTTTTTCTAAGTTGGACAAAGCATTTAAAAGTGTTAAAACTAAGCTAATAAAGTGAACTCGAAGAGGATAGACAAGGCTAGTACGAAGGAAGAAAGTAGATGATGGGTATTGTTGTGTTTGGTTATTTTCAGATGCGAAGAGAGTTGTCTCACCGCAGTGAGCGGTTTCCCTGTGTTGGGCATTAACCGCAAGATTGCACTCGAGAGCCGAAGATTCAGCGCGGAGGACAAAAGAGCGACCGCTGAGCTGCTGCAAGTGTTGCAACAGCGCCACTACGCATAGAGAAACGTCTATGGAGTTTATTTATGTTTGATATCTAGACTTCAATTTGTCCTTCCCTGACAACAAGAGGGTGGTGTGATAGAAAGTTATGTTTAGATATTTAGGGTAAACCAGATGCAACGTTGGTCCGGGCTGTGCGCACCACAGGCACATGTCAGGGGTGTCCAAGGGAGTGTTGAGCAGCATTTAAGGAGAGAATTTACGAATCACGTTGAGCCGTTTAACTTGGAGATAATGGAGTGCAAGCTCCACGGATATAATCACGCCCAAGGGGAGATATTGCTGATTACGGATGAACATATTTGGTTGATCGAGGCAGGTGGGGAACAGGATGATTCGATGGGACGAGTGTCCCCGGTGTGCCAATTTAGATCTAAAGATAGTAACATCCGATCATA
>NW_011369947.1:11807475-11866245 GCF_000735185.1 Notothenia coriiceps
CGGCAAAGTACTTGGTGTGTTGAAATGTTTGGTTCTATGAAACCTGATGTACTTATATGATTTTGTTTTCTTCAAGTTTGTATCTTGTTGGTCGAACGCACTTATTGTAAGCCGCTTTGGATAAAAGCAATGTAATGTAATACAATACAAATCCTTAAAATACCACACCCGTAATATATTCAAACACCTGCGTTTCTCCGTTCGAGTGCAGTGGGAAACCCTGGATTTTTCAAAGTGCAGACGTGACATCAACAAGCTCTGAGACAACCAAACATCTTCTCTAGAGCGGAGCTCCTCTCGGAGGTCAACACGCGCTACGTCTTTCAAATGTAATTATGTGGCGATTTGTGAAGGGAGGGTGGGGATGTTTCAATTTATGGGGGACTTAATCCTAATGGATGACTGGGCCATTCCATCCAGTCCATACACACCAATATACACTCCAAGGCCCTGGTGCAGATTAAAACAAACGAGGGATGGAGCTATGGAGGTTGAGGCGATGAGTACATGGCCCAGTGCAAGGAGAGGGCAGTGCATGTTTTCAGTATGTGACTGATCCCCCAGCTGCTACTGTCCCTCTGATTCAGGGTTAATGGTGAAGAGTTGGAGCAAATGAAAGATTAACCGGTTCTCAAATGGCAGTTTTAGCTGGAAAGTGAGGCCACTTGTGCCATGATATTTCAGCTCCTGATGTCACCAGAAATGACACTTTGTTTTCCTACAGCATCATAGTTACCATGGGTGCAGTCAGGGGTCGAGGTTAACGGCATCCCTGTAATGATAGATAAGTCTTTGGTACGTGTTTTGTTCGCAGTTCCTTCACTATTTATGTGTTTTACCTTTATAAATACACTACTGTTAGGTTTATAATCGTTCTTATTTCATGTTTCAGTTCACCTGAGACATGTAACACTTGAAAAACAACCTACTAAAAAGCCATTCTGCCTAATACTATAAAGTCATGTAACTTGATACCTTCAAGGTCACATGCTCGGTATCACATGAGGTCCAATTGAGCTCTCTGAAAGGGCGCCGGCCTAGCTAGGATTGTTTTTCCTATGGACATAATTAACTGCAAATAGAGATTAGGATTATTTCATTTAGGTAATCTGGTCCAGGAGTCCGCAGCCAGCAGTGGTCGGGAGAGATAGAGGAGGATGAATTGGTAATGTCTTACAATGAGCAGCTGCAACAGACATGCTTTTGCCTCAACCAGACAAACAAGCATGCAGTCGCCCCATTGCCTTCTCCTTCCATTGTGACAGGGCCCAGAATAGGAAATCATTTTTCCATTTATTTTTTAATCATTTTCTCTATTTCTCCCTCCCTTCCGTCCATGCCCAAAGTAATTTAATCTGTTGGCCACTTCAAAATACACATTTCTATGTGCATGCTCACGTCTCGCAAAACAACACACACTGCATGTCTGTAGACTTGTACGCAGATACACACTTTGCTTGAGGGCAAAGGTGTCATTTAGGGGAAATATGTGATTAAGCTACTTTGTCATTTCATACTTAATTTTGTTTACTCTTGGTATGTGTTATCCCCAGAAGGCAACCATTGGCATGATGATGAAACAAAAGTAGAAAATAAAACTAGAGTCAAAACAAAGCTATTTCTTTTTTTCGTATCTGGGGAATCATGATCTCGGAAATGGTTCCAACTCAACTTTGCTACTGATGGCATTTGCTTCTTGTCACATAAAGAAAGGCTTAGGATAAAAGCATGCTGGTTAAAAAAGAAAACCCCTTTGAACTTCACATCAAGCTTTCAGACCGTTTTTCTCCACTCCAGCTTTGCACTGCACACAGGCTTCACATTGTGCCTGCATTCAAAGCTGCAAATCACCTTTAAAAGTATATGTTTTCCGTCCCCAGCAATTACAGTGGAGAGGTGTCAGCCACCAAACTCTGGTTTGCTTGCAAATGTATGGACTCTGAAGATGTTTTCGTTAACCCCATTGTTACTGGTTGTACAGGTATATAAAGCACAATAACCAACAATGAGCAGTGCCCCCTGTGATTTTCTAAATGCATCTATGTAGCAGACTTCCAGAGGCTAAATCATTTCTGCTGACACATAATAAAAGAGGTGGTGGATTGTAGGCGCTGGCCCATACATATTTAAGTACTGGGGAATTATTACTGAGTTGGGTTTTATAAGAAGCCTCCACAGGGATTTGTGCTGCCCATAGTGTCATGCTTCATACATTTTGCCAACTTATTTGTGATGATCATTATGTTTTATTCTTTTTATGCTCTCCTCATACATCTTATGACAGCACACACATACTTGTCTGACTGTGTAATGTGTTTACATGATCTCTATTTGTTGTTGACTGGAATTTATTTTCAAGTGTTCTTAACAACTTTGACCCCCAAAAAAGGTAGAGATAAGACTACATTTATCTCATAATGCTTTCTTATGATAGTTTTCATTTCTTTCATCTTAAGTATCACAATACAAAAAAAAGTACCTTCCATTGTTATTGGAATATGACCATTTACCACCCGAGGGTCATCTCAACATTGGGCTGCAGTAGTTTATATATGTATATATGTTGCAAGGCATCCCAGAATGCCCTCTGCACTCTTCTTTCTCATTCAGCCCAATGACCCTCAGCCACTCCCCAGTGGTGCACACCAGCTCTTGCCTTCTCCTTGCGACTATAGGTTGGAATATGAGGAAAAATGACTTTGACATTAGTTATCGATTCCACATTAACGCATCAGGCTTCCACGCTGCCCCAGACACATTGATTTATATTTTGCTTGTCACTGGAAAACACAAAAAGTGTGGCCTGCTCCACTTTGAAAAATGGATGGGGTGTCCCTTTTTAAATGGCTACCAGCTCCCAACTTGGCGTTTTTCCAGGGCCCAAGGCTTTTAGCATGGCCCAATTTCATGCTAATCAGGATCTTTTTTCTTCTACCTTTCAGCTTCAGGTATTGGCATGCTCTCTGCACTGACATACATGACCAGTTGCAAATGTAAACTCCAGGAATCATTGATTGAAAAAGTGCAAAACTGTTATTACTGGCTAAGATGTCAGCAACCTCTAATATAAAGAACATTGCTTTATTTACAAAAATATTATCCCACTATGTCTGTTATAGACCAGGCTCAGGAACTGAGATTCATTTTGAATAATGCTGTACGATGTGCCATCCCTCAGTTGTGAAGAGCTCTTTGCATATGTTGAAATAATTATCCACACCATACAAGTGATTTGTGTATTTGCTGCAGTCGTGTAGGGGTCTTTGTTCAGCATCTGGCTGCGGGTGTGGAGGGAGGCCTGCACACAGGATAATAGGGCAGGTGGCAGGTGGCAATTTGTGTTGGGCATCTGAGAAGCCTTTCTGTCTGATGGTTGGTGGAAACCTGGTCATGCCAGGGTGGACACATGAGACTACGGCAGGCAGCGGCTCCAGCCCTGCCAGGCGCTCACTGGTCAGCTCATTGTTTGGTTTGTGTGCCGGTGACTTGGCAGAGTGTGAACGCCACAGGGCAAAGTCAAGAGTGTAAATGGCTAATTACAATTTCCACAATTTACTTATTCATCAGCTTTGCAATATTTCATTACATTTGCATAACATTGATTGACCAGGACAAAATAAGTCATTACTAGACAACCACAGAGTGAATTATGTTAAACAGTTACTATACTAAATAATACGTCCTTTTGTATTGTGTATGGAATACTATTTGAAAACACAAGGTTAATGCTCAGCTACCCTGCTGACTAATCCATTCAGGGTAAGGGTTTATGAAATGTGTTTGTCTTACCTACCTGTCTGTAATTAGAAAGTCCAGTATCCAGATACAAAGTGGTGTTGTGATGCCAAGGTCAACAACTTTGGTGATCAGATTGAAGGGGAACTAGATGTTGAATCATGAACTGAAGTTGATGAACATAAGTGCTGTTGTTGTCCAGGTGGGAGACGGTGATGTGTAATGCTGTGGTTCTGCTTAACTTTTAGATGTCTGGTTCAGCCTACTGTTGCATATTTGTTTGTTGTTTACCCACCATCTGCAATTAACACTAGAATATTCCTCACTCGCGGAGTACATAGCAGCACCTTCTTAATAGAACATTTCATATGAATATTTACAAACAGTCAAACAACTTATTCTTAAGCAAACCATCATCATTCTGGCAGAGTGACAAAGATGCACCTGGAGTGTGTGAACTATTAAGCATGCAGTGGCTTTTTCTGCATGCAGCCATACATTCCCTTAATAGGAAGTTAAGAGCCTTGAAACCATTTTCTCCCTTTATGGCTGACATATCAGGAAGGGTGTGAAGATTATGTTAATACATCCTATCATATCTAAATATACCATGTATACTGTGTGTTGACAGATAAGTAAGGGTTTAAACCAACTATATATATATTTTTTTTCATTTCTATTGTAAATTAAATGCTTCTGAACATCTTGAAATGATGCTTCCAATTATTGCAAGTTCTTGTTTTTCAGTGTGTCAATAGTACAGTTTTGGAGCTGCAGGCCCAATTTGACATTGTGTTTCTGTACATTTGATCGTGTGTGTGTGTGTGTGTGTGTGTGTGTGTGTGTGTGTGTGTGTGTGTGTGTGTGTGTGTGTGTGTGTGTGTGTGTGTGTGTGTGTGTGTGTGTGTGTGTATAAGGGAAAGTGTAAGCAGAAGTGCTTACTTACAAAGCCTCCCTACTGTAGGTCATCACTTTTCCCTAAGCTGCCCTCTGAGTCAAACACATCACGACCACTGAGTGTCAGATGTTAGTCGATCACTTATGATGGACATGTTCATGTAGAAACACTCTGGCTGTCACAGGGTGGGCTAACCCAGGAGATTAAGAACCCATAGAGGCTTTAGTGTCAGGAAGAGATCATGTCAAAACATGATCTCTTCCTGACACTAAAGCCTCTATGGGTTCTTAATCTCCTGGGTTAGCCCACCCTGTGACAGCCAGAGTGTTTCTACATGAACATGTCCATCNAACAGGAGTCATTTGGGGGGGCTCTCGGGAAAAAGGTTGGGAACCCCTGGTGTAGAAGACTATGAGGATATTAGACTACTTCGAACTGTATTTGTTACTTAAAACAAAATGTTCAGGAAAGTTAATTTATAGATTTGTGTCAAATAAGCATGTCTTACTCAGCATTTTAAAAACAAACACAAAAAAGCCAAAACTCCAAGCTAGGGTGTTCAAAATTAGTTATTACAACCAATGCCTGATAGCACAGTGATTATTTACACTCCCTATAGAATCCCTGGCCTTGCTACATTTGGGTTTTTTGTAGGTATTTAGAACTTTCCTAATACTGATGAAATATTAGAAAGTAATATCATGGACATGAAGTAACAAGCATTGAACAAGTGTACCCTTCTAAACTCTTGAGGTTGCACTAATTGTGAGAAGTGTTTGAATGGGAAGAGTCCAATGTGTAACCAAACACTCAAGAAGTGTGATCCAAACACAGCATAGAGGATAGAGGACACAGTCATACTGGCAGGTGTTTCCCAGAAAGAGATAGGAGTATACGATTGTAATAGGAGTAGGGTTATATTAACAGGGCAAATTATGAAGATTTGTATTTCTTTGTAAATGAAAGCTTGATGTCTTATGGAAGTTAAGAGGGGATGTGTGGATGAGAAGTATAAACGCAAGTGAGAGAAATCTTAGTGTTATATCTCTTCTTCCTCACTCCCATCCAAAGTTCTTCCTTAAATCAAAGTCTTAGCATCAATATTACAGTAGGCAATTTTCCATTATCCTTGCTCCCCTCCTCTCAACTCCTGCACTTAAGGTCATACATATTCAGCTTTTAAAAAACCCTATCTTAATGCATCTCCCCCTACTCTAACGAAAAAGATCGAAAGAAACTCTGACGCCACTAATTAAAGACTTTTTGAAATTAGAATAGAGTGGTCATCCTGTTGCTGCATCTGCCAGCAAAGATTCCCTCTCTGCTTTGATTGCCTAAGCTGTCTCTTTATTCTATTAGACTGTGCTCTAGCGATTGACTCAATCACACAGATAAACACACACATTCACACTCAGCAGGCCTCTGCAGTGCTCACACTCCAAAACACTCCAACACTGCCTGGGGGATTCAAAGTGTTGTGTCATAGATATTTAACTTTGTAAGTAGGAAATATATTAGCATTTTACAGAATGTGTTTATTCATTCAGTTTTCACATCCACAGATATCCACAAAAACACTGAGGAAGGTGCAGCTTCCGGGTGTGAAGCATATTATTTGAATAAGGAAGTCAGATGAAATGCTGATACTATATATATAATTGCCCACCAATAAGAGAAAACATGAACTGTGGCATGACATATCCTACTCCCCGCCCCTCGTCCCTTCCTCTATTCTGCCATGCCAGTATCACTCCATATTTTCCTCCTCCTGCTCTTCATATTCACAAACCTTTGAGTTTGCCTCACACTCTGTACACAGAGCCATCTCCCCGCTTGCCTTGCCCTGTACAAAAGAGCCCCGTGTTTTGAATGCCTCCAAGCTGGTTGCACATGCATCCCTGCAACCTCTCCTCTGCAGCCCTCACTTCCTCCCTCCCATATTTTCTCCCTGCTGTCAAAGCCCATTCTCTCCCTCCTCCACCAGCTGTGTGGAGCAGAGGCCCACTGTGCCAAGTGCCATTTGATGAGCCTCTTTCTGGCAGCCACAGCAATTGTGTGGACATTTCCTCTCTTCCTTCCATCCATTTCTCTCTTACTCCCTTCATCAACTGTGCTGGTGATGCATCATCATCATCAAAATCACCATCTCTCTTGCTGAATGTCTCTTTTTGCATTCCCTCAATCATCACTCCCCCTCTCTCGCTGAAAATCCAAAGCATTTCCCCAATGACACTTTCTTTCCTCCCACACTTTCCTTACTTTATGGCAGGATAAAACACACATGAATACTTCCATCCCTCTGGCGGCCTTGAATATCTGTTTGTCCTCTATGTCCATCCCCCTCCCAAATCTTTTTTTTTTATGAAAGAGTCCACGTTGTTATGTGTTCAACATGAGCCTTTGCCTTTGTAAGCTCTGGCACACAGACTTCCCAACAACCTTTTCCCCACATGATTATCCAAACACAAACTGGTGAAGGTAATTCTTAATTCATGTGATCATGAACATGATATAGCACGTAATGTCTCACTGCTGCACAGTATGTCTTATTGTGTTTTATACATCAGCTAGTTGTAGCAAACACATTTTGTAGCTAACTGTGTACTTAGATTCAATTGATGAGATGAAAGGATGATTCAACAATCATGTGTTAGTGAGGTTAATTCAGAAAAAGGTGAGGTGTGTGTGTGTGTGTGTGTGTGTGTGTGTGTGTGTGTGTGTGTGTGTGTGTGTGTGTGTGTGTGTGTGTGTGTGTGTGTGTGTGTGTGTGTGTGTGTGTGTGTGTGTGTGTGTGTGTGTGTGTGTGTGAGAGAGAGAGAGAGAGAGTAGGTGTGTGTGTGTGTGTGTGTGTGTGTGTGTGTGTGTGTGTGTGTGTGTGTGTGTGTGTGTGTGTGTGTGTGTGTGTGTGTGTGTACAGAATGAATAAAAGAGTTTTGACCCGCAGCGAAGAAGAAGAAAAAAAAAAGAGGGTGGTGGGGTGGGCTGTGTGTGTGTGTGTGTGTAGACTCTGTGGCACACACACGTTCACACACTCCCTCCTTTGTCTCAGCACTATGTTAAGCAGAACATTCTTCCACGGTGATAAGGAGTTTAAGGTATCAGCTAATGGGTTTACACTGAACAACCTGAAACGGTGACTTTAATTAAATGTATTGTGTCAATAGATTTCACAAAACTGTATTAGGTTAGTTGAAAGCAAATATATATATACGTCAGCATTTCAGTTTTTTCAGAGCACCTCCCTGTCCTTGATTTGTAATGACTTTCTTGAGATTTATATAAAAACCAAACAAATATCCAAACAGTTTCTCTCTTTCTCTTCCACAGCAATCTGCCTGCCAGGCTGCGATGAAGAGCACGGCTTCTGTGAGAAACCCGGAGAGTGCAAGTACGTTGTTTCTCCTGTTCACTGGGGCATTCATGAATTAGTGGGACACATGAAGTAATGTGAGTGTTCTGACCGGCGTTTCCCTCCTAATTGGACAACAGGTGCAGAGTGGGATTCAAAGGCCGCTACTGCGACGAGTGCATCCGCTATCCGGGCTGCCTCCATGGGACCTGCCAGCAGCCGTGGCAGTGCAACTGTCAGGAGGGCTGGGGGGGGCTCTTCTGCAACCAAGGTGAGGATGAGATGAGAGCGTGGGGGGAGTGAGGAGGAAAGAGAGAAAGGAAAGGAAGCAGAGAGCACTGATACGGTGATTTGCTGATGGAAAAGTGTGAAGTTGGGTTAAAAAGTGAAAGTTGTGGTTACCTGAAAGTCCTTAATCACCAGCATGTTGATGGATGTATAAATAAGAGCATTCCCTAACTACATTTGGAAGAATGCAGATTGAAAAGTTGTTTAAACAATATGTCCAAACTAAATCCTCGCCAATCCACTACATCTGTGTCTAGATTTATATCAATTGGGGAATTTTGTTGATCAAAAAGTGTTAGGTTAGAAAGTTAAGGTTAAACAAGAAAAAGACCCTTTGGAAGAATGGGGGTTGAAAAGCGATTTAAACAGAATTTATAAATCCATAAAAGTGACTTTTAAACCAACTTTAGCCAAATCTCGCAAATCAACACATCTGTGTCTTTGTTTATATCAATTGCCAATAACCTAAGCCATGCTTAATGTGAAGAGAGCCGGGACTCGAAAGTGCAGAAAAGTGTATAGATGCAGAGTTTTATAGTTCAGCTCAGGATCTTTGCTGTGTGTCATCGCCGACATCAACAGCACTTCAATGGATATATAAACAAAAAGACCCTAACTACATTTGGAAGATTGTTAATTGAAAAGCTGATTAAACAGAAACTATATGTCCAAAGAAAAAGTGACGTTTAAACCAAATGTAGCCCAACTTTTCCCTAGAAACCACATCTGTGTCAGAGTTTAAGCAATACTCATTAGGAAAAGAGCGTTTAGATTTATATGCCGAGTTTATCTAGGGTAGTTCTGCTCAGGACCTTTCCTCTCCGGCCAAGGACTGTTTAGCAACATTTCAAAGTCTCGTAAAGACAAAAAGAAATTGAAGAAGATCAAAATAGCAACATAACAGCCTCACCACTGTGGTGCAGAAGCCACAACAGAGCAGCAGTTGTCTCTGCGTGAACAGCAGGAACAGCAGGGACAGCAGGGAGGGCTCAAAAGGAAACAAAAAACCACTGGAAGAAGAGAAAAAGTCAAGTGTGCCGGAGGACAAAACACATTCTGTTGCTGCTGCTGTTGTTCTGCCATGTGTTGAGCTGTGGCTAATCCACATGTGTCTCTCCAGATCTCAACTACTGCACCCACCACAGGCCGTGCATGAATGGAGCCACTTGTAGCAACACGGGTCAGGGAAGCTACACCTGTTCCTGCAGACCGGGCTTCACTGGGTCCAGCTGTGAGATGCAGGTCAACGAATGTGCCGGGAACCCCTGTCGCAACGGAGGAAGCTGTGCCGTAAGTGTTTGGTCTTCTTTCAAAAAAAAATGAGTAGGGAGGATCGAGACATCGTGCAAGCTGGGGCTCAGTAGGTGGAAGAAGTATTCAGATTATAAGTAAAGTAGCAATTCCACAGTGTAACAATACTCAGTTACAAGTCAAAGTCATGCATTGAAATGTGTTCTTAGATTTAAAAGGATTAGCATCAAAATATATTTTAAGTACCAGAAGTAGTTGTTCTGCAGAAAGACACATTTACACTGAAAGGTTGACTTTAATTAAATGTATTATGTCAACAGATTTCACAAAACTGTAATTAGGTTAGTTGAAAGCAATAAGTTTAAATAAAACATATTAGTTTCAACTTCGCCGAATGGGAATCTCACAGATGTTGAGATACAAAAAGATTCAGCAGCTGCCAAAGACAGACCTTGATGCCGAACCTGTTTCTATTTCTTCCCCTCGCAGGATTTGGAAAACATGTATACCTGCACCTGCCCTCACGGTTTTTATGGGAAAAACTGCGAGCTGAGTGCCATGACGTGTGCCGACGGGCCGTGCTCCAACGACGGCCGCTGTGCCGACAACCCCGACGGAGGATACTTCTGCCAGTGCCCCACAGGGTACGCCGGGTTCACCTGCGAGAAGAAGATCGACCACTGCTCCTCCACGCCCTGCTCCAACGGTAAGAGAGACTGGAAATCCACTTCTTCATGTCTCTTCTACATCAACATGTGTCCCCTCTTCTTCATGTCTCTTCTACATCAACATGTGTCCCCTCTTCTTCATGTCTCTTCTACATCAACATGTGTCCCCTCTTCTTCATGTCTCTTCTACATCAACATGTGTCCCCTCTTCTTCATGTCTCTTCTACATCAACATGTGTCCCCTCTTCTCCATGTCTCTTCTACATCAACATGTGTCCCCTCCTTCTTCATGTCTCTTCTACATCAACATGTGTCCCCTCTTCTTCATGTCTCTTCTACATCAACATGTGTCCCCTCTTCTTCATGTCTCTTCTACATCAACATGTGTCCCCTCTGTAGAAAGAGACTCTGAAAGTTTCAGGAACAAAGATTCTCTCTCTTTTTGTCCTGATCCATTTCTATAAAAACCTGTCTGAAAATGAGCTGATCAGATTTTGGTCACTTTATGATGTCATAACGATGTTTTGGCTTGTGTAACCATTAGCCAATCAGCAACAGAAGTAAAGTGTGAGTCAGCCGTTTCTTTATTGTGATTTAGGTGTAGGTCACACCCTCAAATAGAGTGCATTGACACAGACAAACACGACAAAACGGTCTAAGAGGATTTCAAGTCCTTGTCCGCGTCCTGTATTGCGGCCAGTAACGTATACAATCTGTCACTGATAACAGTCGTTTGCAACGTTATATTTTTCTCTTGCCACCAATTACAGCATTACTTTCACCTCAAAGTGCAACTAATAGAAAATCAATGAGTCAAAAATGAGCCCGACGGGGAGCTAAAGGAGTTCCGCTACCTAATTGTAGCTTGCAAATGCTAATAAATTATAATCAATAAATCAAACCGAGTCTTTTCAAAAGCAAAATTCCGACTCGCGAGTCTCATTGTAGTGTCTGGAACTCGAAAATCATATATTTATATCATAATTTGACGAAATACTGCGGAAGAAAGTCTTATATTTACTTCNGAAAGATTATCTTTCGATCCCGTTTGAATTGTGCCACAAATTACACATATGATGTTTGTCAATTTAAAAGATAATTTTGCCAGTCAAAAAAAAAAATTTGTCGTAAAACTGTGAAGTAACACATGTTTTTGTGTGAAACGATCAATAAACTACATCTCTGGTCTTGCACAACAACACACGTCATCAAGATGGCCGTCACTACTGTCTTGCTAAACAAGGGATTGACTACCCTTACTATCACCACAATGAAACACGTCCAGAAGAATGTCATGCAAAGCTGCCTGCCTGCCTTCCTTTGATTCTCTCTGAACTGCCTGATCTTTTTAATGTTTAATGTCAACCATTTGTGCAGATAGCATGAAGTATAAAAGATTCCCAATGCTAATGTAGCGTTAGCGTTAGCATTTCTCCCCCGGGCTTAAATGGTGTATTATAGAATGATCACACCGGTGTGACAGTACTCTTCAAAGGGTTCACGAAATATGACTACTACTCTTACTGTTTAATATTTTGGGTTTCTTAATGTTACTTCATGTTAAGGCTAATACAAATGACAAGGCTAAGGCTGTAATGCTAACTAACGTGCTAGCTACTAGCTAGGTAGCTAACTTGATCCAGCCACTCCTGGTCCTTTCATCAGACGGGAAGTGAAATAACGAGCAAGACCCATTGCTGGTATGATAACAACGTGGTACTAAGCACACAGGCATCTTGTTAAAGTTATCTTATCTTAGCTATCTCTTATATTTAGCGGAGGAAAACAATTGTGACATCACTTACCCGACTCTGGGATTTGTAGTCTTTCTAGTTGCATATTTTTCATAGTCTTATATTTCAACAGTTTTACGACAAACTGTGACTGTCACAGTTTGTCGTAAAACTGTTGAAATATAAGACTATGAAAAATATGCAACTAGAAAGACTACAAATCCCAGAGTCGGGTAAGTGATGTCACAATTGNACATGTATATATATTTAGCCGTAATTGTAAAGTTTCAACTAAAGCCAATTTCCGTTGGGAATGTGAGTGAGGAATTGTATTGATGTACAATAAAATGACAACAAAACGTTGTTTGATGTAACAGGTACGGCAGTGGCTCAGTCAGTAGGGGCTTGAACTGGGAGCCGTAGGGTCGCCGGTTCATGTCCCCGAACAGACCTAAATATAGAGTGTGGACTGCTATTTGGAGAGGTCCCAGTTCACCTCCTGCCCTGCCGTGGTGCCCTTGAGCAAGGCAGCGGAAAACCCCCTTCCCCCCCACTCCCATTGCTCCCCGGGCGCAGTACAATAGCTGCCCACTGCTCCTAGTACTACACTCCTGGTACTAGGATAGGTTAAAGGTGACCTATCATGCAAAATGCACTTTTGTACATCTTTTATACATGAATATGTGTCCCCGGTGTTCCAGGGAACTCACCAAGTGTCAGAAAACACAACTCTCTCTATTTTCCTCCATACCCAAATCTCTTAAAAAGGGGCTGCAACGGATCTGATACAGACTGATCCAGATTTGAACACTTCTGTGACGTCACAGCTGTAGTATATATGCCAGGCCTGTAGATGGTGCTGTTCTCACAGAATCAGCCCATGCAAAGACAGTGTTAAATTGAGCGAAATGAGGAATGGCTAAAATGCATGATCTGTTTGGTATTTTGAAAAATAAAAAGTATAAATATGCCTTATATAGGTATGGTCCTACACTATATTATTCAAATATAGCATGATAGGTCCACTTTAAATGCAGAGGCTGTGTGTGCTGTGTGCTCTGCATGTGTGACCATTAAAGAGAGTTTCATCCCTCCTAATTCTATTCAATTATATAAACAATAAACATAATGACCAAATAGCAGAAGATTGGTAAATGAGTGAATTTTATTTGTATTTTATCTTTTTTAACCAGCATAGTTCTCATGAAGGATGATCACATCACCTTAAGGTGCTGTTTGCTACAGTCAAACAGCACCTTAAGGTGTTTTTTTTTTAATTCAAAACAAGTTTATTATTGTATATGATAAATAATGTTGGGTGACAAATATCTGTCTGACACGAAAATACTTCTTGATGTGAATAATAAGAAATGGATTGGCTATAAAATGTGAATGATAAATGTGAATGTTAACTCAGTTAAAAAAGTTGCATTTAAAGTTTGCACATGCACAGCAAAATGTAAGATCAGTTGTCAGTTTCAACATGACAAGTTTAAACCACCCCTCACCTTTCCTCCCTTCCCTCTGGAAATCCACATGGCACCACTCTCCGTCATTAACCTTCTTGTTGCTGGCCCTCAGCTTTGTTTCTCCAGAGCCCATATCGATCAGCAGGTACAAATACCCCTCCAGCAGCTCCATGGCGAAGTAATCAGTCTTCAGCTCCCGACCAGGCTTCTGCTCTTTGGGACCCTGAGGACGGCCGTGGCTGAACAGCAAGAGCCCGCTGGGCTCCGTAGTGCGGAAATCGAAGGAGATAGATCCCATCTTTTTGGCGTTCCATTTGGGCAGGGAGATGAAGGACTCGGGGGTCTCAAAGGTGACGGGGTCCAGGGCGGCCACGTCCTCACAGCGAAACACCAAGTCGCCATTAAGGCTGATTTTAGGGTCTCGATCGATGGCCAGCCGTGACAGCTCCAGCTTGAAGTCATTGTTTTTGTACACCACCTGGAGAGCAGAGAGGAGAGCAAGTGCTTACCAGTTTAGAATGCTGTATAACAAATGTGTAGTTACAAGTTTCTGTGGCTTCAAATAGGAATCTAGAATTGGATAATTATTTAAAAATGGACTCAAAAAAATGCAGATGCAACAGTGAACATTGCTTCCATAATCCTGAGATCCCACAGATGTACCCTAATTGCCCAAATTAATTTCAAGTGTCATGATAGTGGCTGCTGGGAAATCTTGTCAGCAGCGTGAAATTAAAGATGTGAGTGTTGAACATTACTTTTTCTTGAATATTTGGAGACAAGCACACAACATGAAACAAACACAGTTTAACTATCTCTGAATAAATACAGATCCTAAAGACTGTTAAGATAACTGATGTTATGTGCAATCCTTTTTTTCACTTTGAATGATTTCAAAACGGTGCACAACCACTTAGTGCCAATGAGTTGCCCGGGGCATGCTTCCATTGATGCTACTGACATCCGTGTGTGTGTTTGTGCATCAAGCTCTGAAGCCCACTTTATAAGCTCCCGTTCAAATCCGTAAAGCACACAAACTATTTGTTTTGGTACAATAAGAGCAGCTCATATCAGTATGTGTATAAGCACAGTCAATGGATGTAACTTAAATGGCTCCAGGGTAAAGTGAGACGCATGGAGAAATAAATGTTGCCTGCGGCCTTAATGTAAATGTCTCCAAATGCCTTTGATGAAATGCGGCTCTATTGTTTCAGCTCAAAGGCTGTTTTTATGTCTCACTATATGCATTCATAATGGATTAAGTGCTAGCGGCAAAGTAAATTATCCTTGTCTTCATTGTTTCAGTTCTCCTTTTATTTGTTGAACACTCTGTAGACAGCTATTTGCAAGGCCGTCCTCAAGGTAATAGTGTGAAGCAGTTGAGGTCTTTGTATTTTTCTGTGTGAGTTTCCCCCCATGATTTGAGGGCTCTTCACGCTCCCTCTCACCCCCACAAACTCTCCCTGACAGGTAAAGGGAATGTAGAGAAGGCACTATTTTTCTCCTTTTTTGTTTTGTGTTGTTGTCGCAGCTACGAGGTTAAGGAAATCGTCCTGCTGCTGTAAAGCATCAGGGATGATCCCGGCAGCAGGCATGTTCTGGCAATTGTCAGAGTAAAGACAGGAGGGCCAACTGCTCATTGTGTTAACACTTGTCCTTTAGCCATGTCAGTGGTGTTCGATGCTTTTGCCCACTAACTACAAACTGTGAACTGATATAATCACTCACTCTTTTAAATGCATACCATACAGTGTTTCATCGATTTATTATCTTCAGCATAGCCATTTACATCTATTCCTCATGGTAGACAATGACACATCTACATATTTGACGTTTCAAAATGTTTTATCAACATTATATGTCAATTGTGAAATTGGGCAACACTTGTGGTGTGAACAATAGATAGCTATATATCATAGCTAGTTTGATCAGTAGTGTAAACCTCTGTTCAACCATGTGTATTAAGTCTCCATTGGCTTTGATTTGCATTAGCCCAATATCATATTTGCACACTCAAGACTTGTCCCGTGCAATGTGGTTCACTCTTGGGTTTTGACTATCTAATTTTACCAGACTGCTGCTGTCATTCCTCATTGTCTTTCATCCAAACACCCTCAAATCTGACCTATTTTTTCCATGCGTGCACACACTTTCTCTCAACATCTTCATAAACACTACTCCTACACTCAGGCACAGGATGAACCACAGCAACACATATGTGCTGGGTTATTCCTGAATGTAAGCCTTCTTTGGTTATCTCCTTCTTTGGCCACGCTGCCACATGTACTGTACACCTCATAATGTTGCCATTAGTGGAGATTAGTCCTGGTAATTAGTCTGGATAACGCTACAACTGACAGCTAATAAGGCGTGAGCTCTCCTGGCATATGTTGTTAGAAAAAGAGATGGGTAGGTGAAAGAGAGAAAATGCAGTGGCAGAAGGGAAACAAATTATATTCATTTTGAGTTATTTATTTTAGTTTATCCATGCTGCTCTGTTTATTCAGAATAGACAGCCTGGGTTAGGGTTAGGACATATCATACAGCATGTAAGGAAAAGAAGCAGGACATAAAGCTGGCAACATTATACAGCAGATGATGTTCAGGCCTGTTATATCTACAATGTGGCTCTAATGACTAATTTTATACTTCAACCTAAATCTAATCTAGTGTTAGGTTGCCACGATTAATAATTTATATGTTATATATAGTGGGGTTAAGGTGTATAACTTGTTCCCAGTATTCACAACCACATCAAACATACATACTGTATTTGTACACAGAGGGAGCAATGCATGTTGATCTAAATAAGGACATTTCATTTAAGTATGGAAATCAGTCCACAAGGGCTCAATTCTTCATTATGTCAAAATGCCCATATATTATTATTTAAGATATTAAAAACAAACTAACATTATATTTGCTGTGGTATTTGTGTTTCCAGAAGATCGTTAATCTTGTTGACTCTGACCTATCATCAAAACTGCAATTGTAAATTAATAGTAAAAGATTCTAATTTTGCGATAATAGGTTTGTCAATGTTACAAACAACATTAGCTTTCCCTTAGCATTACCCTCACTACATGTTACTAACCTAAAAAGGTCAACTGAGAACATAATCAAGCTAAATGTAATAGCATGATATGACATCATTGACATACCAAATAACAGCAAACAATGCACTCCTCTGGGATGTGGTCTTTTAGTCGTGAATGTGCTCAAAGTACATGATTAGGCAGAGATGAGATCACCTTCCTGCTTTTGATATGTCAGTGCTGTCAAGATTACTAATGTCGGAAGGATTTTGTACAGGGTGACACAAATCTGAGCTATAAGGAATTAGCTTTCTGTAACTTATGCTATTATCGGCTATTGATAGTATGTGATCTTCAGCAAAAGCATAGGTGTAGGCAAGGGAAACAACAAGCAAGATCAGACTGCAGAAAGTACATGAGAATACAAGGGAGGGGTTTACAGCAGAGGGACAAGAGGAAGATGGTGGTGAATGACAAATGAGAGAAAGATGAGGGTAACAGAGGGGCAGAGTGATGCATGGGATAACCAAAGTGTGTGAGACACACAGGGCAAAATCTGAACGCTGTATCAAATAAGATAGAATGCAAAGACCTCAGATTATGTATGAATATATGAATGCATCTGCTGACTCAGCACCTATACTCAATGCCTTTCTTTCATATCGTCAAATATTTCAGGGTGTCTGGCTTTAAACAGATACTAGAAATATGTGCTCTTTAGAATTGGGAAAGCAGGTATGGACATCTTATATAATAAGCCACATTGCCTGCTGCAATGAAACTGGCCAGCTTTGTCCACTGATTAAAAGACCACTGTCAAAGGTCTCACAAACTTTGAAATATTGAGCAGCGATAATAATGTCCAGCAACAGGGTTTTTGTAACCTCCCTTCTTCTGAATTATTGACTCGGGTAAGAGAGCCACAAGGTGTTTTTGACTTGGATTGACTTCAGTGATCTTACACAAGTCAGAGTGTGAGCAGCTCTGACACGGGCCACAGCCTGCCTCATGGGTGACTCCATTGATTTGTGAAACTTTGCAAACCTAACACTGCTTAGGTTGTGAATGTTCGATGAGCCAACATGCATAGTTTGAGCCTGCTTCTATATTTATATTCAGTTAAGTGGCATTTACTGGCAGTCATAGCATGACTATTGGTTGCATGCATTGCTTGTCCCTTAGTGATAAGGAAGCCCAGCTGGAAAAGGCTTTGCAGCAGCACACTTCAGACTATCTAGTCCCAAATGATGGTTTAATCGTGGTAGGTGGGGTGTGAGGTGGGGCAATGGACAACACTAGAAGATTTTATCGTGCAAAAATGGTGAGACCAGAATACGAAGAGATAGAGCAGGGGAGAAAGTGGAAGAGAGAGGAGGGCCAGAGCATTCACCCAGGGCATGGAGTCAGTCGAAGAAATCAATTTTTAATTTGGCCGTCAGGATGGCAAAGATGGCGTGCCAACATCACTACTGTGGCCTTAATTACACAAAAGTGCCCCAGAGAAAGGGAAGATGAGAGGAAGAGAGAGGTGGAGAGAGGTGCTGAGAGACATGGGAGGAGGGGAGGGGGACTGAGAGAGAGATGGGAGGGAGATGTGTGAAATGGGCGATAGCAAGGTCACTGTCTGGTTGAGAGATAAAGAGGCGGAGGTTGCGGTGGTGAGACAGATGGCCATGTACATAAGAAGAGAGGAATCAAGGCTTGGGGGCTGAGGAGTAAAGAAACCTAATTTCACACCACAGCACTCTAACTGTGAGCCCAGCAAACACACACATACATCACACTGGGTATGATCATAGCATGTGGGTGACTTTGAACGTTCACACACACGCACGCACGCACGCACGCACGCACACACACACACACACACACACACACACACACACACACACACACACACACACACACACACACACACACACACAGTCTATGTAAAAAAAAAACTTCATATGGCTTCAGTGCCTCTTTTGGTGCCTTTTTACTCTTCCTTTGCTGTGCGCTTCCTTTTCTGCCTGGAGGGCACTGGCCAAGCGTATCAAAGGCGTTTGACCACGGTGGCGGCATGAAAGCTCTGCCCAGGACCATAACGCCACTGATAATCCGAGCTGTGCCACAGAACTAGCACAGGATGAAACACACCGCCGCCTAACCCCCAGACACTCACTTTATTTTCAGCTACTACTGTACTACTTTACCTGGCGCTCTCAGTTAATCTCATTGCAGGTTTTCTCAGTGCCTTTCTACGTGGTTACCTTTGTAGGAAAGCCATTAGAGCTTGAGCGCTGCTGAAAGGTTAAAACCATAAAACACAAACACCAGGAAATGAACTGGGAAGTTCCAGCTTGAGAGGTGTGGATCAAACACTGTAAAGGCTGTTCATGTTGGATACACACACATGGACATACTCTGCACTTAAATCAACAGTAAACAAATACATTTGATTAATGTATACATCTATAGAGCAAACTGCCTCTCTAGGTTTGAGGAAACCAGATATTTAAGATTTCCATACTTGATTTAATAACTTTGTTTGCCATGTTTTGCAGTACTGACCCAGACCGGAGTACACAGCCCTTGGCACAAGGTCAAGCATAAATGTCATATGTCTGATGTCTTTTTTATAGAGATGTTCCCTTCCAGCTCAATAAAATCTTAATCACCTCAAAATATTCCATTTGTATAACCTTTGACTGCAATCCATTTAAAAGTGTTGCTAATAAACGAAATTACTTTATATCCTAAGACAATGTCCTCTTTTAAACGCGTACTTCCGGCTAGTTCTTCCTTATTTGCATCCCCCCTCGCTTAGCTATTTATTGGTTCATCACTCAGTCTGACAACAGCTACTCAAATGCTCTTCTCTCCAACCATCTGCTCCGACTTTCCATTTCCAACACTTGACTAATTTTCCCTCTTCACTTTCACCTCTATTTGTTGTTGTGAGCACTCACTATAGTCTGTTTTCCTACCGTTGAAACCCCCTCCCCTCCCTTTTGCCCGTCTGTACGTTGACTGTAAATCCAGCCCTGTCTTGATGGGAGAGGATAGTTAAACGCCTTGGGAAGTTTAAGACCCACTAGGGATCCTTCTGATAGCAACCCAAATAATGAAAATGTAATTCTACAGGCATAATTAAGTTAGAGATAGGGCGATTACTGTGCGATCCATTAAAAGTGATGGCAGAAGTAATTACTTATTCAATCAGCGTGGTTTTATGAGGATATGCGATGGCACCATGTTGCGTCGCCTCTATACAAGTCATTACATTTACAAGGGCATAATACTTTAAGCTGTGATTGGTCCTCTTGACAGCTTGTTAAATTATAATTTAATACTCTGGTGAAAATAAAAGTCACTTTTTTTTCAAACCTGAAGAAATAAAGTTGTTTATAGAGCAACTGTCCTCTACATTGCGAATGTGTATTACTATGTGTACTCTTCCATGCCATGAGTATAAATCTGGAACTTTGTGATTTTCCGATATCCCACTGTGATGTGTGCAATCAATGCCTGTGGATTTGTTTGGTCTGCAGTGTGGTTTGGAGGAGTAATAACAAACACTTGAAAGGGATTCATGATGTCTCACACGTCCTACGCTCAAATACTGTCTGCCCAGAATGATGATGCTCAGGTGTTAGAGTCAACACCAATGTGTTTCAGTATGTGTGAGGATGATGCACGGCCAAACAAGCTGTTTGTTCTCACTGCAACGTTGTGATGTTGATGATCTCATTTTTCATTACCAAAAGTGTAAAGACACAAACTGATTTAATCACAATTTAATGTGGGCTGGTGCAGTTGCAACAATTTTCAACAGCAAGCAACCTGCTAGCATGAGGCAGAGAGAAAGTAAAAGAACAGTGTGGGCATGGTTGCCTGTGTGATCAGCTACATACAGTATACAATCACAAACTGATTCATTCAGATCAACTCACATCTCTAAGGCAGCCCATGAAGTTGTTGCTGACTGGTGATCCGGGCAGGTCGGCGGTGTTGGGGCTCCCTCCGATGTAGAAGAAGTCATCTGAACCCAACATGGTGTAATCTTCCTGGGTGTAACCAGTGGTGGTCAGTATACCATCCACTGAGATGGTCACCTGACATAGGCATGTCCCAAAAGAGACAGTGAGAGGTAGAGAGGCAGAGATAGAGAGCAGGAAAAGATGGATAGATATACAGGATGATGAGAATGGAGAGAATTTAGAAGAATGTGGAGGAAAAACAAGGAAGAAAGTGGATTAAACACTGGTGCTAGGCGGGGTCGTCCCCTAAATGGAAGCGATTGGTTTGTTGCTTTTAGTGCCACTCAGACTGGGGGCTTTCACTCTAGAGTGCAGTTGCTAAGAGAACAAAAATGAATGAGCGCTGTGCCCACTGTGTAATCATGAATTGTGATTTAATTTGCAAGAGTATACTTTAATGTAATCCTATACTAGATTAAGTGCAAAATCTATATAGCAGCATGTATACAAAACATGATCTTATAGGTAACATCATTTAAAAAATATCAACAGGGCTTTCCCTGTGATTGATATAGCTTCTCAGTAAAACCCCTTTGCTGAACCCCATTTCAGTTAAGTCCCTGTCACACTGTCCCAAAATTGACACCAGATGGACACACGAATGTGGAATTGTGAATTTCGCACGAAGATGGCTCCGAACTTGGTCAACAGCCAAGCAACAGCCGAAGCAAGTATGATGCCTACAGAAGGCCACACGATGGCACCCGAACCACACACGAAAATATGATCGTAGACGTTACTGATGATTTAGAATGTTTCAGACTCAACGTAAGAGCTTGTGCTTCTTCGGGGGATGCTAACATTTAAACATACACTTTATTCTTTACTTTCTCCGTCTTTATATGTAGATTAGAAGATATTACTTATCTCTGTCATGTTGTTTCCATAGCAACAACAACTTCCTGTCAACAACGTAAACTCGCCTTCAAAATAAAAGCACCTAAATAAAACAGGAAGTTAACCTAAATTACATTAAAGACATACAACTGCAAAGAAAGTAACACAAACAATGTAATATCCTTTTCAGTTTCACAGAACACAAATTAGGTTATTTACATAATATGTTTACATGATTTGGTTGTGCAATAAATGCAATGTCGATGTCATCGTACTATAATACGATGCCTATACGACGGCATTGTGAGGGCTTCACGTAGTCATGTTGCCTTCCTAAGACAATCGGGCAGATTCTTGTTCCCTTCGTATTGTCTTCGTGAGGCGAAAAATGCCCGATGGCACCGATGATCACACGAAGTAAAGATGAAGATGACACGATTTGACAAGATGCCCTCATGAGTGCCTTACTAAGGGCAAAATGGACACACAAATTCAACATGAAACTGAACCTTCGCAAGGTCCTTCTGCAATTTGTTGGCATGCCAAAGATGGTGCCACCGCTCACGAAGTTGCTGCCGGAGCCTGAGAAACTCCACCGGCGGTCATACGATGGCTTAAGATGCCCTCACGAATGGCCCGATGTTGTTACGATCAGAGCCGAATTTGAACATTTCCTTTATCGTGTGTCCATCTGGTGTCAATTTCGGGACAGTGTGACAGGGGCTTTAAGGGACTACCAGTAAAAATAAACTCCTTTGTAATGTTTAATTGCCTGAAGTCTTGTCTTTTGTGCAAGGTTACACATTATGCTACATGCTTGATCACTAACAGAGCGAAAAGTGCCGGGAGGAATCAAACACACAGCCGCAAGCTGATGGCAGGAGATAGTGTGGATTGAAACTTAAGAAGACTTAATATAAAAAATTAATAATTTAATAATAGAGGTGTATAAAGGGTACATTTTTGAGGATCCTCCAGGCTTTTCCGTGAGATTGGATTTTTGTTCTTTCGCTCAAATGGTATTTTGATGTCTCTAAAATTGAGTCTCGGTACCCTTGTATTACTGGAATATGACTATCAAAAGGAGTTCTAACCTAAATTACATCAGCATGTGTGGGGACTACTCTGGCACTGATGTAACACAAGACCTAACATGATGAGTTGAAGCAACTGTTTGAAATTCAACACCAGACCATGGCGGTTTAAAGAATACATGAAGAGTGAATTTTATTTTGCACGTTATATCTAGAGATACTGCTTTCCTTGACTGTAGTTCTGATGAGCACCTTTTAAGAGCAGCAGGCTTTGAGCAAAGACACATTTTAACCAATAATAATCTACAAAAATAGCATTTATCCTAGAAGAAAAACAAGAAAAAGGCCTCAATATGAGGTTTATCAAACACTCTTAGGCTGAACAGAAACCGTAGCAACTGCACTCAACAGATCAGGCGCCCCAGCTAAGTGCGTGTCTTCTCTTTTTCCTGACAGTTTTGTTTTCGTTTTTTTGTACTTCCCTTCTTAACAGGGCAACTCATTTTTATGTCTGCTGTTTCTACTTGGGGATAAAGACCTATCGTATATGTCAGATGTATATGGCATGAGGAGTCCGCGGTTGAACGTGCTGGTGTGTCGGGGTCGTCTTTGAAGATCTCAGATTGGGCTTTCAGCAGGGCAACTTAATGTGTCCTATGGTGTCAAGAAGCTAAGGAGAAGATACAAGGGAGGGGGGGCATGACCTCTTCTCGTATAAGGAGATAGGATGTAAAATGGTCATATTACCTGTAGATCTTCTGAAATGAAAATGTGGACTTAAGTGCTTAACATGTTTTAGGGCCAAGCAAAGCTTTTTGGATTTGGGGGAATATTTTGTGAACTATTGTTGATTTTTCATTGGGGCCATGCAGGACTATGATTGGCTAGCTGCCAGACACCTAAACAATTCCCAACTAAAAAGGGGAAATTTGAGGTAAGCATTTTTATTTTCATTGTTCTTTCTCTTGCCATCTCCACCATCCCGGTTCCACCACTTAAATTGGTTTTAATCCCTGGGGAAATCATATTACAGTCATTGATTCATTGTGTAATCAGAAAATGGCAATACAAAACCCAGAATGTTCCAAAATAAGAACATGCATTGATAGTCAAAAATAAACAAAAGCAGAACAAATATCCAAGGGTTTTCTCTGAGGTGACTTTGTGATTATTCACAAGAGCTAGCTAGACTTTGTTTAATTCAGAATGCACACTCATCTCATTGAGTAATATTACAGGCACTTGCATCACTGGCCAGAGGAGGACAAGGGCGATAATATCCCAGGTTGCTGCTAGAAAAACCATGATGCTGCTGGCCTGGAAGCCATACAGCTTTGAGAATATAACAATAAAAACCTTTGCTGCAAATTCTGAGAATATGGCCTGGTTCGAGCTTACACCAACACCTGATTCAAACAACTAAGAAGCAACGCTGAAAATAAGCTATCTCAATAAGGCAACACACATAGCACACAAATCCCACTGGCGCTTCTGTTGGATTCCTTGTTTTTATTTCTTCAAATACCTCTCTAGCCGAGTACAAACATAAACCAAACATAGCTGGCTGATCTGTGCTGAACTGTGTGCCCCAGATATCCCAGGAAACAGTCTGGAGCTGTGTACAGATAGATTAACTGTAAAGGGATTGACACAGCCATGAAACCATATGGGAAGCATTCCAATTTAGCCCAGTGTTGGAAATATTACTCTGTTATGATATAAATGTATCCCATCTTTCTATGTTATGCTTATTCCTCATAAACCTACAACTACCGACAGAATGACAAAGCTTTTGTAATGGGGCTTCACATGTAGTGTCCTACTGTGTGATCAGCTGAGCGTGTTACAGCCTCATTGACCATAACTGGCTCCATGACTGCAGGCTCTTGGCAACTGAACGATCCGACAAGAAGACCCCTATTTTGTCAAATAATAAAAGAACAACAAGATTCCAACTAGAACAATACTGTCAACACTTATATCACACGTAAAAGTTAATAACACCGTTAAATCATTTTACACAATTCCTAGTGCCTATCCTCTACTATCATCTATCTTCCAACTCATCCATTGTCTTTATTTATTTTCAGGATTCTGGTTGCCACTTTAGTGCTGAATAGGATATTAAAACAACATAAGGAAAGGGAGCTGAAGGCAAAACATGTCCTGTGCATCAGCTATCCATAAAGCAGAGCATCACAATGAACCCAGATGATATTGAGGGTTTGAGGAGAAAGATCAAAGCAAGTCTTGCAGCTGAAATTCTCCACATCCCACATTACGGTATATGAAGCTTTACCCTTTCAACTCTCAGCTTTGTGTGACTCACTTTGTGCACACATCATTGAGGAATACAAAAATGTTCTACCTTCATTTCCCAAAGGCAGTCGTGATTTCCAGCATCCCATTTTTATTTTTAGCAAGAGATTTTTGTTTCTATGTCAGCTACTTTTGTCATGCAGCACAGTCTGTCCAGGTACAGACACCCATCAGTACCTTCATGTATTCAACATTGTAATTCTTGCAGAGAAGAGCAAGCTTACCTTGAAAATGTATCACTTACCCTTGTTGGCACTACATTTGATATTTTGCAGGGAGAAACAATGTGTTATATTTAGATTACACAGTTGAACGCTCACATGTATCATAATAGATCACACATTACCACCTTGCACCACATTGCCCCCCCATTAGCTCAGGTCAAAGCCAGACCCGCAGGAGGGGAGTATGTTCAAAAGAGTAATAGAAAAGGGAGCTTCTCATCCAGCAGTGGACTTCAGTAGGTGTCTGGCAGCTTGTCAACGCGTATTTGAGTAATTTATTGTATGAGGAGGGTTTGTCTTTCAACGCTAAATATGGAATATGTAGTTTTAGCTGAGCTACATATCTAGGTTAGTAAATGAGGGAGGGTTGGGAGGCCTGAGGCAAGTGTTGTTTGGCAACAGTTGTCAAGGGGAGGGGGAGAGAAAGAGGGGGAGTTTTTAGTTGTGTGTCGAAAATAGTTAGGGTTGGAGGGTGAACAAAATCGGTTAGTACTTTTGTAAGTAAGGGAAAGTCAGACACAAAAATGGTTGTTAGTACAGTTACAACAAAGGTTTGATTCAAACAGTAGATTAGTAACACTTTTTTAGTCAATTTAGTCAGTGATAAGTAGGTGAGGATTCTTTAAAAGTCCTCTGAAATTTGATTGCTCAAACCAGGTCCAACTTTGGACTGAATGTGTTATTTCATGGGCAAGGGTTTGTTTTGGTTAAGAGGAAACAAAATGAATCCATCCAGGCTAACAGGGTGACACACAAGCCATGCACTTAACTGGGGAGATGACAGGGATAATGTGCGGATGGGAGGAGTATTCCATTAAACACAACAAAAACAGACCCACTAGTAAATAAAAAAACAAGTAAACCATCTGGCACCATGCAGCAACATGGGAAATTAGAAGGGAAGGAAATGTAATTGCAGGGCACCACGACACCAGACAAATGGGAAAAGAAAGGTTTCAATGTAAAGGTTAAGAAAAGAAAGCAACAGAAATAAAAACCCATAGACACGTGGTCAACAGACTGACACGCGCTGGGGCTTGGGCAGCAAGTTCTCCTGTGAGTACGCTGATGGGAAGACGTTTTAACAGATGGACACATGCACATCAGATGCAGGGACACAACCACTGGATACTGGAGGTGTGGAGGTGGAAGAGGGACAGGATGGGACCAATCACAGATGAAATTAATGGAAATGAGAGGTTTTTTTTTTTAAAGAATAGAGAAAATTGAGAGGGGAGAAAGGACATCCCTGATTTGGGTGAACAGAGCAATTTGTATTCCAATGGCATGATGTGTCATAGTATCACTTTCCATGTTAGATATGGAGGAAATCTGCACCCGTACATGATTGTACTAGAATTCCCCCACATCATTTCTGATGTGAGCTTGAGATTGCATACTCATTTTCGTCAGATTTGAGCTTGAGTGAGTCACTAGATACAGAGACTCATAACACTTTCCTCCAACTCATGTGTTATGATGGATTTAGCAGATGTATTGCTTGGGGCATCAATTCTCTATTCACCCAGAAAAATGAATGTCTGTGTCCCCTCTTTACTTTTCCCTTTTTTTGTTTCAGCAAGAAAATATGTGAGGTCGTTATTCATTTTAGTAAGTTAATTTGAAGTTAAAAAAGGAAAAACAAATAAAGTGAAATAAAATAAATAAAACAGCAAGAGGGCGTGGCTAACATGTTTCATGGCCGTATTGATTATATTAGGAAATGTGATATATGTATGTATATATGTTAGCCAGGATATATACATATACATATATACTCAATGCAATCTGTATATAAAAAACAAGATTGGGAAGAGGGTTCAAGTCTCTTCATGCAAGGGGTGAGGCCAGTAAAGTATAAAATAAGTTAGTGTTAGTGTTAATGAGGGGTCGATCGCACACAGCTCAGATGTTCTCAGGCAGTTCTCGTTATGGTCTGCATCAATGGCCAGACAGCTTCATATATTGATTCGTCCAGTGAAAGCAAGTAAGGCTGAGTATGTCTACTAAGATCAGTCAACCAGATTTTTGCACTTGCCATTTTATTCTTATTTATGAGCCTTCAGTACTCTTGAATTACATTTCTGCACCCAATTAGGGGTCTAATGACAAATTAAAGCACTTTATTTAGTGCCCACATGTGTGGAAGGCCAGCACTGTGTGCAGGTGCAGGTCTAAGAACAGTCCCATCTGGTTGATTAATCAAGCTAAGGCCACTAATGGGATCAAACCCTCATTTGAGGCATACTTTATAGTGAAAGCTTTGGCCTCTGAATCAAGGGTTGTACATACTCTTCATGACTCCATAAACAACAGCATGGCCAACTAAGATAACAGGTCACTAAACGGTGAACAATTCCAAGATAGGAAGATCATCATTGCGTTTCTCTTGTGTTGTTAGAAAAGTTACTGTTTACTTGCTCTCACTGGAGTTACTCGAGTAGGCTTTTTGTGTCCCTGAGAAATCTGCTGTGTACGCTCTATTCATAGGGTTATTCTAAGAAAATAAATCAGGAGGGGACAGGGATTAACAACAAAGTAAAAAGGTAACTTTTCTAATACTCAATTGAGAAAACATTTTTTGCATTATGATTCTTTATTTCTTCATACGGATATTGTTCGAAGTAAAACAAAATAAAACAAATCAAAAGGGTCAAAAAATAAAGCAAAATAAATCAAATCTAAATAAATGTAAAATCTTTGTATTTTTGGGCAGACCTCTTTGGATGAACACGTAAAATATTTTCAGGAAGGGGAGGACTGGATGGCAATAAAAAGCAATAACATATAGAGAGGGCTAAAAGAAAACAGAGAGGTGGAGTTGTTCAGCTACCTTGGAATTGATGGCGGATTGCACTTTCAGTAAAGCAAACAGAATAGAGAGAGGTAACGGAAAACCCAGGGCAAACCAAAGTATAAGACAATTAGAATGATATCTACCATATAATGCAGTTTGTTTACCATAGCGTGTCCAATGCCTGCGTGCTTCAGGAGAAAACAGGGGGAGGAGAAAGAAAAAATAAAATGACCAACTTTAAACTTAAGAAAACACACCTCAACCCCAAAAAAGTGGAAAAGAAAAAAAGAAAATTGCGTTTTTGAAACCAGCTTTTCTTTTCATTAACAAATATGAATTTAATATTCATTGATTTCAAATAAATATTTGTCCTATTATTTATATAGTATAACATCCAAATAAAGAAATAAAGAAAGCAATTATATAATTAGGGTAATCTACCAAATGAAATAACAGGAAAGGAATAAAAGGATAACAATACATTTGTTAGTATGTAAGTCGCAAGTTAATTAGAGAAAACAACAGATGGTTCACATTCCGTGAATGACACAGTGTTAGTTTTTGAAATCATAAAAGGTAAGGGAAAAGAAAATTCACCAATGAAAAGAATCAAATTGGAAGAATTCTGAAGCTTGTTGTTAGTAAAAGAGACAAGAGTTAGAAAATCAACTTCCACAGGGGGGATTTGGGTAGTTTTGATGGGGGTGTTTGTTTAGAGTGGGGAAGGGGAAGAAGGAGAAGTTCATCAGTGTCAGGATTCAATCTGACGAGCTAATCTGGTCAGCAGCTGGCGCTGGGCTCTAGTCCATTTCAAATTGAAGTCCTTTTGTACTGGGCGAGGCCAATCATGTCTTGATCACTTGAATAGGTGCACATATCTCAGAAATGTTTCCCCAAGTAGTCATTAAGGGATTAATGTTGTTTAAGAAAGAGAAAACAAAAAAATTATTATTGCATTTTAAAAATGTACAATTGTGGTAAAAGCAAGGGTGCATTTCCAGTGATGTGAAGTCACTGGGGGCATTTAGGGAAACATCATTAATTTAGAAGATTCAGAAAAGGATAGAGAAGGATAGAGAGAAAGGCATTTCACTGAGGGTTCTGATATCTGCAGCAACCTAAAAAGGAGATGAAAAGGTCATTAGGTAACTTAATGTGGTTTTACACAATAAAGAGCAATGGGTGTTCTCCCTGGAAGGAGGAACACATACACCTGAAATGGGAAAAAAATAATAATCAATTAATAAGGCATCATGTGGCATATCAGAATTATGATAGGTGTTGTGAAGAAGGGGATTGTTCTGCACATAGAAAATGTTGCTTTACTGTCTCAGCAATATGTCGATTGTGTTGCTACAGTCACTTGTCATTGCTTGTTATCTCAGCCTATCAGCTCTATGTTGCTGTTCATGCTAGTCAGTGGTGGTGCTCAGTCAGTATACTCTGTATCGGCAGTGATAGGGTCAAATATATATCACTCAGATCTCCAATGAGTTTCCCTTCAGGGTGGAATGGACATCTAGAGGACATCTTATATTTTGATTAAAACATTTGAATTTGAGTGATCATATCTGATATCCTAGCAGGATTTGGACTAAAAGGGTGAATTCAGAAGAAAAGTATTTAGTAGTAAAAAAAAAAAACTTCTGACGTTATGAGTGAGTCTGTCAGTCTGTCCCTGTAGAATACACAGTAGGTACTGTGGGTGTTTGTGTGTGGGATGGATCACTGAGTGGAGCTGAGTCTAAGTGGCAACCATAAACAAAGTCCTCTTCATGTGGAAAACTGGTGGTTCTGAAGCATCATGCACACCCACGCTTTGATCCCAGGTCATGGTAAAAAGCTGTCACCGGTCACACATTATGTCTAATGACTCCTCGTATGCATTCATTAGGTGAATAAGATGCAGCGGTGGATGTGAATGCATGTATTTAAACTTGCACTGCTATCTCTCTGAGTTAAGAAAAACAACAGTTGACACATCAAAGAACAGATATGAAGGATAATCTCTAACAACTAGGAACCTAGCGTCAGTTTATTAAGTTAGACAAATGTTTGCTTTTAAAAGTGACAATGACTGTGAGCCTTTTTAAACTCACTGAATGAATGTCTGTGAAACAGCAGGTTAAATAAATGAGAGATCAATGGATGTGTGTTTTGTATCAGCTCTTTGGCAGGTTAAGGGATGGTTGTGAATAAATGTATTCTTCTGACGATCTTTGAATTGACATGATTGAAGTGATGGAGGAAAACACATGGTGGAAATTCAAGGAAGAGATTACATTTAGAGGAATATGTGCATGCATAGTGTCTGCCTTATCCTATACAATAAGTGTCAGTCTGTAAGTAAGCTGTATATGCATAAGAAAGGTTTTTTTTAGTTATCCTGAGCAGGTCAAAATAATATTGACTTTCCAATAAAAAAAAAAGTATTATTATTAATAAGGGGATGCATTTAACTTGAAGTTGCATAACAAAATGTGAATTTGCTGAATGAAGAAAGTATATCTGTGTTCATTTTCATTAAAATAGCACATCAATATAACAGGAATAGGATATGTAGAGGTGACTTGATTAGATGAGTGGGTTGTTGGAGGAAATTATGTTTTATTTTCCAGCAACAAATGAACCAATAGTTCCATTACAAGAAAGTCGACAGATCCACTGGGGTCAAGATTATAATAGTAGCACATAAAAAAATGCTAAATGAATGAGCTGCCACGCTGGAGAGAAGTGCAGCAAACTGAACCATTGAAAGTCACGTGAGGATCCAGCGGCTTTGCTATTATACATGTTGTACTGCATGGGGATTGTAATTAATGCTGAACTGGTACCCCATTGTCAAGATCAATAGTGCAGAAAATTAGATTTGTTCTATTTGTGTTAATGCATAGTGCTCTGGTCACTAGAGGAAATACAGTGGACTGGCAAAAAAAATAGAATCCTGGGGAGTCTAGAACCTTAAGAAGAGTAGGAATGCATTAGTATCAAAATAGACCAACTACTCATTTCCTTTTTCCCTGCACTGTACTTTTCCTGAAAGCCAAAATGCCTGGAAGCCCTGCTTTGACAGCACTCACCCCCTCGCTGTAATTGACCCATGTGGGAGAACAATTCTGTGAATGGCGATGTTTGCTGATGGAGGATTAAGCTCCCAGTCGTGTAAACAAACACGGGTCCAGACAAACACCTTCCTGCTGAAACTGTCTCTCAGGGCCCCCCCTGGGTTCCGGAATCTTCATGTATTAAGAAGTGTGAGGACGGGAGCGAATACTAATAGTGTTGTGATTCACTATCAGTTTTGCAAAGCTGTGCATTTCACAGACAGGTGAAACGGTTGAGACAAATCCTTTAACTCCTGCTGACGATCTGCATAATGCCATTCACAGTTGGCAAAGAAGTAAAATGGTGTTTCGGTCACGGTGCACTTCACTGAACTACAGCCACCAGTGAATAAGCTGGATAAATATATAATGACAAATGGATGGTTCAACCGAGCCAAGATTCCCAGTCCAGATAGATTCGTCCTTGTAACGTAGAAAGGTCTAATCATCTTTTTCCTATAAATCTGGGACTTCAGTTAGAAATAAGTGATGCAACTGATACCGTGGAATAGTATTATTGGGTGGGAGGGAAATGGGTGCTATTTTTCACTAAGCAGACATTTCACAGTTTGAATTGATGATTAGAGACTGTATGTGTACCTGTGGAAACATGAGCTCAATGTTTGTTGGCTGCATCCATATCATATACTGCCTTGCTGGGTATTTATGCGTGGGCGGTGTATAAGGCGTTCTTCTGCAGCACAGACTGTGTGAGTGACCCTGTCAGATGGAGGAGAACTGGGCTTCGATTCAAAATAGCTCTTTCAGGTACATTTGGTTTTGCGTTCATTCCAATCATCAGCCATACACTCGTGTCTGCTTCTCTCTTAATCTGGCTGGAAGTAATGGAAACCGGCAGACAGGCTTCAGGTGCAAATATAAATGTCACTGCAATTACTGTGAAGAGAAGTCTGCAAACAAACCGCGAGTGAGCGTCTGTGCATGTGTGTGCATTAAATTGCATGATTGTGTTGGTGTATTATGATGAAGGTGGTCAAAACGTTTTCCTCTTTTTCAGTTGTGCTACCTATCATACTCACCTCTATTTTACTATGTCTGACAGACTCCCTCATTCTCCATAGAAACCATCAGGAGGAGATTAATGTCAAGCAACAAGTACTTATTAATAATAAAGTAATAAACAGTTAATGATTTAACAATTGATGCACAGCTTTTATGATAAACTTCACATTTTTGAGTTGATTTTAAAGAAAGAACATTCACTAAATGCTTCTTCAGACAGATGGTTATCTAACTTAGGCATTATAGTTTAGGAATTAATCACACAATGTGGGACCTGTTTTGAGCACGTAGCTCCAGCTAGCTTATTTTATGTATGTTATATTGTATTGTATGTATTTTAAAACATGCTTTGGTGCAGCTACCAAAGGGTACAACAAACAACACTTTACCTGGATGCAGGTAACAGCCAAAGATGCCTGTAATGATGGTCCGTTCTCTTCCATAATCTCTTCCTGAATCTTTTAGCCGTTTCTGTCTCACTAGCATTTTATTTGAATGTGCTAATGGTACAGAGATTTGTTATCTGATATAGGTCTTAGAGACAGAGGGATGAATAAACATGAAAGTGCTGAAGCAGGTAGCGGCAAATGAGGCTGATGAGTGAGTGAGTGTGGGAACGCGGGCGGATATGCTAATGTAATGGAAATGTGATGCAAATTAACTTTTTCCTCCTCAAATGCACAGAACCTCTCAGTGTTGGTATCAAACAACGCGGCTGATGTATTAGCATGAGGTGTTTGTAGCCAGAGCGGAGAACAGCCTCACACTGGGCTTCAGGTGCTGACATCTGATCAACATGGGGAAAGAATCATAGGGAAAGGAAAAAAAGAAAAGCACATCCACTTACACACAACGACTGTGCCCCCACCTCCTCTCGGCTGGAACACATTAGGATTGCTTTAAATGTCAGTAACGGTGAACTCAGGAAGGATTACAGGGGTGTTAGCATGTCATTATGTACATCAAACAAATCCACCACTTCTGCCAGGCTTCAATAGCTATTCCTAACGTCACCATAAAGGAACGTCGCTGTATGTGTTAGCAAAGCCGAGCACTACACTTGGTATTTTCGATTTATCCACAAAAGCTTCAATCAGTCATTCTGAACGCATTATGAGGACTTCATTGAGATACTTATATGGGGATCGTATGTGCTGTAATAGCGTCACTATCATGTAAAATGCAGTCATGAAACCTTACAGGTGTGTAGTTGAGATCAAAATGAAAGGGGTTTAAAGATGAGTGTGTAGTGTATTCCAGGATGGCTAAAGCAAGGGGTCAGGAGATGGGGTAGAGGCCACTTTTCGCTCCAGGTGGAATTTGGTGTCATTATATTGCTAGTTTTTTCATATGTCTTTCCTCTGCGTACACAGCAGGTTTAAGAAGTAACGCAAGCATAATTCTAAATACTGCTGTACAGTAAATCAGGCAGACAATCTCTTCAATATATCAATATTATTATATTTTACTGGTGGACGTAGGAGTAAAGCAACTACTGGAGTACTCCAGCCAGGGAAAATTCACTACCAAGCAGCATTGCAGACACAGTTGCTAAGTGACAAGTTGCAGGTAAGAATGGACGTGGAGTCATGGTGAAAATGAGGGTGAAAGGGAGGGAAGAGGAGCAGCAGAGGAATTGATTAGTTCTCTCTTAGGAATAATGGCTGCCTCTTGGAGTAATGTTGGATGAGAGTGGAGGAAGATGATGAATGGACTGATGGATGAGGAGCAGGGAGGGTTATTGCAGCTGATCAATGCTTGGTGAAATGGATGAATAATCTGAACAAGTGAGAGAGGAGTAGCTATAACAGACGAGAAAGAGGTGGGGAGTGTCCAGGCTTTCATATTGATTAAAGGGGGAGGGGGGCAGTCTCATTCTGTCATCTCACATGAAATAAATGCGTTTACTCCCTCAACATGCTCTGCCACTTAAAACATGATTTCTTAAACATGGTGATGTCTTAGTAACATGTCAGTTACTGGATGATGAATGAAGGACTTAAAACACTACGGTACATTTGGAAAGTCATCTTTTTTAAAAGGGATGATGATCACAGCTCATGTGGAACACCTTAATAAACTAATAAATGACAATAAGTCTACCTGATTAATTTTGCGGTCATGATACAAGTGTTACAACATTGTCCACTTTTGGTGGTTTTTTATCAAAGGTTTTCAATCCCTTGACTTGGCCTGTTTCTCTATAAAACGACCTTATTGTAGAAGAAAGGGTGTATTCAGGCGCAGCGTAGAGCTGTGTTGTGTGTTGAATATGAACACATACAGTTAGCCCGCAGCAATTTATATTATGTATGGCAGACATGCATGGAGGCCAGAGGAAGTTTGGAATTTGATGGGGCGTGTTTGTGCGTGCTTGCTCAGCTGAATTACTGTGTTTGCCTTATTGGATTGTATCTTGTGTAGTCCTGGTGCTTATAAAGTTTGTGTGCATTAAGTTTTATTAACCATTATTGACTGGGTGTGCTTGAGTGTAAACAACCGCATGCTGCCCGTGGATTCACAATGGTCCAAACTTTGAAAGTATCTCCTTCCCCCTGGACACTGCTGATGTTGATACTTGTGTTAGTCATGCTTACTAACTTCCTTGTTTTTGCTTATTCAAGGAAAGTCAAGCCCTGTTGTGGTTGCAAGATAGCTAAAGCACTAACATGTCCTATTAGGGGATTGCAGATATGAAGGTTTTCCTATTGAGGTTGAATCAGTAGTTTTTTTTAAATCAATCTAGGATAGGGCAAAAAATCCATATACTTATTTCTTTGTTGATTTTTGAGGCTGTATTGTCCCCAAAAAAAGAAAAAAAAATCCAGTTTCTCTGAAAATACCCCAGTGGATTCTAATATGGTTCATAGTGGTCACTTCCTACATTATGGTTGCAATTCTCAACGTGACGTTTGCTAACTTGATTCCGATGAAGATCAAAGCTTGCCTTCTCCAACTAGACGGTGGGCCGGGGGCTGAACATGCATTTAGCACGGAGATAACTAAATCAGTTTGATCCATTAGTCAATCTAATAGCTGCATCCAAGGTCCACTTATATGAAAAGAGATGTGAATGGCTGGGGTAAAGAACGTCAAGGTAGACAGAAGGAGAGGGACAGCTAGAGACATGAGGACTGATTATACTGTAAGTGAGAGAAAAAAGGGAGGAAAGGGTGACAGTGACACAGAAAAAGGGAATATAAAAAAGACAGATATTGAGTTCAGAGGTTTCTCTCTTTTGACGCTGGCTAAGCTTCTGGCCCAGTTCTGTGACACAGTCGATGTAGAATATTCTGGTTGTAAAGTGACATTGGGGAATGCAAAAGAAATCGTGCTTCCGTTTTTTTTCCCTTAGTAAAACAAACCGCTGTCTCTCTTTCTGTGCTCCCCCCATCCTCCCACTCCTCTGATATTCCTTTAGTCTCAAATAGCAGCACTGCACTTCATTTCCCACTCTCTGTTGTGCACACAATCATCATCTCACTCTCTCTTCCTCTGATGAACAAACAAAAATACAGACATACAAGCGCGCACTTCCTCTTCTCTGCCAGTGTGTGTCTCATGTTTCCTCTGACTGCCTGTGGTGTCCGTTGGGATGCTAGTGCCTGTTAAGCATGCAGACAGGCCGCTGTGATGTGAGGCCATTCATTTTCCAGTGATCGTCTACATGGAAAGTTAGCCTTACTTTACATTGGTTTATTTCTATCTATCCAGTAAATTGGAAGCACGATATCCATCAGTATCTTTACGCCATGGAATATCTATAATATGAACAAAAACACTTTTTTTGCATTCTGTAAATGTCACGCAAATACCATAACAAAAGCTACACTATAGTAAATGACATATTACAAATGTTTAACCACATGATGCAGTAGTCATAGCTGTGAACACAAAAAAGATGTCCACCAATTGATGGCACTCTGCTCCTGCTACTGACTGACATCAGTAACTCTACATCCATGTCGTACCATAACTAATCTGGGTTCCAGTCAATGAACAGTTGCTCTATTTGCTGGTTGCACTTTTAATGCCATGGGAATAGTGATTATGCATGAGGAGAGGAAGCTGATAAAAACATCTGCTGGCTGCTCTCATTTCATTTGATGTCCCCATCTCACTGCTGGCAATGCTATTAGAACCTGTATGCAAATCTAATGTTTGAAGGCCATGCATTAACTATCAGACATTCATCAAGACTCCCACTGAACATCCGCCTCTACCTGATCTGCACTTGCTCTGCTGCTCTCTGCAATACACATACACACACACGCAAAGTGATTGATTGACTTTGAAATATTTTAATGACAGTAATGGGTAGGAACATAACAACACAGGCGCCAGTGGTTTTAGTTGATGTTCAAAGTACTCTCAATAGACTTGTGGCTGGTATTTCTAGTTGTCAAAGCTAAAAGTTATCCCAACATCAATACTCACAGACCATACAGCACAATGAAGAATGAGAGTTTCATATTTAAAGTATGAATTGTGCTTGGATTGCTTTAACTGCTAGATTTATGCTGACTTGTATTCCATCGCACAATTATACATATATGTTTGACCTACTTACACAATATGTTCTATTTTACTGCAGTGTATCAGATACATATATCATTTTCACCACAAGACACCCTGACATTCCATCTTTGTCTTTTCCCTACGCCTTTCTGGATTTGCCCTTTGCCTCCCAGAGGACGGTGGTCATCAGTGCTGAACTCGACAAGATGTCTGTGACAGTAGATCAGCATGTCAAAGGGAGGGAGGATGTGAGTGAGGGATCCCTTGCTCCTTATACAAACCAATATGTGCATTGGGTGGGGTACAATGTGTGTGAATTGTGGGGAGAGAGTTGCAGTGATGAGAGGTCAAGGCGTGTGTCCTTGTCTGCCTATCATCTGTGCTCTGTAGAGATTAGCCCCTCTCTTGGAGCAGTACTGCCATATGCCACCAAGGGGAGCTCTGAAGCTGTGATCATCTGTTAGGAATACAGCATGTCTCCCCCATCCTCCCCCTTCTCTTCTCTCTCTTGGCGGAGAGTCCCTATCACCTCACCTAATTCTGTCTGCTTCATTTTATCCTACACAAAGCTGACAAATTCATAGGTTTTGTGGAGAAAGGATGGAAAATATACACACAGAGAGAGAGGGGAGAGAGTGGGTGAGGGAGACTGGCTGGTGAGAGCTCAGAGGCTTTACTTATTTTGGAGCTTACTGATGCAGCTGTAGATATGTATGACGTTGCAAGACCCATTAAGAACAACAGACAGAGAGTGGATGAGACTGTTGAGACCACTACGATAGCCGCAGCTGGAATCTAACGCTCGTCTTTTAGATGGTGGGGTACTTGTAATGCAAGATATCATGTTAGCTCCAGTGGGAAGACCAGCGGAAAAAAAGAATGGTGTGTTTGTGTGGATGGACTTGCATAGCATTTGCATTTGTAAATTAGATAATTAATAGCACACTGAAAACAGAATGTGGACAAATTGTTAGCAAAGTGCGATACAATTGAAATTAGCAGCCTAGCATTATATACATTCTTTGCCCAGCTTATATTGGTTAGTTTTGGTTAGACTGACATGGAAGTTTACATTTTAATGCAAGGTGTTTTTAAAGGCGAAGTTTGTATAGTTGGTGTTCATTATTGTGTCCACCATTTGCAGTCATTCAACAAAATACATTGTTTTGCATAAAATGCACAGAGTATAAATTATGTAAAATTTGATATGCATCTCTTGATGAAACACAGAAACAAACTATTGTTCTTTAGTCTAGATATGATTGACCTTTGTCATAAAGCTTAAGGCTTATGGTGCCTTGCTAATGTAATAGACACTATTTGCAGCTTTTAGAATATCATGTTAAAGAGAAATATATTGTGTTCAATTGTTTCAAAGTAAATTCAAGTTAAGAAATGTGCAGTAATGTACACATGCAGTAAACATTTATTTTGCACCAGCATACATTTTGAATGATGATACAAACAGTGTTGTCTAATTTTAAGTGTTATTGATCGTTGTTAAAATATGTAACATCTTGCTCCCCTGGTGACACTAAATAATACCAATAACAAGCATGTTCTATTAATATGTTTTAACTATAAATGCACTTATATAAATATATATAAAACCAAAAAGAGACTTATAGTCATTTATTTTACTGTTTAAAAGACGATACACTTATTTAGTGAATGCACTTAAATGCCTTGGCTTGCGAGTATTTATTGATCAGCTAGGTATCAGGGCGGCAGCAAACACAGGGTCAAAGGTGGTCAATATAATTGATACCCCGTCCTTTTGTCTCTCGGTGGGGATGGCCTGGTGTAAATCTAGAGAGCTCTTTAACACTTAGGCCACCTGTTATGTCAATTACAGTGATCCACTGAGGATTCAAGCTATTATGCGAGTTAATAGAGATTGCTGGGAAGCTCAAACCGTAGTTAGTTCTAGTTCAAGGCATGGACTGAGTGCTGGTGCTATACATCTACTCAGCTACATTAGGTTTCCATATGAAGATCGAGGACAAAGTGAGATTAACATAATACTACACTATGTGCCTGCTGTTTTTATGTGAGCAACAGGTGCGTGTATGTAAGTTTACGATCAAGTGATTTAACTCATAAGCTTTAAACAATACACGTCATAGACACAATTATATTCAAAGCTGTATTTAATAAAAAAGGATAGGAATCATTTAGTTAAAAAAGTATAGGTATAAGATTGGTAGACAGACAAGGCAGATAATAGTGTTTCAATGTACGTGCATGTGTTACTTATTGTGCTAATGCTGCAGTTGGTAGGTGGGTTGGCTCCTGCTGTAAATCTTTAAAACTGTGTTGGCCTCCCAAATTCATTAAGCTAGTCTCACCCCGCTGATCACACTGAGCTCTAAAGCATAACATTTTGATCCCTGTGATGCTGTATTAAGTTACCACACTGAAATATCTCATATTATTGCATTATGATTGACATTCTTATGTCTAGTTGGCATGGACATTTCACCCTATAATTTAACAGCACTTAGTTCACATTAAAAACCAGTTTGTATTCCTTCTTTAGCCTCTTAAGGTCCAACAGTTTGAAAAAACCCCACCCCCATCCTCTTTCTTAGGATGTTTTTGCAGGCACACACAAAGAAGTAAAACTTTGTGTTAATGCATTCACATCAGGCGCTTTTGCATTTGCTGCAACTTACAATTTGTGTTATTAAGTCTGACAAGCCATTCATTCCAATTAGAATTACTACAAAAAATGTGATAAGTAAGCACGGCAAGTGTAAGTGAAATTGATTGTATCTCACTGATGGTATCTGCAACTGCCAATTGATGACCTGGTGCATCCAAAGAGTCTCAAGCATGCCGCGTGTGTACTGTATGTGTGTACTTAGTAAGTGTATACAATTAAACTTGTAAGAAGCAGAGGAACACTGCAAGTCACACACAGACATGCAGGTTGCTGGGGCTCTTTGGTTTTCCATTAGCTAAAGGTCTGTAAAGATGTGTTAGGTAATTTGTTCAGAAAGGGTTTAAGTGCATTGTCACCTTTGATATATTAGGGTGCATTCCATTTGTGTAGCTGAGTACATTATGTGCATACATACTGAGGAGAGCACTTTCTCCACTTGCTCATTAATAACAATACAAAACAACGTCCTGGGTAGAACTCTAAATGTGCAGATTTGTCTTTGTTTGCAACATGATGCATATTTACTCACTCGGATTGGGATTTTAGTATCATTTTCACTTGCAATGTGTCTTATCTTCAATTATTTGCTTCTGAGTGACCTTTGGAATTGAAAGTGAGATAGATCTTTGGTCATTTTATAGAATAACATGAAGCCAATTAAAGACAGACACAAACAGCACCAGCTTTCTGTTCAACATCAACCTAGAAAAAGAAAAATGTGGTGTTAAGATGGCTAGCAATCAAAAGTAGAGGACAGAAGAAAGACGAGACCAGCACTCCCCGTGAGCTCTGTGAGAGAGAAAAGACAGAGTAAAGAAGAGTCAAAGGAAGCAGCAAAGATAAGTTGTGTGACGGACAGAGGCACCACTCCAACTGTGGTGGCCCTGGATTACACGGGCAGTGTTTACCTGGCGCAGGTTGCGGGTGACGCGCACATCGTGCCAGGTGTTGTCGTTGAACTTGCCGTTGACGGGCTCCACCAGGGCCTCGAAGGCCCCCGAGCCCAGGTTGATGACCAGCCAAACGGCGCCGCTCTTCAGGGACAGGTTCACGTAGTCTGCCGATTTGCCGGTGTGCAGCATGAGGCCGTTGCGCTGCAGCGTGCGGAAGGACAGCGTGATCTCGTCGGTGCTGCTCTGGATGGGCGTCAGCGACAGGTCGTAGCAGAAGAACTCGTTGCCCTTGAAGGTGGCTACTGACTCTTCCTTACCTGGAGAAAAAAGATGAGAGGAAGAAAAGGAAAGGTAAGTAAAATAAAAACTCTATGAATGCAGGATTAGAGTAATATTATGTCTTGTAGTGTTAAAAACCCATATTCCAGCTATTAAAAGCCAAATAGGGTCTCTGAGCAGATTAACTTCTGAACACTGGTATTGCTCACAGGATCTCATGGGTAAAATATTTTGAGATGAAACCGATTAGCTATGGTTATTAATTCCAGTGTTACAACATGAATTGTTGCTGCGGCCCTAATGCTTGCAAGAAATGTTCGCATCATGAAAAATTCACGGGGCAAAAATAACACTTCTTTCACTTAACAAATACATGAAAGGCACATAATAGAACCGTATGAGAGCTCCTGAGACGGTATGAGAGAAAACAGAGAGCAAATAATAGGGGGAGCATGAACGTCGAACAGAAAGGGAATAATAGGTGTTGACAACTTTGCTAATGCCTGTCAGTCTGTCTGCAGCATATGGCCTCTTTCCACTGCAGGGAGCGCCTTCACATACTACCAGTCAAAACAGCGAGTTCGTACAATGGACAAGTGTCAAACAGAAGCCTAACAGCAGCAGGGGAGGACACAGTGCATCAGTCAGGAACCGATGGAACACCTGCCGCTGTCACAACATGAAGTACCACTGCAACAAAATCACAGCAGTGACACCTCAATCACAGGAGTGTGAACACTGGAGCCACTGAGCATGAGATGAGCTTTTATCTAGTTATCCTTATTGTCTCCTATAATAACATTTACATACTGTACAGTGTATTATGTATTGTTTTAATTTTATTATTTGGATCATATCATATATTTCCCCATGTCTTGTACTATAGTAATGACCCCAATGTTATATTGATTTATATAAAATAATACAAAGAGTGGTTACAACAAATCCTGAAATAGTTGGTGCAGATGCCCATAAGAATGGCATATCTCAACTCTTGAATAACTCTTCAACACTCATTGGCTACACAAATCTACTGGTTTTCCAACATGAACTGTGATATGAAGTGAAACTCAACTTCCTGTGTTCATTTGCCCCTGTGCACCTCTGTTTCCCTGGGGGGCCAGATTGAAGATCCTGCCTCAGGTAATGAGGTTTAGGGCTGAATCAGGAAGGAGAGGGTGGATCATCAAATCTAGTTTATCCTGAAGTTCCATTACAGGAGGATAGCTCCTAGACCTCAGTGCATTTCCCCGGGGAGGGAGGCTGGAGCTGGAGGGGGGGGGCTTGGGGGGCTGGTCAGCTGGCAGACAGATTGAAAGCCAAATTTCATGAGCGAGTGAGTTTGCCATAGGAGCAATCTGAGGTGAGAGGATAGTGGAGATGGATAATGTGTGTCCATGTCATAGCTGTGTACTTTGTACTGAGATATGGCCATGGAAAGGTCAAGGTGTGGTAGCCTACATGAGGAAAAGTTGATTACACTATTTTATTAATGCCAAGAAAAGAAAAAACTGCTGCCTGGAAGTCACATGAAAAGGTAAAGCAAAAGGAAAAGTGAGAGGCAGAAGAGTGCTTTGTTAAATGACACACTAACTGCTATACTTCTGGAACATTAAAGGGAATGCTATCGCTCCCTTTGAGGAAAACGTAGACACATACTATGGGTGCATGCACTTGTATAAAAGAAAAAAACATTTCACATGTAGAGGAAAAAAGAGGAAGTGAGAGACGAAACGGCATCAAGACAGAGACAGGTACTTAAAAGAGCATTTTGGCTGAAATTGAAATTTAGAGCAATCTCAACTGAAGTGTGAATTGTTATCGAAAAAAGGCATCAAAGGAGGAAGAGGAAAGAGATGAAGAGGAAAAATGACACGGAGGAAGAAAAAGCAAATCCCCCAAGAGCAGCCTTCTGGCGGTGCCTGCGATGCTGATGTAGGAAGAACAAAAGCGTGGCAAATGGACCACAGCAACCATTTTCAATTATGTATTAAGTTGGGCCCTCCTCCCAAAGTATGGGCTGTTTAACGGTAAGCAACAAACAGCTTGTGATTGCTTCCATGGGCTCAGCAAGATGGAGCCGCATGCAAAAAACTTTCTTTTGTTTACGTCTGTTTAATGAATAGAAGGCTGAGAGGATGAGATAAAGCTGGAGGGGATCAGGGAGTGACAGGAGAGGACGAGGGGGGGAGGGGGGGACCGTTTGCACTGTTGCACGCGGCAGTCTGTTCACGATGCCAACAATGTTCCTTCATACATTTTTCATTCTTTATATCATTTTTGTTCTTAAATGTAGGAGTTACGAAAACTAATTGACAAAGCCAGGAATGTAATAATGTGTTATCCAACATTTGACACCATTTTCTCGCATATTGAGTTAGGTCATTCCCTGTATCTCTTTTGCCCAGCAAGTCACTACTGCTCTTCCACACTGGAAAAGCCTTTCTTCTAGTTTCCCAGGAGAGAAAATAGGATCACTGCAGCCTTGACTTTCAAGAAACGTGAATTAATGCAAGAAATGCCTCTTTTCTGTCCTTCTCTGAAAACACCTAAGCTCTGTTGAATATGCTGTCATTGCTGTACATCCGTTTCTCCTTTTACATCTACTTTGCATCTCCATCTCATCCTCTCGCTCCCATGGTAGCACTTTTGTGATTACCGGCACATACACACTTGGACTATCGTTGTGCGCTTTTCACTCAGATCAAATCTCTATCCATAGAAGCCCAAGAGTCGACGCTGTAGCCAGAGGTAAGACAAGACACACACGCACGCAGCAGAGACTTAAGTGCTGTCAAGGTCTCAATTAACCTCACAGAAGGCCCTGACTACATTACAGAAATGACTCATTTGAAATGTAGCCACCCGTAATAGCATCTCTATTATTAATTAGATGTTCAGCTCCTCTGGAATTTGATTTCATTGCAGTTAGTAGCCAGACCTCTAGTAGTGGGTATTTTGAGGGGTCAAACATTATACTCATCCATCTTCTCCCACTTCTCTTTAAGCGGGAGAAGATGGATGGATGGAAACATTATACTCCCGGTGTTGATGCAGAGTGGTCCAACCATCATTTGATTCATGACTAATCACTCGGTAATGAAGTGCTTATCATTCGTCCGAATGTATCCGCCAGCTGTATTCCATGACGCAAGCACTCCATGCTGTTTCTCCTATGCGTCACATTTAGAAGTTCAGTGGCTTCCAAAATGTGAATACACAAGACAAAAATGTAAACCCAGACTAACTTATTCTGCTGATACAAACAGTATTGTTGGAGCTCTTGTTGGCTTGGATGGATGAGGGTTTAAGCAGCCATATAGTGGCACTGTTAGCGCAGCTCTTTTTGCAATATCTAAACATAAACCCCAGCTTTAAAGTGTTGCTCTCTAGCTGACATCTGATTTTGCTTGAAAAACATTAAGATTGTTACCAAAGCATCAGTACAACATCACCCCTTTCTTTTCCAGGCACTCAAAAGTCTGATCCGACTCCCTATCCATGTCAGATCTGGCTTTAAGGTACTTCTGATGCCTTAAAAAAGTGTAAATTGGCACACCATTTCATACCCATGTGATCTCCTTAAACTTGATATTCCAGCTGTGCTTTCTGATCTAAGAATACAGGGCTCCTGCCTGTCCCTAGAGTTAAAAATAAAAAGCAGGATGCCTTCCCCATCGTGCACTCTGTCTTTGAAATACCCTACCTGTTGATATCAGACTCTGCTGAGGCCCCTTAAAAGCCACACTTTAATCTTATATGTACACTTTCAGTTGCTTCTTCTTTGATTGCAACAGGCCTTAAACCTGTTTCATGTTATTTGGTATAATGTGCCTTATACTACTATCACTCAGGCAGGAATACTTAAAACCTTATAATAATAGACTATGTTTATCCGGACAATAAGTATATTCCGAGCTGTGTGCATATCTCACTTTAAAGGGGACCTATCATGCAAAATGCACTTTTGTACATGAATATGTGTCCCCCGGTGTGTCAGGGAACTCACCAAGTGTCAGAAAACACAACCCTCTCTATTTTCCTCCATACCCAAAATCTCTAAAAACGGGGCTGCAACAGAGCTGATACAGATTTGAATTGTTCTGACGTCAGAAAAGGGGTGCTCCGCCTATATGGGCAACTCTCCACCTATCAGGGGGGTTGGGCCACGGCGACTGCCGCTCGAAAGCGCTGGAGACGCTGTAGTACATATGCCAGGCCTGTAAGTGGCGCTGTAGTCTGCCACAAAAGCAGCGAAGAAGATTTCCCGCGCATGGTTGCCATGGTTGCCCTTCTGTTTATTCTCCGCTGTGGCTCTTTTTCTCCGACCGTGCGGCAGAGTTTCAATCGGTCAACATGTCCGTTAAAGTTTAAATCTTCCGGACAAAATTAGAAAAGTGCCGGTCAAAGGTCTTCTTTGTCATTTATTGAGCTTTAAAACAAATGAATAACGACTCTGTATAATAATAAAACATGGAGGACGGAGCCTCTATTTTCCTCCCCCTCTTCTGAGAGCCCAGCAGCTGATAAGAGCACGCTCCCCTCTCCTGCAGGCATGGCTAAAATACAGGATCTCTTTGGTATTTTGAAAAAAAAACTTCACAGACATGTTTTATATAGGTATGGCCCTACAATATATTTGTCAAATATAGCATGATAGGTCCACTTTAAGTTTACTCCTACTATCCCCTCTTCGACTCGTGCTTCTCTGTGCTGGGCCATCATCCACACTGACTTGTTCCAGATGTTTCCATCAGTATTGTTATCCTCAGGATGTATCCCCTACTCTTGTGTCCGTTAGCGACACCTGAAGTCTCTTTCTGACCCTTTGCCTATATAAGTTTCACAACATTGATTAGATAGCCTCAACTGCTAACTCTGTCACAATAATGCTCTCATCAAAAGCTAAGCACTTGCCGTATTTGTCATGTCAAGCAGAAAGTACTGTGCAACCCCTGGTGTTCATTATTCTCCAAGTGTGAGGGGGAAGAGAAAGGGAGCAAGAGGACGGAGCTTCAACCCAAGCGTGATCAAAGTCATTATTAACTTGGACCAGTCTATAGTTGTATATTAACGTTAGCTTTGCTGGGAGCCCTAAGCATCAATATGTGACAATAAGTAAGCTATCTAGCTTGCATGCACTGCAATGAATTGTGATATATTGTTATTAATAACAAGTGTCCCCACTCTGGAAAAACACAGATTCATAAATGGTGATATAGTGTCATGTGAACACAATTACAATACGTGTTTGTCAATGGCGCCATGAAAGTGCCATTTCCGGCTGTTCTTTGGTGGATATTACAGTAATAAAAGTGCAATGCAGCATATGTTATTAAATTGGATTCAGCTCAGACTGAGAGAGAGAGAGGGAGCATGTTTAATAAGATGAGCTGCATGAATGGTTCCATGCAAACTTGTGTGGTGCATTAGTCAACGCATAATGAACCTTAACATACTGCTTTTTGGCCGATTGGATTACATATTGGAAGTAATTAGGTAGTTTTAGGGGAATTCAAAAAAGAAATAATGGAATAAGACAAGTGTGTATGTGTGTGAAATCATCTAAAAACCTAGATGACCGCATGCTGGCAAATCATCTCGTCACATCGCATTAACTCCCTGTTCTAACACACACACACACACACACACACACACACACACACACACACACACACACACACACACACACACACACACACAAAGTCACCCTATATTAGTTTCCGACGAGTGCCATCCACCCCGCAGAGAGAGTATAAGACAGCTTAAGAGAAACGATTCAACAGTGAGATGAGAGAGAGTTTGGTGGGAAATGTATGGGGCATATGAAAGCTTTGATGCTGCTTCATGAGTCAGACAGGCCCGCCGGGTCCAAAAACACTGGCGTGTGTCCTGTGCTAGCTCCGAGCCATATGTAAAGGCCTGAGAACTGATGGGGAACATGTTTGTTTGCCTATTAAATGCTTGGCCAGAGTAAAAAACTTGCACACAAAAAGAAACTTAACAAACAAGTCAATATAAATATGAATAAACTCAAGTACTAGGAAATGATACAATTACATATCCCTTTATACCCACAGATGTTTGCAAACTAAAGGACAAACATTCATCTTAAGAAGAAAAAGAAAGAATAAAAGCCAAAAAATAAAAAGACAATGACCAAGGGAAAGCCAAGAAGATAGATGCAATGCAGATTGTATGAAAAGTGGGGTGAGCTCTAATGTGAAAGGGTGGTGCAGAGAAACTGCTGAGTGGGGATGATTGATAGATTGCTCAAATTTCTGTGCCCCCTCCCATCTTTATATATTACTCCTCATGGATTTTACCTTATTTGTCTCTCTCATACATTCTGTATATTACGAACTGTCAGCTTTGCTTAACAAAAAAGTCAGTGATATATTCCCCTGGCAAAGAACAGTGTCTAAAAACCTGCAGTTTACTGTGTTGGATTATCCCTAAACTAGCAACAGATTACTGCTACTGTATATATCTACATATTCTAAATATTGTTTACTGTACATGTTGTCGATCCTGGTCATCCTTTGTTTTTAGTAAAGGATATTAAACAATATTTAGGTGTTGTTGTCATTATGTATTTTTACATGTGATTGAAAGGCTATTTGTTATTAAAGTATATGTTCCCCTATATATTTTCCAGCCGTGACCTGCCCTTTGAGACTATCTAATTAGATGTATGGATACATGTTGGATTTATCTATGGATCTATGCATTGTAGACCCACTGCTGAAATAAAGGAACATTGTTCCCATCACCAATCCTCTCAGCTCTCCTCTCTAAGCACAGCTGGTCATTACTGTATGAATCGATGATTGCAACCCTGTAATGAAGTAGCAATAATTTACCTTGCTCATTTGCTGGAGGCAAACTAAATAAGTGCTTGTTGAAGTAGCTATCCATCACAACATTCACAGTGTTTCTTTTTCTTCCAAGGCATTGTCAATATCAAATGAGGTGTCCACATTGAGGTAATGTATGAGAACATCTCTCTTGCCTTCTTTTTACCTCGTGAGCCTTAAGGCCCGGACACGCCAAGCTGACACCAAAGAACTGACACAGACGGACCCCCGACTGTTGTGTCGCCTCGCATCTCTGCGTCTTGGCCAACAGTCGCACTGGAACACACCGCAAAGACTTCAGCCGACGGCCAAGAAACACGTACGAACTGTGCATGCGTGAGTGGCAATAACTCTCCTTACCAGCAGGTGGCGGTAGTGTGTATTCGTCATTCAAAAGAGGCAACATCCGGAAGAGAGTGGAAAAGTCACGCCCATCTACTTCCGGTCCATGGGACCTTATAGAGAGCCGCAGTGACGCGTCGTAAAACCCGGAAGTAAGTTAGCATTTTTGGCACTTCTGGTTCCTTCCTCAAAAAGCAATGCATTTTTTCCATAGGTTTTGGAAATAGCTCGAAATAAGGNTTAATCACAGAAAGATAGAGGGCCTTTTGTTTCACCCACTCTCTGCTGCATTTTGCTTCCCTTCTCCTCCATTTAGCCTATTACAGACATGCATGTTACACACACACACACACACACACACACACACACACACACACACACACACACACACACACACACACACACACACACACACACACACTCACACTCGGCTGTCATCCATTCTGTCTGTATGTCCTTCTCTCTGTGCCCCTAAATGATCCACTTACTGCTCCTCTCACAAAACCATTCACTCACCTGCTCACTAACTCAGCCACTTGACCTCCCACCCACCCACTCACCCATCCAGACCAAACACTAATTCAGTGTTTTGCACTAATTAAAGCACACTTTCAGTTTGCTCAAAAAACCTGCAGATATACACCACTTCTCTTGACTAAACTAAATAACTATGGTTAGACTGACATATCTATGTGCCTGTAAATCCGAACGCGTTCAATATTTAATAGATTACTTACTTTTTGTTTCTGTCCTTTAGGCTCCATCTCAGTCAACAGCCGCAGCATGCCCTTCAGCTCCCCAGAAGGCAGTGAAATCCTGGACCTGGACAGTGAAATGTACCTGGGTGGCCTGCCCGAGTCAAAGTCGGACCTCATTCTGCCGCCAGAGGTCTGGACGGCGCTGCTTAACTATGGCTACGTAGGCTGCGTGCGCGACCTCTTCATCGATGGAAAGAGCCGCGATGTTCGCCGTCTGGCTGAGATCCAGAGCGCGTTTGGGGTCAGCAGTTTCTGCACCCGGGAACTGCAGAAGAGGTGCAGCAGCGCCCCCTGTGGCAACACAGGCCTGTGCAAAGAGGGCTGGAACCGCTACATCTGTGACTGCATCGGCACCGGATACCTCGGTACCAACTGTGAGATAGGTAAGAGGGGACAAGGGAAGGAATTGGTGTCTCTATGTGTGAAGGGACCACATTTTCAGCTCTAGAATTCATCATAAGCTTGCATCTAGTTAGTGAAATAGCAAAATTGTGGTATACACAATTAAAAAAAGAAAGGCCATTGTATCGTCCCAAGCGTGACAAACATACAAACACCGTTCCTTCGGTGACGCAACATAACTTCTCATAATCAGCATACACTGCAGATGGTCAAACAATGAAACTGTATAGTTGTTAATGTTGTACAATGTTTACAATGTTATGTCGTAAACTCCATCCAATAAAACCAGGCAACACGTTTAGGATGAGCATTTCGATGATGCGCTGCTGTGCATTTCTCATAAACCAAGCAGCTGCTTTATAGTAAGAGTAAGAGCTCCGCAGGGAAGTGTGTGTGCACCAAATGCCACCCAGGGCTGGGTGGTGGGGCGGGTGGACGGAGGCCTCGAGCGATGAGGCTGGCAGCAGTGTGACAGAGCAGCCAGGCCTACCGCCACCATCTGTGTCACTCACCCAAACACAGGTGGTGCTTACGCCTCAGTTAGGGCAGCTTACCTAGTTAAACCGCACTACGTAGGTCTGATTCATTCCAATTAGCTGCAGGCGCCTCACTTCATGGTTCGTCTCTGCGTGTCCGTGGGGGGGACTGAGCCATGACTGTATGGCATTTTGAGGGACCAGGAGGGTAATGAGGAAAGGAGAGATTGGACTCAAATCAGGACAGTGGAGGTAGAGGAGGAAATGTCTTTATTCTGAAGGGTGATATTTTAACAGTTTTGTATTTGGCCGCTCAGATGACAGGTGTAGTTTTAGTGGCCCTCTTTTGCCATCTACTGGAGCTTTGTGTTACTGCATGGATGTGTCGCAGGGCACTTTTCTAATAACCAGTTGCATATTTCTCTGTGTCAATAGACTCAGTGCATATATTCACAGAGTGTAAGGACAATCCATACTATTGATTAGATGAATAAACCCACGGGATATTACATGATGCCTTTAAGCCCACTCAATTAAAAATAATCAATGCTGTTTAAGCTGGTTTTAGGATGATAATTAATATTGTTTTGTGCACTGATAATTATTTTTTATTGATTACTTGAATCCTGTCATATTTATTACATTACATTACATTATATTTGCAAATGAAATGTCTTTTCACACATAGTTGTACACCTTACATTTCACTGAACCTCACATACACCCTCAATATAAAGTAAAAAAAATGAGGTTAGGTCCTACAAAACACAAGAACATGTTTTTCAACAGGCAGTACACACAGGCAGTCAGTCGGTACAGTAGTTTAGCTGGTAACTGAGCACTTCTGACATTTCTTGCCTTTTCAACTTGTTCTAATTTGAGTGGAATAGACTGAGGTACCAAGCCACCTCAAAACCCACACCTACCCTGTTGCCAGCAAAGGCACCAGTTTTTATGAAGTCAGTCGAAGGGTTTTTTCTGTATTTTTTTTGTACCTACATTTTTCTAAAACCTGGATGTGTCATTTACCCTGTAACAGTGACTCATGTTATGGTGACGCATGTCAACCTACGCTGCAGAATAAGAGCAGTACTCAGAGAACTGTCACTCTACACAGCAGTCTATTTATGGCATGGCTGATTTTAGAGAGAGTAGGCACATTTCCTGGTGTTAATAAGAATTTCTCCTGAACCAGCGTAACGTAAGCGTTTTTTTTAGGCTTGGGGAGTGAATGATGTTGGAGTCATTATAAATATTTATTGCGTTTCTTTTTTCCATTATAATGAATGTTTTCATTTGGTGCTTTGGGTTGTAGATTTGTCATTCTGTGAAAATGAATTAGAGGGGTATGAACTCCTGGGCATATTGTGTGAACACAAAACAAATGAAGAAACAATCATATTTAATATCGACTTGATATGTCAAGCAACATAGGTGCAATTCCAAAAACACAAAGAGAGACAAATGTCTCATTGTGTACATGATGTCACCAAACATCCTTTGAATAAAATATTACTTCTGCTTATTTTTTTATAATAATAATAATAATACATGTGATTTGTATAGCGCTTTTCCTGGTCCTGCTTTTAAGCGCCTATAAGACGGACACATATTAACAACATCTTTACTGTTTGATGAAGTAAGATAACTATAAATCAGTTTGTTCTAATTGTAGTTTTAAATACATCCATGGAGATATTTTACAAAAATGAAACTCTATGCCTTCTGCAAGACTTTTTTCTTTCTAAGATAAGATAAGATGAACCTTTATTAATCCCAGAGGGGAAATTCCGTTGTACAAAGCAGCAACAGGGTAAGCGTGAAAAAACAGGACAGCAAAGATTCACACAGATTAATAAAATCAAAAAAAAATAAAATCAAGAAAAAAAATTAAAATGATAATAATAATAATAATAAAAGACTATGAAATAGGAGATGAGTAAAAATAAGAGTAAAATAACTGTCAGCATATATACATACATTTTCTGGAAACAACCTTCCCTGTGTAACGTTTCAACCTCTACTCTCCTCTTCCTCGCCCCTATCCAGAGGCGACGGTGCTGAGTTATGACGGCAGCATGTACCTGAAGATCATAGTGCCGGTCACCATGCACACGGAGGCGGAGGACCTGGCGCTGCGCTTCATGTCTCAGCGGGCGTACGGCCTGCTCATGGCCACCACCTCCAAGGAGTCAGCAGACACCCTGCGGCTGGAGCTGGACGGAGGCCGCGTCAAGCTCACCGTGAACCTCGGTAGGTCGCCGTATTACATGGTCGTTGTCCCTGCTGACCTCCCCTTTCCATCCCTTGTCTCCTCATCGTCACTCGACGGTTTGACACATTGATCATTTGTTTTTGTTGTTGATAGTTGGTTGGGGAAACGCTTCTTCTTTTGTACCTCAGTTATGTTTTATTTGTTCTTTATGATGGAGAACACTTCATGTCATTATGTGTTGGCTGAACAAGCTAGCTGCACATTTATTTATTTGAGAAATGCCAACATTATGATGTTCAAAGGATATTTAATTGAGAAAACTGAGGTACAATACAGAAACTTCTCCTCAAAAGTGCTTGCTGCAGGAAAATATAACTAAAGGTCTCCCTCTGTGGGGAGTCACCCTGCAGTCATTTCTCCTCCATATTATTTGACCCCTTGTACCATCCCTTCTCCTTGCAATCACCAACTTCCTTGTGTGCCCTGTGAAGCCCCATAGCAGCTCCTCCTGTTTAAAAGCTCCATCTCTAACAGTATCCATGACACCCACCCTGGGCTTCAACCCACTGACCTGTTTCGCTCCTCCTCATGGTTCTGCCCTCTCCCTTTTTTGTGGAGTTAGCTGAGGAGTTCAATAGCTCTACTTTTGCCCAACAGCGGTGCTTACAGAAGATAGGTATTCTAGCATATGTAATTACAGACAAGTTAAAAGTAGAGGGGTGTCACAAAGTCTAAAAGGCAATCTTAGCAGGGAAAGTTCATTGAAATTGTAGAGCAGGGTTCGTAAGAGGGATAGTTTCAGAGATAGGGCAAATACATTCCTTCTAATAACTGGCTTCAGGAATGCAGACCTTTTTACTTGTTAAAATGCCATAGCGATGAGTTTTAGTGCTCTGGGGAAGTTAGGTTTGACCTTCCAGCTTAAGGATACTTTAAGTCTGTGCTGAGCCTTTGAAGGACCAGAGTCTCAACGCTGAACCGGGGGGAGAAAGGTAACCCTGGGTTATGGGAGTTTAAGCCACCATAGAGACAGGAAGGGGGCGGGGCGGAGGTGGCCATTCCTTTCTTCTTCTACCTCCCTTTCTCTCGCTGCTCATCTAAACTCCACCTGGCCAAAACTCAGAAGATGGAACTTTTCATCCCTTCAATGGCCTTTATGTCTGCGGCCCTTGGATCAGACAGTCAGAGAGACCGGGTCACAGCTGAAGTTCCGCCAAGTTGCACGAACACCGTCCACAGGGCCACAACTTCACCTGCTAGAAATCCCCATGCACACACCTACGTCAAATCCATAACACCAACGTGCTCATATTAGTATTCCAATTTCCATCCGAGAAATGGGACCCACATCCTAATGTTTCTGTTTTCAATTGGGCTTAAAAGTTGAACAGTTGACTGACATTAAAGCTCTCCTCAGGACTTTTTTGCAAGTTAATTAATTACCAACTAAAGTAGATCAAAATCCTCATTACAATACACATTATCATTAGTTGTCAAGGCTTTAATCCTTGTTAGAATGATTAAAGCCCATCTAGTTACTCACTATCAAAGACAATAAAGACAGATTAAGCCCTAATGATATTTATTAGTGATGGATAATGACAATAACCAGCTTAATGTTTCTCCCTTTTTAGACGGTTGATTGTTATTTAACTCTGTCGATCATTTTATTTATTGATCTGTTGAAAACACTTTCACCCACTTTAGGGACAAGAAATATTGCACAAATGTTGCCTCCTACGGAGAACACTACTGCTTACAAACACATGTGGCCCCTAAATATAGTTTGAATAATTGTGTTTCTATAACCCCCGACTCTCTACAGCGTGACGCCGGTCCCTGGCTGTTTGTGTCCACTATTCTGTAGCGGTTGACAGCTCGAGACCACAACCCAACCACACTGCCACATGCACACACAGTTTACCGACACTAGATGGGGCTGAACAGCAATGAATTGAATTTAAAATATAGTATTCTATGGGGAATTATAATTTCATACTTTAATTATCCCTGTAAACTGTGACCTGTCCCTTAAGGTCACGGTAAGCTTCAGAGCAGAAAATAGTTTCTTGCTGTAGGGTACCGGTACTTAGCAAATGGTAACTGACCATCTGCTTTACCCAGTGCCTTCTACTTGAAAGACAGCACTTTTATCCAACACTCTATTCTGACAACACAGCTTGTAAAGTCATAACACCCTTAACAGTGTTTTTGTCGCACCACTTGTAGCAAATAGTAAAGTGGCAGCCCTATTTCTTGCACATTGTGTGCACCAGGCTTGATGTGGCTGGGATGTGCAGATCACCCTTTCTTGTCATTTACACTGTTGGGTTTCTCATGCTCCAAAGTGCTGCAGAAGGCAACTGAAACTCAAATTGCTGGGAAAGATTTACTAATGGTCACTGCGTTAGCTCTAGAAAGTTCACAGCAGATGCGAGAGAAGGTTATTTGTACACACAGTGAGAAAAATGGTTTCACACACGCAATCTTCTTCAAGATGGCAACCACATTAAGTTATTAAGGTCATATAAGTATAGACAAAACATGTTTGGCTCTATCTGACTTTTTTTTTTATGAAGTTAAAGGTCCCATGTCATGGCCATTTCTACTGATCATAATTCCATTGTTGAGGTCTATTTAAATAGATTTATATTGTGCAATTTTGCAAACTCACATTAGTTCCTCATATAGCATCTCTGTATAGTATGTGTATTCACTCTCTGTCCTGAACGGCTTGTTGGAGCTCCTGCCCCCCCCCCCCCTATAAGCCCAGTGGCCGTCTGCGAGACAACGAGACACAGTGAAACCCAGCCCGAACACACGCACACACCGACTCACTGCCTCACTGCATCCCGCCATCTCAGGGAGGAGAAATCGGCGGAGCTGCAGCTGAGAAAAGATTGAGTTTGTGTGTGTGTGAGGAAGTCTGCAGATTTGTCAATTTGGACCAATCCGTGGACTTAACGTAACAGCTCCGTGGACGGAGCGTAACGGCTCCACGGATTGGCGTTCTGGGGCAGCATAGACAGGTATTTTCTGTGTTAGAGTTTTACTCGCTACAGGGTGTACTTTGAGGGTTTGTGACTTTGCAGACCGTTTACATGCATAAAAACCTACATAACACACAAGGGAAAGGTTTTGCCAGATGGTACGTAAAATAGTCTTTGCTCAGTATTTCAAAATGGTACTCCACTCAGATAAGACCTTATAATTCCAAGTACACAATTTGCATTTTGATGTAGTCTCTGTAATCACATATACAGTGTTTATTACATCATCAAACGATGCCATTTGCAGAGTTTCTTTTGACTATGTTGACATTGCACCACGCTCTCTCATTGTATCGTTCCCGTGGTGCTAGTCTTGCCTTCTGCTGTGCTTTGAGGGCATCGGGTGGAGAGGAGGGGTGTATGATGGGATTGATGGAGAAAAGGGTGATCCTGACTCAGAGCCTGTCCCCGGATGGTGGCCTCAGAGCAATGCTTGGTTGTCTGCAGAATGTACCTTGAAGGATGTAAAATGTCTTTTTCTCTTTTATCCTCTTTCTGTCTCTTTCTTTCTCTTTTCTTTTGATTTGATCTCACCATTTCGCTCTTTCTCCCGCCAGATTGTATCAGGATAGACTGTAGCCTCAGTAAGTGGTTCTATCCAATTTTCTGACTAAAATGTATCTGTCTATCTCATCTTGATTCTGTGCAGTCGCCCTTTTCTGCTTCCTCCTGACCTCATCAAGAGTGATGCCTCTCTCATTACCGACGTCACTCTTCCATATTTCCTTACCCATGAAACTGTTGGATTTATTTTTCCCATTACAGATCATTTACCCTCTTTGCCATTGTTCATTTTTGTTTTTCTTATCACCTCATTTGTATGTTTCTCCCCACCTCTTTTCAAGTACATAATCTAGGTCGTATTTGTCTTATTTTTATGAGTTACGTCACTTTGATTTCCCCTTTTCTTTCACAGATTGAATTAATGTTTTCCTTTCCTAATCATCAGAATTTTTCATCCTGCCATCCTCTTCGCTTGCCTGCCACACTCCGCTCTAAAATGATTTCATTGCCTCTCATCTGCTCGTAACCCATTCTATTCATTTCCCCATCAATCTTCTCCACAATTAATTCAGAAAAGGGCAACTTGACACGCCCCTGTTGGATATTCTATTTCTATTATGCAGAGCTGAGTCTTGGCTCCACTCGGCTACACACACAGGTGTTGCTTGTTTTCAATGTGGGACAAACAGTAGTTTTGGCCCCCAGAAAGCTAATTGCTTATCCACAGCACCGCATGGTGCGTGCTTGTTTTCAGAGCAAGCTAATGTTGTTCTGCCCCATGCTGACAGAATGATAGCAAACTGTTATTTCTATCTTGGCCACACTCAATTGAAAAACTAGCCCACAGGTAAGTGCTGCCAGCCACAGTGATGAAATTGGAGAAAACCTGATGTTTGCAACAATGTTTGTGTCTGTGTTTATGTCCATCAAAATCCATGTCAGTGTTGGAGAAGACAGATGTGGACTTGACTTTCACCCAGCGTGCGTGGAAATAGCTTCACAAAGCAATTAAGGGCTTTTTAATGTGTGTATCTACCCTTTAAAAAAAACTGTGCTCAGAGAATATGGCCATGCCTTTATTGAGTTATTTATCAATCTTCAGTTTGCAGTCAAAAAGATCACTATTGGGCAGGGGGTCAGTGTTTGCAGTTAGACTTTTGTTAACATTTTTGAGTAATGGTGATGGTTAAAATTCAGAGTTCATGTTTCAGTGGTAGGTGCTCCTGTAAAGTCATACACATGTGCATCCCATTTGATTGAGTCATATGATTGTGTGTTACATCTCTGCACTTAAAATGCACTTGGACACTGTTTATGTCAGACTTGGTGGAGTGCAATCCAAAAACTCCAACAGCCCCTGCCAGGCATGAAAGTGGTCTCAGTTTATGACGAATCACACCACTTATGTGTGGAACCACTGTCATGACACACATTCAAACAATGCTTAGAGAGGGTCTGTACCCCGGGTTGACCACTAGATGTCAGACAAGCACTGGGGATAGTGTGTGATCTCCCTGCACTACGGAGGAGACTTTTATTATTTTCTTGGCTCTTAGTCATTTCTCTGAAATTGCATTGAATTGTACTTGATTTTAATTGATCTTATATGGTGGTTGAGGTCACGACAGATTTGTTTGGATGTGACCGATGTTGCAGTGAGAGAATGTCAGCAGGCTGAGCAGTTCCTCCACATATTATTCACTTGTTCCTCATACCCTGATAATGGAAAGCCCTTTTTGTCATTGATTGCATTTAATTCAGCTGCTTTGTTTAAATATTGATGCTTTGTTCACTGCTTTGGCGAAAAATCTATCACACACTTGGAACACAAGGTTTCTGTTTTTCAGCAAGGAACATTTTATTATATTCTTTGGCTGACTGGGCAGCCTTACACAGCAGTGCCCTGCTTCATGGCCACTCAGTCACACACAACGTTGTTTAATGAATACCAGAATATGAATGTTTGAGTGTATAAAGGACGAGGGGAGAATATGTGGATGAGAGGAAACGAGAGGGAGCAAACCAGAGTAGAGCTATAGACAACAATTTATTTGACGCCATGACATCTCACGGTCGATTCCTCAGAGACCTGCAGTAACTAAAGCCTTGAGCTTCATAAAGGGAATTTGGCTGGATGCTGCATGTAGATTTTCTTCTAGGTAAAAAACACTTTAATTAGCACAAGGCAAAATTAAATTATAACATAAATACAAGGCTACTATTGACACAATGTATCTATAACACTATAGCAGGATGTCCCATCTTAATCTCGGGAAATCCAAAGAGATTCAGCAAAACCAGCTTTAGGACAAACATTGATCTCTCCCTCCTTAGCTTCAACACCTCATGTATGATACACTCACAAACATGAGGAACAATGGGAGCAATTGATCTGATCAGGGTGTATAATTGGTTGCATTTGAGACCAAGCAAGCTCAACTGGCATACAATGCTTTTTTCCATGGCATTACTGCTGCTACTACTTCTAAAACGACAGTAGTTCACCTATTGACCTACTACTTGATCTTTTTTTTATTGCCGGTGCTTTGGAAGTAAAGGATCAGCCTTGTGTTTTTAATGCACTATATTGTGACCCTGCTCTCTCACCTTAATGCGTCTGGATATGATATGGAGCAGAGCTGTAGCCCTCAGCTGCAGTCAGGTCAAGGTGTCAGGCTGATGGTATCTGTTTGGAAGGTGGCCTTTCAGCAGCCAGCAGCCCCTTCTCTCTGAGTCAGATGAGATGAGATTTGCCGTGACATGAACAGCATGTGAGGCGCAAGCACTCCGTCTGCTAATGTCAAACCCTTTGGCCTATAAACCTGTAAATACTCACTCCACGCCACAATGAGATGCACGTTGTGTCTCTGTGGAGAAGAGATACAAAGTAACTGTTTACAATTCATTAAGTTAGCATATGGAAGCAAAAACAAATATATATAAAAAAAAACACTATGTAAATCATTAGCATATGAATCACTGGACATACATGTGAAACAGGTGAAATATGCTCTTTTAATAATATGCTTCTTGACATTAACAGATGTTACCAGACAATGTAGAGTCAGGCAGTTAGCAGTGTATCTCCTTCATGTTACATAAAGGGCACAGACAAGTAGCACATGTTAAAGGCTTTCAAAACATTTGTTCTTAATCAGATTGCATTACAATTACAGGCTTAATCATATAATGATATAAACTGCCATTGATGTTAGTAATTGGTCAGTTTTTGTCTGACTGTTCAGCTATTTCTTTGATACTCTCTCTCTGCTTAGACATTTGAATCCAGCTTATCAACCTTGGTGAGCACTAACATCCCAGAGCGATTCACAGCCATGGCATTTAGATGTAATCTCCCACTTGTGTGCATACCGGGTGCTTTAAGGATTCCAACATCTGTGAACACACTGTTAATGTCAAGGTAATCCTTTTCAAGGTGTGAGTCCAGCATAATGGTAGCAATTTGTACTACAATGCTCTCAAGTACATGTGTTTTCTTACTACCTGCTCTGACTGCTAGAATGAACTTCTAAAGTTCAACCAGGGAATGCAGTGAACCACGATTGTTCCATCCTAGCTAAAATGGCAAGGCACCTCATGCTTTTGTGCAGAATATTCTTATTATTGTGCTCTTTTACACCATTTGAGGGTGCTTAGGATGCTGGAGTTACATGACTTGTAACCACAGCTAACAACGAGCTTCAGCGTCTTGGATAATAAGTGGATGCTAAACTACTAGGGATGTAACGATACCAAAAACTTACGGTACGATAATATCGCGATAACAAGTCCACGGTACGGTATTTATCGCGATATTGAATAATAAAGGGAAGACATTTTTTTTTCATAAATATATTTTTTTCAATAAAACATTTTTTTACTCGGAAAATGTTTTTTATTACATAATAAATCGGATTTTTACAGCATTTTTGTAGGTTAGCAGTATTTTAAAGTGTCAAAAACAAAGTGACAGTAACAGACTGGAACAAGAAAACCAGTGTTTTGACGGGTAATAACCAGAAAAG
>NW_011369947.1:11866285-11867014 GCF_000735185.1 Notothenia coriiceps
GGCAGGTGCAGGGTCGCCAGCGGCACCATCGGCTGCAGTTCTTTCATCGCTATTTCGTTTTAATAAATCCTTAGACCTTTTAAGCCAATTTCTGATGTCCATTTTGTAATTCAAACAGAAATGGGAGTAGAATGCACAATAAACAAATCCAGAATAGGCGGCAGAGTGTGACGCTGTGATTGGTCTAAATGTGGACGAATCACAAATCACAACATACACATGAATTTATTTGAGGTAGCCTGTGATTTTTTTTTTTTAACTATCTGACATCACATATATCGTAGCCATAAAAGTTCACCGTTTATTTATAATAAAAAAAATAAAAAATGTAAATGTTATAAATAATAAAAAACGTGTTTATTGGGGGAGGGCAGGAATGTCAAATGGGCTGGGATGACCAGGTAGAAGCTGGGATGTTTGGGCGTTTACAATATCCCCTGCTGTTGAAAAAACTCTCTCGCTTGGTACTGATGTTGCTGTTAACCGAATATTTTTTTAACAATGACGGAAAAATCTGAAAGCAGTCTGTCATTTTGACAGATTAGAACAAACTCGGAACAGGGCCAACGTTTCCCCGCAGCCAGGCTCTGGTGTTATGCCGTGTTATGCATGCCCTCCAAAAGGAAATGATATAGTTTCCAAACCCTACTTTGCTGTACAGATCATTGAAATGTCTGGGAGTTTTTGCTTTGCGCTCCCGCGCGGTGCATGCATATCTCGCATGCATAA
>NW_011369947.1:11867037-11867441 GCF_000735185.1 Notothenia coriiceps
ACCGAATATTTTATTTAACAATGACGGAAAAATCTGAAAGCAGTCTGTCATTTTGACAGATTAGAACAAACTCGGAACAGGGCCAACGTTTCCCCGCAGCCAGGCTCTGGTGTTATGCCGTGTTATGCATGCCCTCCAAAAGGAAATGATATAGTTTCCAAACCGTACTTTGCCGTACAGATCAATACATGTCTGGGAAGTTTTGCTTTACGCTGTGCGCGTCCCGCGAGGTGCATGCACAAACGGCATAACACCCCCCGTTGACAGTTCACGAGCATGCTCTATCGTGAACTGTTCAGACCCGACGGGTAATAAGGGATTATGACGGATATTTTACGATCCTGTCTGTCAAAATGACGGACAGCGAAAAAGTCTAACGCCAGGCTTATTGACATGGCGAGATA
>NW_011369947.1:11867461-11867719 GCF_000735185.1 Notothenia coriiceps
AAACCCTCCTCTTCGTCTCTGAGTCTGAAGCACTGCTGCCACCTGGAGGACACAAAGTGAAATGTTAACATACAGTATATATTAGGGATGTAACGATACAAAAAACTCACGGTACGATAATATCGCGATAACAAGTCCACGGTACGGTATTTATCGCGATATTGAATAATAAAGGGAAGACATTTTTTTTTCATAAATATATTTTTTTCAATAAAACATTTTTTTACTCGGAAAATGTTTTTTATTACATAATAAATC
>NW_011369947.1:11867759-11878810 GCF_000735185.1 Notothenia coriiceps
TTAAAAAAAAATTAAGAAATTAAATACTTTTTTAAAAATACTTTTTTTAAAAATCGCGGTAGATTTTGTCAGTCTCACGACGGTATTGGGAAGTTTATTTACCGCGATACCGCGATATTCGGTATATCGTTACATCCCTATAAACTACGTTCTTAATTTTATATTGGATTACAAATGAGTTTTCTCAGTCTGTTGAGCCGCTTCTCAGAATCATACCGACTGCCCACTTATTTCAGTTTTTACTCCAAACAGGCAACTCTCATTACCTTTGGTAGGTGCATCACATTTTGAGTGCTAGATTTATTTCCCAGGAAATGTTGTTAGCAGTGGATTATTTGCAACAAAGCCTCACTCAAAAACAAACCTGTTGTATACAGATAATGAACTGAGGATAACTAAGATAGGGAAACTAAGTCATCCGGAAGCATGCATACAATGCTATTGATTTTCATTTAGTGGTAAGTGAATTCCTCAGTCTAGTTTTCCAGTGACCTCCTCCTTAACCTATAATTGGGTATTTTCCCTGATAAATGTACTGCATGTAAGCCGACCTTGTTAGCTCTTTATTTAACTATATAAAATAAAACAGCATCGATAGCACATTAACTGTACAATGAGATGAGCACATTTCTATCCAAAGCTACAACAGTAATCTGAACGCCCACAAACACATATGTGCGCACGGCGCACACGTGCACTAACAGATGCATGCATAATTTCACACACATTGTGGGCAGAGGAATGAATCTGAGATTTTGCCCCCACACTCTCTGTATTTTCCTGTCACTGAAGCTGCCACCCTCCTCGGTCTTAACCGCTTCTATCGAGGTTGTCAGATGTCAAACTCCGCCCCTCATGTGTTTTGCACTCACAACTACATTAAATATGTAGCCCTGCAAAAGTGTTCACTAATTCAGTACATGTATACAGACACTGCAGGTGTCAAGGCCATTTTAATTTGAAATGGATGGTTTGTTCAGAGTAATTTGTATTGAAATGTCTTTCCGTCCACCCCCTGTTCCCTTCTCGTTTGTCTCCAAGCAAATGGTCTCACTTACGTTCTCAGTGAATCAGAAATATTGAATTTGAATCCGTTTCAAATCGCTCACTTAAATCACGAGTCATCACATCCTATCTCAGCCAAATACACGTCAATGATGGAGATGCAGTAGGTTCTAGAAGCTTCCTCAGCATACACCACATCCAACAGTTTGTGAAGTTTCAGCATGTATCCGAGTTACACTTCATAGAATGTATTTTGCAGATGCTCTAATTAGATTTTTTAAAGGCAATTTATTGCTCCAACGGAGGATTCCCTGTTTTATTTAATGTTCACTTTATCCTCCAAAACCCCAGGCCAAATGTGATGCAATGCTAGTTATTAACATAATGCCTTAGATCTGCACGCTCAGAGATGGATACGTCATTTGATATAAATAGATTTGTATAACATTTGAATAATGAACAGTTGTCTGTGTGATATGAGTGCCTGTTAAGCCCCAGTTAGAGAAAGATTACATTACATGTCTTTTGTTAGGCGCTTTTATCCAAAGCGACTTACATACTTTCAGTGGCAATCCCCACAGGAGCAATTTGGGGTGAAGTGTCTTCAGGGACACAACGACATGCTGACTGCAGTGGGACTCGAACTTGCTACCACCTGATTTTAAGTCCAGCACACTGTCCACTTAGCCACAGCCTCCCCAAGATAATCTAGATAATTTGTGAACTCATTGGATATGAGCTGCCTTCCTCGCAGTTGCCTATAAATAGTGTGCTGTCACACACATCTTATTTTCCCTCAAAAACATGCTTATAAATGTATCCTCCATGGATTCAACTTCATTTCACTTCCACACACTTTATCATATTTTGCATTTTGCATGTTTTAATGGGAATGAACAAAATGCCTCTTAAAATGTTCAACAGAACTGGCCTAATGAAGAAGTGCTTTGAGTGCTATATGAACTTCAAAGGAATATGTAATCTGCAGTTGTATAACTGCTGTATAGCTGGAATGGTATGTGTGAGGGTGGGTTTGTTTGTGTGGAAACATCCATGTGCAATTACTATTTATATGTACACTGCTAATGTTTACATTGCAATGTACTGTAGCGTATAGCTTTCTTACTATGCACAATATTAATATGCTGTAAACATTATTGTTAACTGAGGCTAGTAGCCACGGCCATGCACTCAGGTTTAAATACAATGACATGTGATGGGTAGACATATTATTATGTATTGCTGTAAAGACACATGCTATGATTAGAAACAAATTATACTCTCTAGTTCCATTTTATATTATAGATTAGATTGCTGGTATGACACCTAAGCTCTAAGAGGTGCAGTTAAATCTTTGCAGCTTTGAATTTAAAAACAGAAACTGATATTTGGTTGACTTTGGATTCATGTTGTTTCTTTTTTCTTTTTATCTGATTTGATTGTTTATGCATGTGCTACTGTTAGGAACAAAACTGGTCCTGCATTAGTATTATTCATAACAGTTTGATAATGGTGTTGGTTGTTTTGATAGGCAAAACACATATTTCAAATATGAAAACAAATGCAGAACAATTGTTGTTAAAATCGTCTCTGAAAAAAGAGAAATCAGCCAAACATTTATCCCATTGCCTGTAATTGCACCACAGAGTGAAACATAATAGAGACAAAGAAAATAAATAAATGAGGAAAACCAGGGGTTAGTAATGCTTAACTAATGACAAATGGTCCCGACAAGGATGGTGCTGTGCCCGTTGTTTTCTGTTTTCCTATTTACTTCCTCCTCTCTCCCTCCTGCCTCCGCTCTCTGTGATCTTGGGACACCTTAGGCAATCTGCTCACTAGACCTGACCGGGCAGGGAGATTGCCACCATGCCCTTTCTGTCTAACAAGAGTTATGCACACCAATGTTCCACTGCCTCGTTGTACTCCAGCCACAGTTTCCATTCTTCTACCTGTTGGCCGAACAAGAAAGGAGCAGTGGGAGCATGTTTCAGAAGACAATGGGTCCACTGAACGGCTCTTAGAGCATGTCGGGCAGGAGGAGGAAGGCTTGTCTTGTCAAAGCCTTCTGGGAGTAGCTTGCAGCTTTTCCCTCTGGGAGTCAGCTCTGGCAGCCAAGTGGTGGAAGCCATCTTTGCCGCTAACAAGTTGTGATTCACAAAGACTCAATGGTTAGTTTTCAGTTGAGCAATTGACTGGTGGAATTAGATTAAGTAACCATTAGACACCCCATGTGCTCTCCTCTTGGCCACAATTGAATGTTGTGAATTGTTTGCTATAATGCAATGCTGATGTCCTTTTCTAGTTTCCTCTGTCATTTGCTTTGTTATCATGATTGGGAGACTGCTGTCCCTTATCTCAAATGCAGGTCTGATGACATTTTGCCTCGTGAGACCAATGCATCTTAATGTCTGATTAGCGTTGAGGTTTTATTTAGAAATATTGGTACCACTAAGACTAGTTTTTAAAAATATAAGACATTGGCAAATACAATTTAAGAATCTTGTAGCTTTAGTCTGACTGGACTGCTATTGCACATAAATCCAGTACTTAAATAGAAAAGGTAGCACAAACATTATTTGTCTCTTGTTCTACTAAATCAACAAATACGCTCAATAAAGGCTCGGTGCAATGGGAGCTTGCTATCACTATTTAAACAAACACAATTACAGTAAAGTAAAGTTTAGTAATCAGCATACACGCTTGAGTGCAGAAGTGCAAAAGATCTTTTGTTCCATCAATAGAACAAAGATTGTTCGTCTCCACATGGGGTACAGGCTTCCTTTGCATAGAGTTTTTCATGGCATCAACACAACAACAAAGTTGTTGAAATTGATCATACCTCATCGACTGCTTGGAGGACAGGACTTTTGTGTTGTATTTGAATGTGGCACAGCCCCAGTCCACGATCAGTCTGCCTCCTTTCAGCCCTGAACAGGCGACAGGTTAGATGTGGACTCATTACAGAGACTCTAATGAGAGAACCGGCAGCAGCCTGGAGCTGTCGGGACCCATACTGCCTTGCAGGACTGATAGCCACCCCATGACATTGTGCCCTCCTGCCACTACATGCTGGAAAATGCAGTTCAAATCATAAATCAGTATCCCCTCAGGGACCATTTTATAAAGAGTGAGAGAGAGAGAGAGCTGTGAGAAGGGGGACAAAATCAAGAGAGCGAAGGAAACTGATAAGTAGCCGAGGATGGAATGCGAGCATGAAAAAAGGCAACGAGGGAGGATGCAGATGGCCGTACGAAAGGCAACAAGGGAGTGTTTGAAGCTCTAAAGGGAGCTCTCAAATTCTGGAGGACCGCTCAAATGTATGATTCATTTCCTGCTTCTCCAAATCAATCTGCTGTCCTCTCAACATCCTACCGACTCAAATATGTCTCCCTGCGGTTGTCATCTTAAATTCTACGAACTATCGACGGAGGTTATCTTGTCATGGATGCTAAAGCTCCCTGCTGCACATGAGCGAGAACAGTGGGAAAGAGAAAGTGTGTGGGCCCTGATAGCATGCAGTGAATACAAATGCCTGTGTGAGCAAGCGCCACAAACGCATTTTGCTTCAGAGGAAGGAAAGTACACACTGCCTTATCTCTGTAATTGGCACGGGGGGTCAGAGCGGCAGGCGTAGATAATCATGGCTGGGGGTCATAATCTTCTTGCTGCTCCCCTCCCTCCTTCTTATTTGTCTTCTCTAATCAACCCCTCCCTCACCATCACAACCACGCACACCATTTTGAACTTTTTTCACATATTCGTCACATCTTTGTTGTCCCCATTTGTGATGCAGCACTGTGTGGGATATTTTTTGGATGTGGCCTCAGGGAGGGGGCTTTTTGCTGTCAGAATGAGATGGTGTCCTCAATTGATTACAGACCCCTACTTAACCACTTCCCAATCCTTTACACAAATACATCAATAAATATCTATTTTCTAGTACTACGCATACAATGGAACTAAGAGACCTAATTTACAAGGGGCACGACTTAATGGATTAAAGGTAGACACACGTCTTTTGGAATTATAGGGAACCGTAGCGTGGTAGATTGATAGTTAGGAGCAACAACACAATACGCCATAGATGGAGGAGGGTCTTGATGTGGATGTCCCGTTGTATCTCTATCAACATTATCTGTTCATATCTTTCACTTACATCACGTCATCTTCACTGTTAGCAGATGACTGCAATTTAAAGGACACGCGTGCAGGCATTTGCACACAGCTTTTCACCAGATCTGCAGCGATAGTTCTGTCTGTGCTCCTTTTTAAGATAGCATATGTGATATCTTAAGATAGGAGCCAAATAGCATTATCGTCAAGAGGTCTAATCCTGATAGACTGATAGTCGTTTGCCATAGAAACCATATTAATGTCTGAATTCTTATGTAACCGTTGCTGCTATCTGCCTTTGCTTAAACATACAAATAGTGCATACAGTATACTACATTCCACAGTAGTAGAAAGGAGCTTTGCTTTACCGTATTGTTATAAGCACAGTATGACTATTTTTAAATGACAGAGGCAACAAAGTGAAAGGTGTGTGTTTTGGCTTGAATTTAAACATGGCAGTTACACTACACTTACTTCTCAAGAATTACCAAATGGAATCAGAGTGTCTCAATAAGCCATAGAAATCATTTGCCTTGTCCTACCTAATTTGATCAGGTTTCTGGATTGTCATACTGTGTAATATTTTCGAAGTATGTCAAGAAGTGTCCTTTACAACACCTTATCAGCCGACACCTTTTGCAACCATGTTAATAAAATGTTGTCAGAAATAGAGGCTAGACAAATACTGATATTGGAAATGAGGGCAACATGTTAGACCTATGAAATATATATATATATGTATATATATTTATTCCAAGTTTCACAAGGCTATATTGAATCCTGAATCAGCAAAGCTTGTCAGTGCAGTGAAAAAAAAGCGATTTACGTTTTCTTTTCAAACCAAAACGTCCATATATTATTTAAAAATACATTATCCAGATGTTATTATCCTGATTGTTGCAGTTTTCCACAATAGTTGCCTATTAATTAATGAAAGCTGCATGTCTTTTATCAATCTTAAATATCCTCTCTAACATTTGGCATTAGCAGCAGCTCTAACAGTTCTTAACACAGAGCAGCAATAGCATCATAGCACATTGAGAAAGTGGGGCTATACCACAACAACAATACATTGGTTTGGTTATTCACCTGCCGGCCTTATAAAGAGATATCATGGAGCTTCTTAACAGCTGTTCATTAAGTTCAATCACATTGGTAAAGCTTCAGTTCACAAGTGGACCCCTGATGCTTTAAACAAGAAGCATTTAAAAAGCATACATAATACTATAAGGGGATATTTGGTGTTAGGCTTGTTTTACAAATCCTTCTGCATAATATATTTTGATTACATGCTAAACATGTTAGAGGGTATTATATCTGTGTGTCGTAAAGCTGGCAGGATATTATAGCTTGTGTACAATGTGATTTAGCTCCTCATCAGAAACCCACTGCTATATCCATTATCTCGCCTGCATCCATGCAGGATGCAATGAAACGGGTAACTAAAGAAAAGCCAGTTAACCCCTTTATACATAGTTTTTATTTGTAGTGTTTGTGTGTTAGAGGTAATTTTACCCATGGGAAAACACTAGTAGATTAATTTCAAACATATTTATTCCAGGTCATACAGTATAATCACCTATGATTTATTATGTCAAGCCTTAAGTATTAAAGAGCTTACAAAATGAAGGACAATACTGTTCTTATTACGATAATATACTATTATTAATGGAAAATCATTTGTCATTAATGACAATATGCCCGCTGTATTTATAAATCGTGATTTATTACAACTTTCCATGCTCGCTTCCTATGTTACACGACCGCTCCGAACAAAGCAGCTTTCGCCGGTTAGTGACGTCGCGCACATCACGGTACGTCACGAATAGAACACTTGTTGAATAATACACTACCTATATGGCTTGTTACGCTCTCCGAGAGCTTACAGGTGTGAACCCACAATACTGAACACTATTGAGAGGAGACTGAAGTTTAAGAAAACAAGGCTTATTTCCAAAACCGGTGATACAGAACAGCTGAGGGAATTGGATATTCACAATGTCCAGGAGCCCAGGGAGTTTCTCCGGAGGTGGAGCGGAGGTCCGAAGCCGGGCATCCAGTTTGCGAGAGGCAAGCAGAGCTGGAGCAGGTGTGCGGAGATGCACGGAGGAACACAGGCGAGGTGAAGCCGCGGATCCAGAGCTGACGAGAGCAAGCAGGCTGGGGCAGGTGTGCGTGGAAGCATGGAGGAACACAGAACGAGGGTTAGGGGCTGGACGTGGCAGCCAGAGGAGTAGGCAGATGGATTCTGAACAGATAGAGCCACAAGGGTGAGGATTTACAGGGAACACTGAGATTAGTTTGCTAAGAGCAAATACCAGACGTATTACCACTGTGGTGAGGCGACGAACTGGTGAATACTGGATGACGAAAACCCGGGTATATAAGCAGGTGTAGGTGAGTATTGAATCAGGAGTGACAGCAACAGCTGGAGGAGGTGAATTGGCGGGAATCAAAAGTAGGTCAGCCACGCCCCAGTTAAAGGAAGACAGACAGACAACAAACACAAAAAAGGGAAAAGAAAGAGGCAAGCACGTGTAGATTCCTCACATGGCGATGTCGACTCAGGAAGACAGACGAAGTGACAGTGAGGCGTCAATAGACCTCAGTGCCCTTCAGAGAGAAGATCCTCTTCTTGAAAAGAGAAAGAAAAACAACTCCATACCAGATGTTGAGACGGCCACATCCCCATACAACATATAGCTGTCGATTATTCTTGGAGTCTTATTGCTGATGCATCCTTTGTCATCATATTTGGCCCTTCAATTGCATTCAAACAGGACTTCAGCTCAGCTGTGGTCTACTCATGATTTCACCACCGAAAATGGCAAAGTTGATGTTTCCGCGCAACGAACAAATTGTTACTAACTGACAACTTATGTAGTGCTGTTATAACGTGACTTATTAAAATACATCAATAATAAAAAAAAATCATATGGCACATTTCACAATGCACAGTGCAAGCCTCATCATAACCAGCCCAAAACAGGTGATATCATCTATTTGTAAGCCTTTTAAGGTGTATATTTGAAGAAAAGTGACAATAAATCTTATCATTTTAAAAATGTCGATAACCACCTTCATTGATATAGTTAAAAAATGTTCCTAATTATTTACAATTTATACCTTTGGATTTGTCAAATTTCTTCTTTCCCTCCCCTCATAGTTTAATGTATGTATTAATACATATATAGCATACTTGGCAGTGTTTAATATATATATATACTAGTAATATTTCTCCCCAATGTATCGCTGATAAACCAACTTCTCTGCTCTGGGTTGTTTTGGAAGTAATGACAAGGACAATGAGAGATTACTTGCATGTCAAATCTTTGGTGCTTTTCAGAAAGGATATGAAGCATGGCGTTCTTTGCCAACACGCGTCCCTCAAACCTGCATTAACTTTAGAGTGAGGGTGGTCAGCATATGAGAGTGGCTTGCGGAACAGCTTTGGAAGGTCCGGAGTTTAGGCCCTGCGTACAGACAGTCTGCAATCACTGAGGTAATCAAGTGGTGAAGGTTGTGAGGAGCAAACGCCCATTACCTCCAAACACAGGCCGCATCACGCCTGCAGAGGGACAGAGGGTGTGTGTGTGGTGTGTGTGTGTGTGTGTGTGTGTGTGGTGTGTGTGTGTGTGTGTGTGTGTGTGTGTGGTGTGTGTTGTGTGTGTGTGGTGTGTGTGGTGTGTGTGTGTGTGTGTGTGTGTGATGTGTGTTGTGTGTGGTGTGAGTGTGTGTGTGTGTCAATGTTAAATCAGAACAAGTGCCGAGGCTGTGATGTAGAATAGTGTGTGTGGTGTATTGCTGGTCTGATGGATAAAGGGATGTGAGTGGGTCCTGGTGGACAAAAGTGAGTGCATTGGTGCATGCTGCAGCTGCTGTCCATCACTTGGGTTGATAGATGTGTGTGTGGGTGTTTTGTGTATATCAAGTGCAATGGTACTTTCCATGAAAGGTTATCCACCTTGACCTACAGTCCTGGTATAATGTGTGCTGGTGGTATCTATTCATTCTAATTGGTGGCAAACAGCATGAATCGTGCTCTGGGCCCAGCCAATATGACTAGCACACATTATTCGCAGTAGGCGTGACAGGTGTGTCGTGTTGTTATGCCCCAGGCTGTGACCTGCCTTTTGACATGCACTGTGTCGGCGGCTGTGATGCATGCTGAACCAACCCATCTGCTCCAAGCCAAGCTGGCCACAAGGAGAATCATTGGAGGCAGGCATGAGAAAAGGCCATTGGAACGGGGGTTTGGCGAGCATGCATCCCAACAATCTCTGAACTACTGCACTCAAAAAGGTCCAGAGCTTAAACATAGGGTGTGAGGAGTTGAGGGCTTATAGTTCGGGTGGAACTATGCAAGTGAATGACCTATAAAGGGGTTAAGTGCCACCTCAGTAGCTCATGAAAAGTCCCAAAGCCTTCAGCTGGTGCTGAAGTATTATATGTAACAATAATGCTGATCAAAGTATTTATCAAATGGGTTTGCATGAATAAAATCTATTCTGAAACTGTAACCTCGCCACAATGGCAGTTTCAATGGTCTCAAAAATGGTACCAAATTATAAGATGTTGATGTTTTTGGCAAATATATTCAAGTTTCAGTTTTACAAAACGGAAGCTATTTGTGGTTCCTCATGGGTGATCGCCAACGTGAAGTCATAGTTTACGTCCAGTATGATTCCTCGGTGTACATCATGGTAGAGGTGTAGTATTGACGTGGATTGCTGTAGGATTAGGGTTGGTGTTGATAATGTGGTGTGTCCTAGGTGTGGGAGGTGCATGTTTTCATGTAGGCAAAAGTGGTACTTTCAATACTGATGGGGGATTCTGAAAGAAACAGATAAAGACATTGATTTTCTAGTCAACTCATTCCATTCTGTACAATGTTGGGGTTAAAAATCCAGAGTAATGGTAAGGTACAAAATGTAGTTTGTAAAGTAGGCCAGGTTAAAGTGGGATAGGACGTTACTCAGAAGAAAGTTCCAAATAACACTTCCAACAGGCCTCAAACGACGCCAATGTCCTTTTTATGTTAATCCTTGGGTCTCGGGCAGTTATCATGTGTTTCTTCAGGACACATCAGGGTCTTTCTGTAAGCTATGACATGTTCAGTTTTATAGGAATGTTATTTTGGGTGGGGAGGGAGGCATTCACTAAGAAGCAACACACTGTGAGGTTCTGTTGAAAAAAAGAAAAGAACAATCAAGTAAGCAAGCCAGCGATTCATAGAGATGGCAATAATGGGAAGGTCTTGAAGTGGAGATCCAGTAGCGGGACAGATCAGTTGTTGGTGGGCAGAGAGCAGCAGAGTCATCTGAAGTAAAGTGATCCAGCCGAAGGAGAGGGTTGTTGAGAGACCATACGAGGAGACGACAGAAGAGAGAGCGGTGTGGAAGGCAGGGGGGCGTTCCTCTTTCATTACCGACACTAAGAGCCATGCCAGGAGCACAGATGGCAGAGGAGAGACGGGTAAGAGTGGGGTGCACATAATGCACAAACACTTGCACACTGCATACTTCACCACCTCTCCTAAACTATAAAAATTATGTAAATCTAAAGAATAACGTCCTCAAAAGCCCCCCCTAAATATGCCCTCCTTAACCCTTAATTTTTGAAGGACAACCTAGGGTTCACAAAACCACAATTCACACATATATGAGTCCTCGTAAGACACTGCTTACACTCACATACACATACACACACACTCACACAACTCGCCCACAACACAGAGCATGTGTTATCCATCCATGCCTGTGGTGTTCCCGTGCCAGAAAGAAAGTGCTGACACTGCACTCTCTCCATCTGTTGGCAGTCCACTTACTTACCCACACACCCACACACACATGCCACACACACACACACACCACACACACACACCCACACACACACACCACACACACACACACACACACAACACACACAAC
>NW_011369947.1:11878830-11881017 GCF_000735185.1 Notothenia coriiceps
GCCAGAACAAATCTAAAGGGAGGGCATATGATTTTCATGGGAGGGCACACAAAACCGTCACGTGCTGCGGGCCTGCGGAACAATAACAGCAAGGCCAACAGCATTGCGTAAAGACGCACACTTATCGCAAATGCATACACAAATAAAGGGCAACATAGAAACCACTTTTGAAACATTGTGTGCGTGACAGCACAAACACTGGTAAATCACGAGCAAGGCACCTCATCGTTGCACTCGGAAATAAATAGTAGACAAGGAGACGATTAACTGTTTAGCGCGTGGTTTATTTTCCTATGCACTGCAGGTGCATCCTTTCGCTCAGCCGAGCTAACTTAGAACATTATTTTGGCCAACTCTGCATCTTTGTGCAGCGTATACTCAAACAGCGATAGGAAGAGCCCACTGCCTGACTCGGACATGCTGTGGAGTGAATCGTGGTCACCTCAGAGTTGGTTGACAGCTAAATAAGCTATAATATCAACGACAGCTGACACGTAATAACGGTTCCGTGCCAGCTGATCTGCACCAAAGTACTCATTTCCTTATTTGTTTCCTCGCGTATCTGTCTCTCTCTCCACAAACTCTCACATGAAATGTGTTCTTTTGATGCGGCATTCCTTATCAGTCCTTTATCAGTCTGTAATTCGTGTTTCCAGTCGCAAAAACCTTTGACAGTAAAAGCCACATCAGATGAAGACGTATTTACTTCTGTCTACAGGGGAAACAAAAGGCTGCGTCTGTTTTTAACGAATATTCAAGCCATGGTCTGTTGTTGTACCATACAGTGGCAAAAGTGCGCTTCTTTCCTGAAAACAATCTCCCTGGATAACGATCCAGTTTCAACTGGTTGGGTTTATTAACCCAAAGATCACCTGGGGCTGTTGGTCTTTGAGCGGTTGCTGGCCCAAAAGTAGCCTACCTGTTGATGTGCTGCAAGGTAGCGTCTGTAGTGGAGGCACCGGAACGGAGGAGGATGCTGGCGGGTGTGGTACAGGGTGTGGCAACGCAGGTGGTGATGGTAGGGGCACAAGGAGCTGTGCCTCGGAGGACAGCGTTGGTGGCGGCCGCCTTGATGAGTCAAGGNCTGGGGCTGTTGGTCTTTGAGCGGTTGCTGGCCCAATAGTACCTGTTGATGTGCTACAAGGTAGCGTCTGTAGTGGAGGCACCGGCAAGGAGGAGGAGGAGGAGGAGGAGGAGGATGCTGGCGGGTGTGGTATAGGGTGTGCAACGCAGGTGGTGATGGCACAAGGAGCTGTGCCTCGGAGGACAGCGTTGGTGGCGGCCGCCTTGATGAGTCAGGGCTCGCTAACTCAGCCCCAGGGTTTGCCGAGGTCAAACTTGTGACATTAAGGCGTGCTGCTGCAACGGCAGGTGCAGGGTCGCCAGCAGCACCATCGGCTGCAGTTCTTTCATCGCTATTTCGTTTCAATAAATCCTTAGACCTTTTAAACCAATTTCTGATGTCCATTTTGTAATTCAAACAGAAATGTTATAAATAATAAAAAACGTGTTTATTGGGGGAGGGCAGGAATGTTACATTACAAGTTTCCCTGACCCAATGTCAATCTCCTTGACATTACATTTAGCTGAGACTTTTATCCAGAGAGACTTACAATAAGTGCGTTCGACCAACAAAATACAACCTTGAAGAAAACAGAATCATATAAGTACATCAGGTTTCATAGAGCCAAACATTTCAAGTGCTACTCAACTGGCTTTAGATAAGCCAGTCCTTTATTAGTATACAAGTGATTTGTTAATAGTTCTATCTCTGGAAGTGGAGTCCGAAGAGATGAGTTTTCAGTCTGAAGAAGATGTGTAAGCTTTCTGCTGTCCTGATTTCAATGGGGAGCTCATTCCACCATTTTGGAGCCAGGATAGCAAACCCACGTGTTTCTGCTGATGGGAACTTGGGTCCCCCTTGCAGTGCAGTCAAAACAAAGCACTTTGGCAACTTACCACATACGTTTTAAAAAGCTTAATAAGCACCGTAACTTTCATGATATCATTTCTCGGTCATAATCGTTTGCTTCCGTGACCGGCCGACTGTTGTGTAACGGCAAATGCTGCGGCTGCAAGGCATTGTGGGGCAGCATCTTCTCCTATCCTTTCGTCAAGGAAGGTCCAGTGGTTCCTAAGCTAAAGGAGTATAAAGGAAGTTTGAAACCTCCTTCCTATCATCTAGAG
>NW_011369947.1:11892577-11925325 GCF_000735185.1 Notothenia coriiceps
CTTGTGTTTGCCAGAGAGTGTGTGTGTGTGTGTGTGTGTGTGTGTGTGTGTGTGTGTGTGTGTGTGTGTGTGTGTGTGTGTGCGTGCGTGCGTGCGTGCGTGCGTGCGTGTGTGCGCGCGCGCGCGTGCCCCCATGGTTTATGCATATAAACAATGTGAATCCGACAAAGAGGTTACATGTTGGTAAACGTCTGAATACTTTAAGAATTGCAAAGTATACAAAAAAAGGTGTACACAAAGTACACTTTGCCTGTGTTGTTTATTGTACCTATTCAAAGACTTCTGCGACAAGTGTCCGTATAATGACACTAATCCTTAGTAGTTTAAAAAACAAAACACAAACATATGACTTCTTAAAATCATTTTAGAATAAGGATAATCTATCTTGTTCAGATTTATTACTCTACATTTAAATAGGGATATGCTAGATTGCAAGTGTTCCCTTGAGACTAATTAGTTCCCTGTTGTGAGAGTAAACAAGCTGCGGGAGTGATGTGTCGGCTGCAATCTGATGTCGGGAAGAAATGTGAGAAATGTCAGTTTGAATATGACGGCCAACACCTGTGTTTACAACATGTGTACCTTATTCAATGTCCTCTATAACTCTGCGTCACTTTGCACCAGGTGTGGGCTGTGCATGGCAAAGAGAGAAGACACAGTGTAATAAGTATATGCCAATATTCTCCTGCACTAATTTGCATAATAATAACTAAACAAATCACATGCAGCATAACAGGATGTGCACCTCACGTCATCATTTATCAATGTATGTCGCACGGCACCTCTGCATTTACGCTTTAGGAGTGTGATGACAGTGAAAGCAGTAATTTAGAGATAAAGAGTTTATCAACATGGCACCATTCATTTATTGTAATCTGTCATCAGCACTGTTGGTGATGTTGCCACAATCACTGTTATCTTTCTCATTATTCTTTCAGCACCTATTCTGAACGTGTTATCACCATCATTGCAGAACATGCCACAATACAAAAATCTTTTTCAAATGTTATAAACTACCTATTATACTCACTTGATATGTAGTCAACTGAAACATATTCATAAGTCAATATGGAGACAGGAAATGTCGAGTCAAGTATAAAACTAAATACAGTACTTCACACGTATAAAGCCTCACCTTTCCTCCCAGACTTTTTATTCATTTGCCTCCCATGTCCTTTGTATCCCCTCTATTTCCTGCTCGGTGTCAGTGCACTCTCAATAAATGATGGGCTAGGTAGCTGGAGTGCTGCAATAGAGCAGCGTGTTTTAGCTTTTTTCCCCACTGACCTGTCTTACATAAAAATTTACTTTGGCATTACTCGGCTTTGGCCATTTCCCCACCCTCCCTCCTCCTTTCTGCCGCTTCATTGCTCCCTTTCATTTCCTCAGTAGAGGTGGAGCTGAGATAAACAGCCTTTCTTCTGAGTGTGTGTAGAGTAGATACTCAATCGACTCGGTTACAACCACTCAGTCAAATAACTTGTTTAAAGGGGCCCTATTCTGCTCGTTTTCAGTTTCATGTTTGTATGTTGTGATGCTACTGTGATATGTTTTATTTTTCTCATATTTAGTACATGGTTAATGTCACTATGATGGGGGAGGGGGGGGAAGTGTGTGGGAGAGAAACTCCCTCTCTTTGGGATTTTCGCCTTTGCAGACCATTTACATGCAAACAAAACCTATATAACACTCTACAGGAGAGGGAAAACCTTCAAAAATAACAATAGGGCCCCTTTAAATAAAACAACAAAAATGGTATAGATATATATAGATATAGACAATAATTAGTTAATCATTTTTTACAAATGTTGACAGTTAGAATTGCAGTGACATTTTCTGAACTGCTTTTAACATGTTTAACTCTTGAATTACTTCACTGTTTGTAAAATGAATTATAAGAACAATTTAACAACAAACATAGTTGCTAACAACAAAGCATATCTGTATGTGAGGAAAACAACAACAAGAAATCCTGTACACTCGTGTACTTTGTGGAATCCTCTTCCTTGCAAACAAAAAGCGAAAAAAGAAAGTGGAAATTAAACCCCGTACCCTGGTGTGTTTTCCTTTTGTAATGATGTATTCATAATCTTTTCCATGCAGGTGCTCCAACACAAATAAGCCTTGTTTTCAATAACTGTCGTGTAATTGTAGACGTCCTCGTTTCTCTCAGGAGATGAATAGACAGGGAGAAGAGGGCAATTTACAAAATAAAGAAAGTGCAATTAGTACAGACAGACCCTAAAAAAGATTGATTCATGTACAAAAGATGGTTTGTGAGCAACAAAGTAAAACATAGAGAAATTATACAGTTTTGAACTAAAACATGTTTGAAATTGACGTGGATTGAACAAATGAAATGCGATAAGATCCCCTGCTGTCCCTTTTTGTTTTTCAAAAATAAAAATAAATGTGCCACATTCATTTATTCAAGAGTCGGCAGGGTACACTTAGTCCCTTGTCATTCATAAATCCTTGGGGCCTCATTGCCTTGACTCACCTGGCAGGGGCCCGAGCTATAACAACGTCCCCTGTTAATGGGTTATTGCCATGGGGGCATTTGTTTATTTTTCTCATCCACAGATCCCCTCATCTGCCATCTTAGACAGATTAACAAAGAGAAGTTGAAGGAGAAAAGCTTTCCGTCCTCCATTATATGATGTATCTTTGAGTTTTGGGGGGATTTGGCATCACATGATAGAGAAATGTATACAATTAAATACATATTGGAGTAGAATTGCTGAACTGTTCTATACAATAACTGCTAGGACAGGAAAGTACATTTTCTGAAATACAGTTAGAATTCCCTCACTGAGATCAAACTGATTTAGATACCTTTAATACCTTAAACAGCTCTGAGCCCACAACCAGTCATATTCAGCTTCAGTGGACCAACTCCAAAAAGTGTAACCTGAAGAACTTATCAAGTCAATAGTCCCGGCTGTGCACATTCAACTTCTGCCAGTTTTAAAACTAGAGCATGGCTATAATTGAATAAAGCAAAGAGATATGGATAGAAAGGGAAGATAAAGAAATACAAGGTTAGAATAGTTTGAGTGAGGGTGGAAAGGGAAAGGGCAGGGACATGAACACAAATATGAGGACAATTGAGAATAAAAGATAGTGACCGAGCGATGTGAGAAATACTAAAGTGCTGCGGGAAGGAGGGAGAACAGCCAAGGCAAAGCGAATGGACACTCAATACGGAGTGACATTTCATAAGGGGAGAAAGGAAGCATGAAAGTGTGTAATGACGCCTGTCTGTGCAGCGATACAATCTTTCACAAAGTGTCACCACCGAACACTGGCACACATTCTGAGCCCTGTCAGGACCCACATAGCAACTGATTGCGCACAGGTCACGGTGTGCATGTTCTATTCTCAGATGTTTCTTTGAAATTCATAATTATAGTATTTGTATTACCTCAAATGTAGATTTACTGTATATCCCTATAGGAAAACTATGTGTTAGTTGGAACTCGTATATTTGTTTACAACATGCACCACTAGGCCATACATTATTATAGAGCAGCTAAGAGACATGAGATAAGCAGTAAAGCGTGCCATCAAGGGTGTTATTAAATGCATGTGCAGAAGCGTAGCTTTACCTCTGAATTGAACGATTGGCCGCACCATTAACAAACAAATATGTTTCTTGATGTATAATTAAAAGGAACCATGTGTGATGTAATTTTTGTTTATTAGTGTAATGTTACTTGACGTCTGATTTGGTCTCTGGGCACATAATAACTCTTAAAGCTTCCTCAAGCAAATACACGTTTTCAGCACACAATTGGAGTAAAATGTTAAAGAAACCCTCTCCTGTTTTCTTCTGTAGTATATAGGTTTATGTGCATCTAAATGGACCCCCCCTCTCCCGCCCCGCCTGAAACGGCTCTATTGTAATCCTTTGTTTACTTCCGTAACACAGTGAAATCACTAAACAACACTTTATTATTCATTATTTTGGCTAGCACTCCAACATGTTTGACGTAAAAGGCTTGGGGCGCGACATCTCTAAGCTGGTTGACCAATCACAACAGAGCCGGCCAGCAAACCAATCAGAGGAGACTGGGCTCTGGTTTCAGACAGAGGGTGAAAAGAGGTGCTGCAGCACAGGCAGTATGAGAAAAATAAAGAGCTTTTTGAACATTAAAGCATGGAGACATGTCCCAGTAGAGGCAATTAGTACAAATGTAAACCTGAAAATGTTCATAAAAGGGCCCCTTTAAGCTATCGACTAAAGCTACTGTATGTACTGTAGTAGATGTCCATATGTACAATTTTGCTACAGACATCAGTACATACTTAATACTTAAATTAAACAGTTAATGATCAAAATCATATAATTGGTTCTTATTATCTACTATAGTTGTGTTTATTGCTTCAATGCAAAAAAACAGTAATTAGTGCAAGTTGAACCCTTCAAGCATTAGAAGCTTAGTTCCACGCTTAACTGATAATTTTTAAGCCACAGGTTAATTTACCTTGAATAAACACTACTTATCATGAACAAACAAGGGCTTGAATATGGATGAGCCATTGCTTAATTTGTGATATGTGTATATTTGACCTCATTGTATTTGCTACTTTTCCACTTAATGTTTTCAAATGTATTTCCCGTTCTTGGCTGGCTACATTGTCAGAAAATGTAATTCACCACCTGTGGATACAATAGAACTGAGAGGACATACAAGCAGCTGTTAGTGAAAACATGTACCCACACTACCAAGTAATTACAGTTTTAGTTGCTTCCCTTTTTTCTTGTGATGGATAACATCTCTTGATATATAATTTGCTTTACAAAACACCAAAAACACAACATAATTACACAACTTATAATTTAGCATCAGCAATTAACGTGCAGTTACCGTCAACATGTATTCTCTTCAGCAATTGTCTTGTTGTGGCGTCTGTTGATCGGAGTGCCTCTGTAATTAGCAATCACAAAATCCCTGCGTCTTCCTCTTGTAAGCCTTTGTCTCAACACTATAGCACCACACGGCTGCCAACATCTAGACATGTACACTGCTCACAGCACATGTTCATGTCTTTTCATCAGCAATCATTCAATCTTCATCAATAAGAGCCAGCATGAGAGCGAAGCAACACAGAGAGGAGAGAGTGAGGACTGGAGGGGGGGGGGGCAGGGACCTTTTAATAGGGCATTCAATGAAAGTTAATGGTCAGCTTTATGTCCGCAAGGGAAAAGGCAAGAGGGAGCTGATTGTTAGGAGATGACACCAGGCATCAATGGATATGACAATGTTTGTGACAGTATTGCATAACATGGACAGATATTCAAACGCGATCACTTTGTTTCGAATCCAATTAGAGAAATGGATGACATACTGGTCTTATCTTAAGGGAACAAGAGTTACTGACCAATTAAAATGAGTAGTTAAACGTAGGACTGTGAGATATGTCCAAAATCTACTCTTTGGGTATGCTTTGTTATCCTGCCAACAATGTTTATCACAATATAGCATCTCATTAAATTAGTCAATAAACAAATGGTTTACAGTGAAAACAAACATCTGTATGAATGTAATACTTGACTCATTAAAATGTAAGTTAAGTTCTCATTTGTTGATAATGTTACTAATGTTACTGCAAAGTAATAAGTATAGATAAACCAAACAATATTTACATATGTAAGCAGTTTGATAATCCTAAATAATATAAGTCATTCATTATTGGTAATGTAACGTTTGTTGTAAAACAAATCACAATCTTTAATATGATACATGGTACATCCGTTTTCTGACGAAATTGAGTATGTGCTTGCTATAATCAATGAACACAATGGAAAACATTAAATTAAATTCCCTTGCAAATAACTCTATTATCAAGAAAACAGTGTACCTTGATCTATATTGTCTGGTAGTGGATAGTTTCTCCGGCTATATAATACACAGTGTCTAGCACAGCCAAGGGATTTACCCTTTGCCCCTCTAAGAAATTAAACTTGTAAGGTATCAAGGCAATGACTTATAATGTTCAAGTTGTGCCTCTGTTTTCTAGAAATTGGAGAAATGTGTGGAAGCTTGTTGTGGGTCCTGAGGTCATCTCCCCTAAGACTTAAAGATACAATGTTCTCGTAAGCATAACTGGATATGTGGGGTTTTCCTACTGTGGCAGACAAATGAAACCGTCTCCACAGAGTTATACATGTCACTTTAAATCCCCGAAAAGCCACATTGTCCAGTGCACATTTGAAATCAGTGTGCTCTTCCAGATTGTGCTGTCAGAGGCTCTCCAGGGCCCAATACTCCCAACTCCTCCCACCGGCCCCTGAGAGGTCATTACGGTAACCATAGAGATGTGGAGGCGGTGGTCTCTGGTGATGTCCGGGAGGCCCTAATTGGTCCCGTCTTGTCGATCGCTCTCTTCTCTTCAGAAGAGGCATTCATCACTGCCGGGACAGCAGAGCAGGACACTTCCTGTCTGCTAGGAACATGATGAGTCATTGTTCTAACCTCCCACATCTAGAACAGTTCCAAAAACTGTAATCCAAAACTCATAAATGAAGGCAAATGTGTCAGAAACAAGAAGACACTACTTTAAGTACATTTACATACACGTCTTTTCCATATACAATATGTGATCACTACGAGTTTTTAACAAAAGCACCATGTTACAATATTTAAAAAAAAAAGGTATTAGATACATAAGGGGGAACATAAATCGTGTTTTTGACGAGCACTTTTCTGTAACCTAAGATACAAAACGATACATATTTACTGAAATATCCTTTTTAATTATGTGTTTATTGCTCACAACTAAATATAATAGAGATAATTAAGACATTGTTTGTGTTTGGTTGCTGAGTTAACCTTTAACCTCTGCTGTTGTCGTTGGATGTAAGAAGCTGGAATCTCCACAGTAACAATCCCTAGTGACTCTGCAGCCGTGTTACATTTACAAACTAACAGCATAAGCACTTATGTATGCTGCACAACAAACCGTTTCTGGCCCAAATGAAGAAGTCAAAACTTTATCCAAAGAAAATCTGTAATTCAAATGAAAGTATTCAGCTCCTAACTGAACACAATGAGAGCCCTGTTCTCTGAGTAGGTGTGTGTGTGTGTGTGTGTGTGTGTGTGTGTGTGTGTGTGTGTGTGTGTGTGTGCTGCATATTTATTCCTCTTCTGTAGTCTTTACTCCACTGAAGGAAAACAAAACTTGCATGACTAATTCTTACAGTACATCACTCACAGCCTCACTCTTCTCTCCTCTACCCCAGTTATGCAGTGAGCCAGTAATATTTCAAACATGCTGCTCACTTCTGCCAGAAATGGGTGGTTTGCTCTTTGGAGATCAAGTCCATACTCATAATTTCATATTTGCTAAATAGTTCTTTACAGCCGTGATTTCAGGACATCACTCAGTCAGACAGCTAATTAATTCTCTGTATTGATTGTAATACCCGGGAGCCCCAGCTGGGAAATATGAAGTGTCAAGTACTCATTAATTCCGGAGAGAAGTTGGCAAACATCATTGACTCATTCCATTACACAGAGTCCACATATCATTGACCTCGTGCCTCATTGCTTTTCAAAGTGCTTAAGTTGAAAGTTCTGGTTTCCAGCTGTGAAAATGTCATTTTTTTGGTTTTCTAATAGTCCTATCTTTGTAGCAGGACCACACTATTTGAAAAAGGTTTTGCTGAATATAATTTTTTTGCCCACTTAAAGATAAAGTAGGATTTTTGTTGATGAGAAATGCCTGAAGCATTGCAAACCGTGTTTATTCATATGCACCTACATCAAAGGACTCCTTGTGCTTTTGTATGATTTCACTTGGCGTTTTCTTCACAACTCTACAGAACAGTGTGCTTAGAAAAGAAAAGTGGAAGGGGGAGAAAATAATGTGGCTGGAAAGTGAATACATTTTCCTTTTATGTTGTAACGTAAAGAGACCTTAATTGTGCTTTAGCGCTGAGATATTCTAAAACTCAGCGCTATCATGTGGCTGAGGACTCACAAATTCTGCTTTATTCATGAGAATGTACCATTTTGTATATTTTGCTTTTCTCCCAGAGGAGTATATGGTAAGCTTTACATGAAAACATCAAATGTAAAGCATCAAATGTCGTGTACAGTGGGGCAAAAAAGTATTTAGTCAGCCACCAATTGTGCAAGTTCTCCCACTTAAAAAGATGAGAGAGGCCTGTAATTTTCATCCTAGGTACACTTCAACTATGAGAGACAGAATTGGGGGAAAGAATCCAGGAAATCACATTGTAGGATTTTTAATGAATTAATTGGTAAATTCCTCGGTAAAATAAGTATTTGGTCACCTACAAACAAACAAGATTTCTTGCTCTCACAGACCTGTAACTTCTTCTTTAAGAGCCTTCTCTGTCCTCCACTTGTTAACTGTATTAATGGCACCTGTTTGAAGTCGTTATCAGTATAAAAGACACCTGTCCACAACCTCAAACAGTCACACTCCAAACTCCACTATGGCCAAGACCAACTCTTTGGTCTTGGCCATAGTGGAGTTTGGAGTGTGACTGTTTGAGGTTGTGGACAGGTGTCTTTTATACTGATAACGACTTCAAACAGGTGCCATTAATACAGNATCAACATGGCACGCAAACCACTGCACAGTTTCTCCACGTAAGACACAGGAATCTGACATGAAGTCAAGTGTTAGCGGTCACTGATATTCAAAATGCCTCACACATGGACCAATGATCAGCACGTTCCACTTGACCAAACACCTGATGGCATAATTGTTGGCTCATCAATCAGTATGTTAGCACAACACAGGTGCGTACTTTCTTACAGCAACAATGGAAGCTAACATGGAAGCAAGAGGAGGAGGAAGAGGTAGGGTGGGAGTGAGAGGAGGAAGAATGAGAGGTAGAGGTAGAGCTGGAAGGACGTGGACAAAGCAGAGTACTCTCTAATGAAATGAAATGTTATCAACCATGGTTTGACGATGAGAGAGGCTGGACAGAGGGTTCAGCCTAATCTAAGCCGATTTACTGTCGCCTCTGTAATCCTGACACTTAGACTTGAAAACAGGTCTTATATCTGTTGTGTGAAACGTATTTACTTCATTACTGAAATTGAATTGTTGGCATGTTGCATACTATAACAGGAGAACAAACCTGCACACTTTACTGTGGTAAACTTACTTTTATGCAACACAGACACTGACCAACCACTATATCTTTGTTGTTTATCTGAAGGACTGAGAAGAAGAGGTGCAGGTGGAGGGCTAAGGATTTTCAATGAGGCACAGAAAGCAGCAGCTACAAACTGGGTTTTGGAAAACAATGCATCACACTTAGAGAGATCCGAAGCATAGTAACTATGTGCTGTGTGCATGATGCACAATGTTATTTTTGAATAAAAAGTGATTTTTTTCAACAACTCATTTGTATTTCTTCATTTACTGTATTTCTGTATACTCAAGCAATCTTTCTCTGCAGAAACCTCTATGTACGGGCATACCCCATAACAGATGAAAGTGCTTTAGATTATGCTCAGCAGTGTGTAGCTGGGTGGTCAAACTATCCAGTATTATGAAGGAAGTGTGTTATATTTGGTGCTAAAGTTTGCATTTGGTAAGTGTTTATGTAGTTTTGAGTGCAGTTCTTCACTTAGCAGGATAAATGAGGTGTTTTGCACTTTGGGTGTTTGGTTTTGTGAATTTTGTTTAGTGTTCTGAGAAACTGAGCAATTAAAAAAAAGGTGTGTTAGCAATGGAGAAACACTGTAACACATTCAAGGACTTTTTTTAAAGACGTTTAATGGAGCCTTTAGAGAAGCGGTGGGTTAATACTGTATGTGTTTGACAGCTTAATAAGACATTAGAGCATTGCAACACGCAAAGCAAAGATTACGAGGTCAAGGCTATTATACACAGATATGTAATCAGTGCTCTTCAACAGAACAGTACAAATTATGTTCTGTGCTGTTTCCATGGTGGCTAAATAGCAATGAATAGAATTGCAATGTTAACTGTTGGACAATTAATTGAGTTGCTATGATCACATCTCCTTCACTTGATAGGCCTTCAATGTAGCTCCAGAGATGTTGATTCTGAAGGCTATTCACACTGATATGGCTCCAAGTAGGAGGCAACAAGAACAAGAAGGTAAAGGAGAGGAGAAATGTATTATTCTTACATAATGGAGTAGACCCCGGCATTATGGTAATGCCATTTCCTCTCTACACAATACAATGGAAGGACAAGAAAACCTTCAGGATGTTATAATAATGTATATTGTCAGAGGATGAAAGGATTGTGCTTCATGTCTACCCTGACAAAGGCAGATTCAAGGAGTGTACAAGTTAATGCACTGGGGACAAAGTAAGACAAGGGAGCTACTGATGCTGCGGTGCTAATGACAGGTAATGCAGGAAACACAGCCGATTGTACAAAAACACCTTCAAGCCGGAACGACAGCCACATGACAGAAGGCAGAGGAATCCATACTGTTGTTAAAACTATAACATGAGCTGTGCCAGGGTTATAAGAGGTTAAAGTCATGTTTTTTTTTAAGATAACGTACTCACCATTTTTTGCAAGTACGCAAGATGCTATAGTGTGGGATGAGGATCAGCACCTCCAAATCTGAGGTCATGGTTCTCAGCAGGAAACCGATGGACTGTCCACTCCAAGTAGGGAATGAGTCCTTACCCCAAGTGAAGGAGTTCAAGTATCTCGGGGTCTTGTTCTCGAGTGAGGGAACAATGGAGCGTGAGATGGGTCGGAGAATCGGAGCAGCGGGAGCGGTACTGCAGTCGCTTTAACGCTCCGTTGTGACGAAAAGGGAGCTGAGCCAGAAGGCAAAGCTCTCTGTCTACCGCGCCATTTTCGTTCCTACCCTCAGCTATGGTCATGAAGGATGGGTCATGACCGAAAGAACGAGATCGCGGGTACAAGCGGCCGAGATGGGTTTTCTCCGCAGGGTGGCTGGTGTCTCCCTTAGGGATAAGGTGAGAAGTTTGGTCATCCGGGAGGGACTCGGAGTTGAGCCGCTCCTCCTTCGCGTCGAAAGGAGCCAGTTGAGGTGGTTCGGGCACCTAGTTAGGATGCCACTGGTCCCTAGGGAAGTGTTCCAGGCACGTCCATCTGGGAAGAGACCAAGGGGTAGACCTAGGACCAGGTGGAGGGATTATTTCTCTTCGCTGGCCTGGGAGCGCCTTGGGATCCCCCAGTCAGAGCTGGTTGATGTGGCCAGGGAAAATAAAGTTTGGGGCTCTCTGCCCCCACGACCCGACCACGGATAAGCGGGAGAAGATGGATGGATGGATGGCTATAGTGTGGTTGAGAAATACACTGGTCATTGGTCACATTGGTAGCTCAATGGAGGCTCTGCTCTTACTATTGCTTATCTTGATCATCTCACAAAGAGAGGTCACATGGGCAAATCCCCACTTAAACAGTTTGGTAGCAGGGAAAAATTATCTATGTAGTTTGACATTAAAGGGCGTATTTGGTAATGCTCAACCTGAACCCTTTTTTTTCTCATGTTTTATTTGCTGATAAATGCTTAATGGGGATGCACATTTTAGAAATTGGTCCAGTATTGAGCGAGTGCACTGCAGACGGCAGCTTCTGCCCGGGCGGTAATCGCTTGGAGCAAAACACACCATGTTATTGTACATTTACTAAGAATGCTTGTTTCACCACTGAGAGGATATAGATTGTTATTATAAATATTAGATCTGGCACCAATGGTTGATTTGCGGAAAGACAATTGCCATCAATTTGGATATTCAATCAAAGACAATTCAAGTCGTGATTTTTTTTGTGTAAAAACATGTGCATTTTTATATAATTTAACTGAATATGTTGGGGTTTTGGACTGATAAAAAACATGACACAGATGGAAATGTTTTAATATGTTCTGATGTGGTGTAGACAAGACTACTCATCAATATCAATTAATGGAGACAATTATGTGGAGCTTAATCAATACTAAAATATATGTTAGTTGTATAACTAAAACTCGTCTGACATTATGGACTCTACAGAGATATTAAACTCTTTCCCTGTAACTTTTGCTGGATATGGTTTGTCTGTTGTTGTGTTGTATGACTTACTGTATTGCCAGAAGACATAATATTTAGAGAAAACAGTGTGGGTTGTGTTAATAGTGTGTTGTCCAGACATTGCAGCCTCTCTTTATTTTAAAGATGTAATCATATAAGTCTAGAGGTCAGATATGCCTCGATTGTCAACAATTACATTTAAAGATGAAATGTCCTGAAATAACAACTTTAAACAGCTCTGTGCTTTAAGAATACATTGGAGACAGCACACTTGCTATGCAACACTTGGTTATATGTTTACAGTACAATCTACACCAAGGTCACAGCTACTTGACTGATGTTGTTTGATGGCAATATACTCTGCAGATACTAAACACATTGAATATATGTATCACTGTATTTGTTATTGAAAATGTGCATTAAATAAACAGCTTCATCTTAGTGCTTTTTTCTCCCTTAGAAATACTTGGTGTACTTGTTTTGCAGAGGTACATTTCACCAAATAGTGATAATACTTTAACTGTCATTTTGGTATTCGCAGAGGAAGGATAAGTCACCAGTTTAGCATCGTTTGTCAAACGCTCATATTAACCAAGAAGAAATAAATGCTTTGGGGTGAACAAGAGCAGAGCTTGTTAAAAGTGTGTACCTGTTTATCTCCTCCTTTCTCCCCTTGCCAAACCACTCCTCCATTGTGTTTTAATGTGTTCTGCTTTAGTTGGAAAATGGAGCATATTCAATGCCATCTCTTTTACAATGCCATGCAAATATGCCTCATTAGAAAGCATCTTCAAAAGGAAGGGACAGACAGTGCCTGAAAACAGCCACCACATTATTCCTCCTTCCTACATTTCATCAACCTGGAAATAAAATGTTTCACTTGATGTATGCGACTATTGTTGTAGTTCTTCATTTACCATCAGCGCTTTTAATAATGACAATAGCATATTTGACATTGTCGTGTTCTTTGCATAGTAAAGCAGTGTATTCCCCTCAGGCAGTGGTTGCTGGTGTTCACTTCCTAATCCACATGACCAATGCTGTTTACTTCAAATGTAGCTTCACAAGAACAAGGGAAGATGCCAACTAAAAAACACTACACAGCTACTAAACATGTATTATTCTGTTTAGTTTGCATCACTGAATAATGTATTATAATGGTGGTGTATGATAGATCAATCACTGATTTCCCACATTCATATTTGTCCCTAAAACAAAAAAAACGACATTACAGAGAGTATCATTTGTATGACATTATAAGATCTGTAGAGTGAAGTGTTGTTGCTGTGTTAATAATGCAACAATGACTAATAGTGTGGACGCTAAGACGCTTAGTTTTATTCTATAGTAGAGCCATCAATTGATGCTAGAGGATGTTAGAAGGACACTCAATTGGCTTTAGTCAGAGGACATCGGCTAATTAATTAACATGCCCTTGGTTTAAGATGCTATGTGTAGCACTAATGAATTAATGATCAATATATCATTGTTAAATTAATTGTGATACCTCGGCATGATGAGCATAAACAAATAGAGACACCGGCACTCGGTTCAGCCCAAGTGGTGGTACTAGTGCAGGTGTTACATAAAAGGAAGACAATAGAGACGTTTTCCTGCTTGTCACAAAAAGGATGCTGCTAAGTGTTCCTGCTTTATTCTCTACATCAGGGGTGCTCACACTTTTTCAGCTTGGGAGCTACTTTTCAAATGACCAAGCCCAAAAAATCTACCTACAGGGCCGCCCCTGCCCAATCTGTGTCGCGAGCGCGAGGGGGGGGGGTGCTAGTGGAGTAAAAGGCGGATAAACTGTGGTGCGCTTACACTAATTGTGCCGCATAAGCGCATAATAGTGCGCCGCATTTGCGCTTCAGATGAGGAGGTGAGGCCCCCTCATAACTGCATGAACCTGTATGGCACAATACAACTCAGACTGGCTTACCTGTACGTCAATCTTTTTTTTTTTTCAATGCCATGCGATCTACCCACACTACCTTTGCGATCAACCGGTCGATCGCGATCGACGTAATGGGCACCCCTGCTCTACATCATGCTGCTTGTCTTCTGGGTAATAGTCTTGTTTTATTTTCTGGTAATTATACTGTATCCTTGAAACAAATAAGCTAATAATTACTGTCGTGAAAATGCTAAAAGAAACACCTGGCAAGCGATAACATAATATTGATATTATACTATCATTAAGAGTTGAAGCACTTCACACCATACATGTAAACTAGTTAAACCATGTCAGGTGTATGTGACTTCAATGTAATGCTTCAACATGAAGCATTACATCCAGAGCTGTTTGAAACCCCACTGCAGAGGTTGGAGGCATGTGTTTGAAAAGTGGGGCCATTATTGCTTTGGAACTTATTCAGCGATCATTTACTACATTTTTATTGGAGCAAAGTAGCGCCTTGGGAGGGGGGTTGTTACTAACCGATAACAATTTATACCGCACAGGATCCCTATTGTGAACATTCTAGTCACGAGCGCTACAAAAAGAAACATTTTATGACAGATAGTGTTCATTGCACATCTGCTTCCTCTTGGGATGTTTGACGTTTATCAAGGCCACTATCTCTATCTAGTCTTGAACAGGCACAGTATCATGCTGAATATGACTAGATATGGACATCATAGGTGATTCAATGAAAACCATGAGTTAAGGAAAAAAGTGATGACTTAGCAGGTGCCTATTAGTTTTGGTTTGGCAAGCTTATCTGAGCTTAAGACATGTTTGATATAGTCTTTATAATGTGTCTGTGACAATAAGCTCCACCTATTCTACCCTGTAAGTAACAAGGTGACCAAAGGAACATGTTCTGACTGGAATGAGAACATATTGACCCGAACAAGCAGTCCTAGTTTGGTAATGATGTACTATGCTGGTGAAACACATGTACTGTATATGGATGAAGGAACACTCTCTGCCTCCAATTCATTTGAAGCGTAACACTGTGTTTGAGTAAGCTTCAACTCAGGCTGTAGTCACATCTGCTGAGTCTCACTTTCCATATCCAAATTACAAGTAAAACATATTTGCACTCACTGTAGGGTACTAAATAGTGTTATGAAACTCATCTTTGTGTGATGAATATTATGTTTCCGCACAATTTGTATTATCACATCTTGCTGTGATATTACAAAGTTTGGCATATTTGATAAAGGTCCTGTTGATTTTTTTTACATATGAGAACTGTGTTCTGCAGTTTGTCAACATGATCTCAAAACTGTGTCTGTTTTCAAACATACACTAACTCCACTCAGTGCTATCCTCCAGGACTAAGTGTTGTTCCCTCACTGTACTTTAACTGACAAAGATGGCTGCCTTGAATTTTTGTTTTGCCTGTCCATAAACAAAGAGAAGGAAGACATAGTGCACAAAACCCATTGTCCCCATTCTCTCCATGCAATCACACAGATAGAGCTTGGAAATTGGGTTTCTTATCAAATGTGGGCAGAAACGGTGTAGGAAAGAGCAAAATGATTGTAAGGAGTCACTTGCAATTCTGCCTGTGTTAGATTAACAAAGCGTCGGGAAAGAGTACACTGTGTTTGTGTACACGGATGTAAGATGGAAAGGCGAACAACATTGGCCTATCATGTTTGAAAGAGTCATGTGTGTTTTTGGATAGCTTTCATGCACACATGTTAAGGTCTGGTGGTTTGCTGCAGAGTTTAAGGCACTGCAGTGTTTTTGGATAGTTCTACAAGGGAATGGTCACAGCACCACGGAGCAATGTTTGAATGCCCAATTAGACGAGGGAATTTACGATAGAGACATGTTTTCCCCACCAAAGTCCTCTGAAGCAAGATGTACAACTATTACTTTTCCCACTGGCACCAAGCTGCCTGAGCCTCCACACCCTTAAGAGCAGAGTTGCTGAGATAAAGAAAAAGACCCCTTGAAGAGTATTTCACCGATGTCTCTCAGATCAATAACACAGATGGAGGGGTAATCCCCAGCCATGTATTCTGCGTTTCTTGGGCACTGAAATGGCTGCCTTCTGTTTAATTTGTGAGACAAATTATTCAATGGGGTGTCTGTACTATATAATATGCAAATGAAGCCATTGTCGCCGCATGGTTCTGTGGCGGACAGCTGAGGGATCTTGTTGGCGCACGCTTGGTTGGTGTTGTTTTATATAACGAGGTACAATTGTCTATTAATCACACATGCTGTGAAGGAATGCTAAGACACAAACACTGTCTGGCCTAATAACGGGAAAACAGATTATGTTTACATTTTGTAAACTTTAATGAACAATTATGGAGCATATATCTTCTGTGTGTTTTTGGGAAGCAGCTTGATTTGAAAAGACACAGTTTATCATGTTTTTATATAGAAGAAAATGTTTAAAGACAAGTATGATGTGGGGTAATGGTCCTGGATAAGATGGAAACCTAAAACAACACAGTCACACACCTACAGGATAGCAGCACGCTCTGTTTAAAACATCATTGATAGGCTCAGAGTTGATTGACAGCTGCCCTGTCCACAGTCGACACAGAAGCAATCAGTCCACAAAGAAACATCCTTATTAAAGCCATTACTTACTACATTTCCTGTAGGACATGACCAGAGCAGATATATGATAAACAGTGCATGGGTGCACTTGTTTTATCTGTACATCACCAATGATTAATGAAGACACATTACGCTGCAGCTTGCTATATTTAAAAAATGTTGAAAGCAAGCATTCATTATATCTACTAATTACTCATACTTCTATTGACATTGCAGTCTTGTTAAATTAACACACAATGTGAGTGCTGTATATCTTCCTGCAGAGCAATAACATAATTGGCCTTGTGTATGACGCACTTTATTTGCATTTTACCACGACATGGAGTGAGACCAGGCGGCTAATTACATGTCTCACTGCAGCTGTATCTAATTGTACCCTCTTCAATCGCCATGTCTCCGGTTTAAGCTTGTTCTGTGTTATGTATCCTTGTCTGTAACCCAGCGTAAGGACACTGGCATAGCGCCACTTCTCTGTAAACCCCCGTTATGATTATCCGTTTTAATTGCACTATGCATACCCCCAAAGGACAAAACTGTAACAAGTCTGTCAATAAATCATGTCTTCCCAAAAAAGCTTCCGGCCTCTTTGGATCCTTTGACTCTTCCAATACGTCGGTGGCCCCCGGGGGATGGGCCTGACTTCTGATGTGTCTTACACAACCAGCAGCCTCAAGAGCACTCCAGACTCTGGGACAAGACAGAATCAAAGTGAATCATCCGGAGCTTATCTTAATATTGCTACAGACACACACTTGTATGTCTTTCTTTTTGACTTTCTACTTTTTGTTCCATTACTATCACTCTTCGGCACTGCAGGCCACCACTCTCAGGCATCCAAATAACATACCTGAAAACATGAGGTCTGAAGATTACAATTACCTGTGCATCCAGCAGACTGGAGACACCTATTCACATTTAAGTGCTCTGTTACCACGGCTATTACTTGAAGATGATTCTAGAGGGAGGAAGTCAAACAAGTAAAGGTGCTTCCATCAAAGACAGTCATCACTTGATGGCTAAACGTGAAGAGTACGAATTGGGCTATTGGTCTTTTCAGCAAATGCAGTTATAATGTGTGTGATGATGACTGTGTTTCTGTCAAGGAAGAAACTTTTTTAGAAGCACTCCAAGTAAACATTTCTAAAAGACTCATATCTAGAAGGTGTGCTCTTACCTTTGAGGTCCAGGTTGCGGGCTCCATTGGAGTGCTGTGTAACGGTGCGTGAGTCGATCTTGAGGGTATGTACATTGTTGGCGTCCCGGGACACCACCACGTTGTGCCACTGGTTGTCATTGAGGGTCTTCTCTGAGTTGCCCTTCATCAGCGACGGCCCATTGCCCAGATCAAAGACGTAGTGGACAAATCTGTGTAGAAACACATTGGAGTGTGAGAGTGTGTTTCTGTCACTGAAAATCCGATGCAAAAGCTGCTCTTGACGAGAAGGGAATGAACATCATTTGTGAAAAATGGGGACAATCAACGTAATAGTTAGAATTAGAACTCTATTTTCTCATCACAACATGTTTTCTTTCAATGACATACCCTGATGACTGGTCAAAGTCAACAACACTCAATGTTGCATTAGCATAATGAAGTGAAGTGCTCTCCTACTTTGTCTCTAATATTATCTAAGGGCATGTTACCAGTTTAAATGGTTGCTCATGAGGCTTGGGGGTTTATGATTATTTACTGATTTGACATCTGAAAAATTAACATGTTTTGTCAAAAAGCTGCCGTATGCCCAAAGGCAGTAGAGGACGCACAATTCCTCCCTTCCACACACATATGGATGTCTTTGTATTTGTGCTATTGTGACGGTTTCATTCAAGGTATGGTGTTTTTTCAACCTTGATTCCAATTCCTTTATGTAGCCTCTTGTCTTTGTTCTACAGAGGCAGCTCAGGCTTTTGTGTGCCGTGCACAGGAGGAAGAGAGATGCACAAACAAAAGCCTCTTTTTGATACTATAATTATGAACAGCTTTGAATTTTAACCAGTTTATTTGTGGTGTGTGCTAGCTTATAGAACATTTACAAAATCTGTTGGCAGTCAGAATGATCAATTGTGCACACAGTTATTCATTAACACTCAGTTAAAGATGGAGTAGGTAATTTTGTCGAAACCAACTCGAGTGCGCTAGAATTTGAAAATACACAGCCGGAAAAGATCTTCCACTTCCTTACAGAGCCCCTCCTCCAACACATGAACGTGCACATGACCAATGAGGGCACGGGATACGTTTTTGCAAAGATGGAAGGCTGACGGGCAGGTAGGCCATCCAGTTATTTTAGCCGGGCCGGCTCAGATGATTGGTCGTGCTTTTTACAGTACTACGGCTTCCACAGAGGATATTTTGTAATGGATTTTTTGTCAAAGCACTTCAGATATTCATTGCTATCGGGATGTTAAGAGCATTCCATGGAATATAACAAAAAGTGTATCTCGAGCCGGTTTCTCGAACTTACCGACCCCACCTTTAATGGGTTGTAAAAAGCCATAGACTGGTTAAAGAAAAAATACTTGATATTTATCCACTTTGTTTCTCTTTGAAGGCAACTGATCATGAATCCTTTCACTAAAGTCATTCCATCCAGCATACTCAGATTCATACCAGCATTAAAATGACTCACTAATCTGCTTAAACTTTGAAAAAAAAAGGGTTTCAGTTTTATATTGTAGAACACAGAGTAAAAATGAGAGATAATTCATAACCATTTTCTTGATTCGTGTGGTGATTCAGTGATGACACAGCATCCTCACTGTATTTCACACAGAGTGCAACTGGGTTACCTTTAGCACGAAATGGGCTTGAACTATTGCTCACAGTGTTTGACGGCTAACACTTGATCAGTCAATTGATGATTGAAAATGACTAAAATAAATAACTTAAAAAATATCAACTATCATTTTTCAAGCCAAACACAAAGGACATTAGGGTGAAATAATGTATTTTTGTGACAATAGGCAAAGGATATTTTGGGAAATAAAATAACTAACAGTGAATCATAACACTTCCTCAATTAACTCAAATCACATGGCACTCACCCTTTCACCAGTTCTACGACTATGAAGTCACTACCGTCTCCAGAGTTGAAGAGCATCAGGCCGTCGGGCGTGGTGGTTTTAAACTGAAAGAAGAGGTGCATCGAGGCGTAAGCTTGCAAAGTGGCTAACGCTAAGTAGCTGCCTTTCGTTCGAAACGTCACCGGATCTGCAATGATGTGGCGCATGCCGAAGCGGGCGTTCAGTTCACAGTACGAGATGTCACCATTTTTGCACTGGTCTAAATAGGGCAACCCGTTGAAGGTCAGGCCCTGGAGATGGCCAATGAAGTTTGAGGGCACCACAGATATGAAGCGCCGCTCCGTCATGATGCCCGTCTCTATGTTGTGGAACTCCAGACGTGTGTGGGCACCAGTCATCTTGCCTGAATGGGCGGGATACAGAAAAAACAGCATTAACCCCAAATTAAAATGGTAAAGGATTATAAGTATTCTAAGAAGACACATTTGTACGTTTCAAAGCATGATATGTTACACGAAAAATGTATGACTTCTTGGGAAATTGCAAGTCAAACTTAAAATAGTCATACTCAAATGAATTTAACTGTAAAGCAATACTCAGGAACTAGCATTTAAAATGCCTGCTATAGTAATTTAGTGAAAAGAACAAATAGCGCACATTTTGGCATATCTTCATTATACTCATTAGATGGTAAATAGATGCTTGTTGCTTGCCAAAGCAGTCTTTGTACAGTATATGGTTTTGTGGTATATCTTCACAAAGGTTAAGCCTATGTTGTCTAACCTGCTGTGAAGGAAACTAAAGAAGCATAACATTGACGAAAATCGCATTACTGCTCCACACGCACCAATTGATATTGTGTTTACTGGTAGATTTGGAATAATGAGCTTGGCAAGCTGCCGATTAGAATGACTTCCCTGCTGAAGCCTGGTCAGCCCTGCAGGTCCTCCCTGGGCTCTTTTCTTTATTATTGTCCATTCAGAGCTTGTTTCTGGCCTCAGCTTGTCCACTCTCTTCCTTTATCGAGCGTGCAGCTTTTTTCTCACGTCTTACTTCATCCTCCGACCTGCCATCATTTCGCCTCAGGCCACAATATTGTGATCGCTGTGATTCCACCTTGGTCTTGACCTTTCATCATTATCTTGCTATTTTCTTATAAGATGTAGGAACATGTAACTCCATCCTTTGTAAACAGCTGCTCACTCACTGTCGGTATACAGTATATCTCCCTTGTTAAATTCAGTTAAGTGCCTGGATTTAATTAAATATGCAGAATTATTTCAGCTTTTGTTTACATCTTTATGGGTTTGCTACTAACCTGTTTATCATTTTCAGCCTTACAATGAGACATCCAATTATGCAAGACTGTGACCATAACAAGTATTCCTCACCTATATAAGCATACATCTTTTTTTATTCTCAGTAATATATGTGTTAAGCTGTGTTACCACTCTTCCTAATATCAGTTTAATAATAAAATAACAAACCATATGCCTCCTCCATGTCTGAATCATTATCATCCTAATTAGTCACTTCCCGTTTTCAAATGAGTCGTTTTAATGACAAATGGCAAAACTGTTAACTTTCTGTGGGTGGATGTGTTATTGAGTCTAACCCTAAATGAATCCCTCGGTGTGCTGAACACAACTAACCTTCCACTGTGACATTATCCACAGACAGCTGCAGGTTCATGCCTCTGCGCACCACCTTCACTGTGTGCCACTCATTGTCGTTCAGCTTCTGCCCCGCGAACAGCGTCTCAGGTCCTTTACCTGTAGTGTGGGGGGGGGGGGAAATCAAATCACACACAGGACAGTTGGAGTGCTACACATGCCTACGCATACACCCACACACACAGAGTTCACACTCAGTAGGAGACGGTGCTATTGGAGAAAACCTGCATGTTTGCGGAACACATTCACACCATGGATTATCCTGGTCTACTGGAAATTAAAGGAATATCCGACGTAACAGACTGTAAAATTGAATGTCTTCTCAAAAGCTCACAGTGGTGCAGCAGGGTGTCAGCAATGGCAGCAGGACAAAAAACCTCTTAACCAGTACAGGAAGTAGATTCAAACAAGGCAGCCAACGACTACTGTAGACGCAGTGTTACAAGCGTTATATAAAGTCATGTTTTACATATTTTCTTTATGGGTGGGACCATATATGTTAACCGCATCGCCCCTGCTCACCTCAATTGCTGTTGTTTAACAATCACTGAAGGAGACAATTTCATGCAACGGCATACTGTATGGCGCTGCAAAAAGGGCTTTTAGATAAATATTAACATAAGCAGGGCCGCCCCTCCCTTCACGCAGGTCACGCAGACTGCGTGGGGCCTCATCTTGCAGAGGGGGCCTCATCTTATGCGCACATGCGGTGCAATTCATCTAATGAACAAATGCGGCGCAATTAAGCGCTTCCACAGTTAGCCCACTGCAAGGCTCCGGAGAACTAACAGTTCACGAGCGTGCTCCCCCCGTCAACGCTCGCTACACATAATGAAACACCTTTGCGTGGGGCCACAAGCTGGCCAAGGGCAGCACTGAACATAAGTGTATATTCAAAGTGTGGAACAGACTATACTGTATATATCCAGCCAATGACAGAGCCCGATTACAGCTACATTGGAAAAATGTGTCAGCGTGAGGGAGTGACCAGCTATCAAGGTGTTGTTTGAGACAGGAGTCATGAATCCCGCTTTCAATTCACCATGACGAGTTGACATGATTCATTGCTCAAAGTCAAGGTGGTGGCTGATTAATATGTCAACTTTTGTTTAAGGATTTAATATATGACACACAAGAGTAGGGACATATGGGACAGGACAACAAAAAGGAAAGCATCCCTCACATGGCTAGTGATGATGTCATAAAGAACTGCCAGTAGTGGGCACACGTAGTTTCATGGCAGCTTGGTGAATGCAATCAGTGATAAAGAAGGGAGAAGGAGTAAACATCAATATAATGAGGTGGGCTTTCACCTTATTGGCAGCAGGGCAGACTGAAATAACAGAAAGCCGGAGGAGACTAGTCACTTCCATTAAGCCACCTCCTGTACTCTCTACGCTTTTAGGCAGCCTTGAAGTGGAGCAAAAGCTATTGTGACAGGTGAATAAAGAAATGTGACATTAAAAACATACCCTTAGCACTGATTATTTCTTGTTTACCTATCTTATATCATACATGCCACTTGATGTTTGGAGACAGTGGCTCTTCCCTGACTAGTTGGCTTGCTGAAGCTGGTACGTATTAAACTTGGAGCTCGCCATAATGATATATTACAGCCTGGCAAAATATGATTGTCCTCTTCCCAGTTGTGTTTGAAATGATGTAGTCTAGAGTAGAAAAAAGTCCCATCAATTGATGGCCTCGCCTGGCAGGAACACACACATGGCCCACTCGAGAATTGTTTTCCCATTTACTCCTGTTACTTTTTCATTATATTGTTTTTTCATGGGCTTTTTGTCTTCAGCCACATGAAATTGGGTAGCGAGATGTTGGATCACACCATGTGTGAAGTAAATATAAAGGAAAAAAGGCTGCTATTGCTGCAAAGAATGGACAAGATTTACCAGCAGAGAAGTTAAAGCTGCCACGAAGATAGATAGGAGGATAGAGTGGGAAATATAAAATGGGATGAAGATGAAAAACGGAGAGTAAACTGAAGCCAAAAACTCGGAAATAAAGTGCAACAGAGCAGTGGCAGAGCTGGCTGATGTAAGATCACAAAAGTTAGAATAGTCTAGTGCAGCACAAATTATTTGGAATGGCTGCCCTTTAGATTAAGGTCTATGAAATATTTATTCGACTCGACTACTAAAGGCCTCAGGACAGCAGGGGCCAGTGCTGCACGCAGGAGCCATTTGGCCATAATATCACCAACAATAGGGGGCATAAGATATATAGGCAGTTTTGACATGGGCTGGCCCAGCAACAGAAAGCTCTGGGCAGAAGGTGGTAAAATTGCAGCGAGGGACTTACATTAGGTTGTAGGGGCAGAGTGCAAGACACGGTAAAAACACAATTGAGGAAAATCACAGAAAAGGCACACACTGGGTTGAAGGGGTCAACGGTTGTAGAAACAGCTGGGTGGATTCACAAGTATGAGATGGCTGGCTAGGTAATACTGCAAACAAGGAAGCAGAGGACTAGCGGGCCAGGGTTACATGAGCCTCTGAGCCGTTAACGGAGCCACAAGCAAAGGCTCTTTGCTAGAATTACAAAGGGGAACACAGGGATCATTAATAAAAGAGCTGGTGATTATTAAAAAGCAATTCATTCTCATCTTGTCACTTATGCCCTCTCACTCTGTCTTGGAGATCAGCAGGGCAAAGGGCTGCGATCAAAATAAACAGAAGCTCCCTGTTCTCATCTCTTGTGTTAGCTTGTTCTGTCACATTTCTGTCACATGGGAGCTAAAGATATGTCAGAGAGATTCCTATATAGAGTCAAAATAGCCATGATTGCAGCTTATTGACTGTGATCACACCAAATGAGAGGTGGGATGTTTGCACAGTGTTGTATTATTACCAGCCGTCATCCATCATTGGTCTCTGTGTTCACTCTGTAAACAACCTTGATTAATGCAATCGGATCAATGGAACACGAGCCGACAGCCAATGGCTGCAGGATGTTGCCATCAGTCTCTATTCAGGCTGTGTGGTCGCTGCGGCAGCCCTGAGTACTCCAACACAGTAGTGTAATCATTACGCCTCAACACTAGTCAAAAACAACTCTGGAGGGTGAAGCTGCTAATCAGTCATTGATGACAACATTTGTATCATGACAATCAGGAAATGATACATGATGCTGGTGTTCGGTTTGATGTCACTGTGTAGATGTGACAGAGAGATTAAGACCCATGGTGACCTCTCAGAAACCCGGGGGCTAAAAATAAAAGGGCGATGGGGCATTTTAATTTGTTTATGTTGCATTGCATTGTGGTCCAGCTAACATCCCCGTTGTCACTCAGAATCATCCGTGACCGATGCTGGCGGCTACACAGCGAACCCAGCGAGCGCTCCCGACATGTTGTTAAGCAAACAAACGTGTGGAGGGCTAATGCTGGCCAGAGGGCTTGGAGCCGGCCACAGAGGAGCGATCACTGCCCGCCAACGTATCAGATAGAACAACAGGGCCTCAGCATGAGGGCCCACGGGCGGCTCCGGCTGGGTCCGGGCTGGTGCAATAGTAGACCACAACAGAACCAGCTATGAATCACAGTCATACATGGGGGCAGGCCATTGTCAGGGTCACTCAAGCAAATGTAGTTAGAGTGCTGAAATTGTAGGGGTCAGGGGTAACAGCAGGGGGTGTGAGGAAGTTAAATTCTGCTGGGAGGGATTTAATGTGATGCCTGATACTGCCATGCCATGTTACTGTATGTTCGTATGCAATGAGAGTTTGGATTAAAAGTCTAACTCCCATTTTAAAGTCGGATATTGTGAATACATATTGCACTTACTACTTTGATTGAGTTATGGGGCTTTGAATCTTGTTCCTTTGGGTTCCTGCTCAAGTTGGGATAGGAGTTAACAAGGTGGACACATAGATGACGACAAGAAAAGAGAGTAGAACAACTGCCAGTTCAAGTTCTTTGATTTACATTTCCTAGAAAAGAATATAGGCCTAATTATTAGCATATAGCACTGGGGACTTTTTAGGTCACGCGTTTCTACGAAAACCAACAATCTGCACTCACATGCAGTCCAATTAAAATTTTCAACAATAGTGTTTCATTCTCAGCTCAGCAGCCCCACTCTGAGGAAAGAGGGAGGACGCTGAGTGTTAGAAAATAGGACGTGAAAAAAAGAGAACCTGAGGAGGGGCTAGAGGAAGAGAACAGAGAACATGTCTGGATGAAGGTGCAAACGAGATGATTGAAGTAGATTTTTCATGCAGAACAGCAGAGCAGGATAGAAATCCAACTAGAGACACCAAATGATGACCAGGGGGATTTCTTTGTAAATTCATATGGAAAAGAGGAGGATCGAAAAAAGATCAATCCTCTTTTGTCGTCATCAAAGTGGAAACATTTGCATGTGCAGTATGAGTGTTAGACTTATTTATGTTCATGATTAGCATTTCACTAACAGGTGATAGACCCCAGGCAGCCCCCTACTGTGCACCCATCTGGGGAAGCACACTGAATGATTGTGAACGCACTCACACAGACATATGCTAATACTTGTTTAGGTGCATTGAATATACTGTATGCCAAAGGGAGATTTGTTCTTTCAAAGTAAAACCACAGGAATTACCCTACAGGCTTGCTTTTCTGTAATAGTGTTTGTAATGCAATTTGGAAATGTCAACTCGTGTCTACTTTACCAGCATGTGTCTGACAATACATCTAAAATTAGTATACAAGAGTGTGTGTACTTCAAGAAGCATGAATGCCACATACACCCAATATCATATAATTATTGTACAACTGCCAACAAATATAGCAGAATAAGACATGCATATGTCATCGTTCCAGGAAAAACATATTTTCCTCGTTACTGTGCGGACATCAAAAATCTAATCTAACATTTGAAAATGATCATGCAGAAGAAAACCACCAACATTATTCCAGTAATCACTAACCCATTAGTGGTGTTTTTCTTTGATTGCTTTCAAAGTTTCACGGTAAATGACGTGTGTAGATATCAAAAACAGACTCATATTTGGTGTTAAGAGGGATTTTCTGTACCAAAGGGACTTCAGCTAAAGTGTGGATATATGGTAGGCATTTATTAGGTGTACTGTAGGGACTGCAGGCTGTACGCTGAGACTGTATGGCCTCTTGCTTTCCAACAGTTGTGGGAGGTCTAAGTGTGTGTTTGTGTGTTTGTGTGTTAGAGAGGGATCAAGAGAAAGTGTGAGAGCTTGCACTTCCGTTAAAATTTGCAGAGGAGAGCAGTACATGCTGTGCACAATGGATACATCTCCCACACACAAACATGCTGCCCTGCAATCCTGCTGTGCAAACAGACCAGTGCTCTTAATTGGACCAGTGGGGGTCTGAGTGTGTGTGTGTGTGTGTGTGTGTGTGTGTGTGTGTGTGTGTGTGTGTGTGTGTGTGTGTGTGTGTGTGTGTGTGTGTGTGTGTGTGCATGAGAGAATGACATATAAAGAGAGGTGAAGGGAGAGAAGCAATTTCAAAAAGGTGATGTTACATTTAAATGTAGGGCTTAGGTTAGAGTATCACTTAAGGTGAAGTGTTTGAGAAAAGGATTGTAATCACATGATAGTCAGTGTGTATGTGTGAGTTGTGTGTATGTGTGTGAGTGAGTTGTGTGTGTGTGTGTGTGTGTGTGTGTGTGTGTGTGTGTGTGTGTGTGTGTGTGTGTGTGTGTGTGTGTGTGTGTGTGTGTGTGTGTGTGTGTGTGTGTGTGTGTGTGTGTGTGTGTGTGTGTGTGTGTGTGTGTGTGTGTGTGTGTGTGCATGTGTGTGTGTGGGTGTGTGGGTAGAGTAAGTGAGACTGCCAACAGATAAGGAGAGAAGTGCAGTGTCAGCACATCTTCTTTCCTGGCACGGGAACACCACAGGATGGATGGATGACACATGCTTGTGTTTGTGGGCGAGTGTGTGTGAGTGTGTGTGTATGTGTATGTGAGTGTAAGCAGGTGATCTAGAGGACAATATATGTGTGAATGTGTGTTTGTTGTAACTAGGTTGTATATCAAAAATGTAAGGAGAGCATATTTAGCTTTGAGGACTTATTCTTTAGATTTACATATTTTTTATGACGTTTAGAGTGTGTGAACGTATGCAGTGTGCAAGTGTGTGTTTCAGTTTATGTGCCAACCCCATGCCCCGTCTCTCCTCTGCCATCTGTGCTCCTGGCATGGCTCCTTAGTGTCGGTAATGAAGAGGAACGCCCCCACTCTGCCTCACACACGCTCTCTCCCTTTCTGTCGTCTCCTCGTATGTCTCTCCAACAACCCTCTCCTTCTGCTGGATCACTTTAACCCCAGATGACTCTGCTGCTCTCTGCACACCAACAACTGATCTGTCCCTGCTACTGGATCTCCACTTCCAAAGCACCTTCCCATATTGCATCTCCTATGAATCTGCTTGGCTTGTTATTGATTGTTCTTTTCTTTTTTCAACAGAACCTCACAGTGTGTTGCTTCTTAAGCTGAATGCTCCCCTCCCACCCAAAATAACAAATCCTATAAAAACTGAACATTTCATAGCTCTACAGAAAGGGACCCCTGATGTGTCCTGAAGAACACAATGATAACCTGCCCGAGACCCAAGATTACACATAAAAAGACATGTGGCGTCTGTTTGAGGACACTGTATTGCATGTGTTATTTGGAAGCTTTACTTTAGAGTAAACATTCCTATCCCCAACCTTTAACCTGGCCATAACTTCATACAACTACATATTTGACCTTACCCATTACTCTGGATTTTTAACCCAACATTGTACAGAATGTGAATGAAGTTGACTAGAAAATAACAATGTCTTTATCTGTCTTCTTTCAGAAATCCCCATTCAGTATGAAAGTACCACATTTTGCCTACATTGAAAACATGCACACTCCCACACCTAGGACCCACACACACATTATCAAACACAACCCTAATCCTACAGCAATCCACCTACAATACATACACCTCTACCCCATGATGTAACGAGGAATACATATGTGAGTAAACTATGACATTCAGTTGGCGATCACCATGAGGAACACAAATAGCTTCCGTTTTGTAAAACTGAACTTGAATATATTTTCCAAAACAACATCAACATATTATAATTTGGTTACATTTTTGAGACTCATTGAAACTGCCTTGTTGGCAGTTACAGTTTCAGAATATATTTAATTCATGCAAACACCAGTCCTGATAATACTTTGATCAGCATTAATTTACATAATAAATACTTCAGCAACAGCTGAAGGCTTTTGGGACTTTTCTGCAGCTACTGAGGTGGACAGCTTAACCCCTTTTAATAAGTGTATTCACTTGCATAGTCTCCACTGAACATATAAGCACCCTCACACTCCATCACACCCTTGTTTAAGCTCTGGACCTTTTTTGAGTGCAGTAGTTCAGGAGATTGTTGGATGCCATGCCTCGCCAAACCCCCGTTCCAATGGCCTTTTCCTCATGCCCGCCTCCAATGATTCCTCCCTTGTGCCAGCTTGGCTTGGAGCAGATGGGTTGGTTCAGCATGGCGTCACACCCGCCGACACAGTGGCATGTCAAACAGGCGGTCACAGGCCTGGGCATAACAAGCACAGACACACTGTACCGCCATATGCGAATAATGTGTGCTCAGATCATATTGGCTGGGCCGACAGAGCACGATTCATGGCCTGATTTGACCACCAATTAGAATGAATAGATACCACCAGCACACATTTATAACCAGACTGTAGTCAAGGTGGCATAACACTTTCATGAAAGCACCATTGCACTTAGATATGAACACAAACACACACACACACAATCTATCAACCCAAGTGATGACAGTCAGCTGCAGACATGCACAATGCACTCACTTTCTTTCCACCAGACCCACTCACAATCCACTTTATCCATCAGACAGCAATACAACACACACACCTATTCTACACTCACCAGCCCTGGCACTTGTTCTGATTTAAACATATGACACACACACACACACACACACACACACACACACACACACACACACACACACACACACACACACACACACACACACACACCACACACACACACACACACACCACACACACACACACACACACACCCAACACACACACACACACACACCACACACACACACACACAACACCCCTGCTGTCCTCTGCAGGCATTGATGCCGGCCTGTGTTTGGGAGGTTAATGGCCGTTGCTCCTCCACAACCTTTCACACTTGTTACTCAGAGTGATTGCAGACTGTCTGGACGCCAGGGACCTAAACTTCCAGGACACCAAAGCTGTTCCAGCAGCCATCTCTCATATGACTGACCACCCTCCACTCTAAAGTTATGCAAGTTGAGGCGCCGTGTGCAAAGACGCCATGCTTCATATCCTTTCTTGAAAAGGAACAATGATTTAGACATGCAAGATAAATCTTCTCAATTGTCCTTTGTCCAACTTTCCAACAAACCAAAACCAGAGCATTTTGTGTAGGACGAACATTGGTGAAAAGATAATTTATAATACTATATTAAACACTGCCATTTGTATGCATATTATATGTATAATACATACATTAAAACATATGAGGGAAAAGAAGTGTTGACAAATCCAGAAGGTATAATATGTATATAAATATGTAATAATTTAGGGAACATTTTATAAATACATGATCATGGAAGGTGGTATCGAAGCATTTTTAAAATGATAAGATTATTGTCACTTTCCTTCAAAATTATACACCGTTAAAGCAGCTTTACAAAATGCTAATAGCACCTGTTAGTGGGCTTGGTATCCATTTGATAGAGGTTGATTTGCTTGTGAAATGGCCATATGATTTTTTTTTCATTATTGATGTATTTTTAATAAGTCACGATTAATTAACAGGCAATACCAACGTTGTTCAGTTAGTAACAATTGTTCGTTGCGCCGGAAAAATCAAACTTCTTGCCATTTCCGGTGGTAAATCATCGAGTGACCGAGCTGAGCTGAGTCCTGTTTGAATGCATTGAAGGCCAAATATTAGACCAAAGGTGCCCACGCAATAAGACTCCAAGATATAATCGACAAGTCTATATGTTGTTGATAGGAGGATGTAGGGGCCGTCTCAACAATCTGGCGTATGGGATGTTTTTTTTCTCTTTCAAGAAGAGGTCCTCCTCTTCTTGAAAAGTGCACTGAGCTTATTGACGACTCACTGTCACTCGATTCTGTCTCCTGAGTCCGACGTCAGCCATGTGAGAAGTTACCAGTGCTGCGCTCCTTTCTGTTTCCCCTTTTTTTGTGTTTTGTTGTCTGTCTGTCTCCTTACTGGGCTGGCTGGACTACTTTTGATTCCCCGCCAACTCACCTCCTCAGCCTGTTTGCTCGTCACTCTGACTTCAATACTCACCTACACCTGCTTATTATACCCGGTTTTTCGTTACATCCAGTAATCACCAGTTCGTCGCCTCACCACAGTGTAAACGCCTTGGTATTTAGCTCTTAGCAAACTAATCTCAGTGTCCTGTAAATCCTCACCTTGTGCTCTATCTGTTCAGAATCCATCTGGCCTACTCCTCTGCCTGCCGACGTCAGCCACCAACCCCTCGTCTGTGTTGCCTCATGCTCCACGCACACCTGCCCAGGCCTGCTTGCTCTCGTCAGCTTCTGGATCCCCGGCTCACCTCCCCCACCTCCATTCGCACTGTGTTCCTCCGTGCATCTCCGCACACCTGCTCCAGCCTGCTTCACTCGACAAACTGGATGCCCGGCTTCGGACCTCCGCTCCACCTCCGGAGAAACTCCCTGGCCCTGGACATTGTGAATTCAATGTCCCTCAGCTGTTCTGTATCACCGGTTTTGGAAATAAGGCCTTTGTTCTTAAACTTCAGTCTCCCTCAATAGTGTTCAGATTGTGGGTTCACACCTGTAAGCTCTCGGAGAGGCGTAACAAGCCATATAGGGTAGTGTATTATTCAACAGTGTCTATTCGTGACGTACCGTGATGTGCGCGACGTCACTAACCGGCGAAAGCTGCTTTGTTCGGAGGGTCGTGTAAATAGGAGCGAGCATGGAAAGTTGCTAATAATCACGATTTATAAATACAGCGGGCATCATGTCATTAATGACAGAATGATTTTTCCATTATAATAGTATATTATCTGTAATAAGAACAGTATTGTCCGTTGCATTTTGTAAGCTCTTTTAAGTACTTAAGGCTTGACAGTAATAAATCATAGGTGATTATACTGTATCGACCTGAATTAAATATGTTTGAAATTAATCTACTAGTGTTTATCCATAGGGTAAAAATTACCCTCCAACACACCAACACTACAAATAAAACTATGGTATAAAGGGGTTAACTGGCTTTTCTTTAGTTACCCGTTTCATTGCATCCTGCATGGATGCAGGCGATAAATGGATACTAGCAGGTGGGTTTCTGATGAGGAGCTAAATCACATATGATACACAAGCTATAATATCCTGCCGCTTTACGACACACAAGAGTTAATCCAGATCCCTCACTAATACACAATGCCATAAGATAATACAAAAAACATCCATATATCTCATGCACAGAGTAAGGCATTTGTGACAAAACTCAGAAGCCTAACACCAAATATCCCAATACTTTAAATTAATAAAGCTAAGATCATGTATGGCTTTTTAAGCTTCTCATGTTTAAAGACGATACACATAGTGAGAGATCACTTGTGAACTTGATAGCCCTTCTTCTACTCAATGTGATGACCTTCAAAATGATCAGACATAATGTAACACAAGAAGCCACAAGCCATGAAAATCATTACATCATATATATAGGTCCGACAGGTGAACACAATAATACACACATAAACAAACTGTATTTAGTAGTCAATTAAAACAAAATGTGAGTATGGCACCCCACTTCCATAAATCTCAATACTATGCGATATGTGCATATTGACCATGCATCCTCGCCACCTGTATAAAAACCTAGTCAAGTTCAGGCTGTGCTAATGCCAAATGTTAGAGAGATATTTAAGATTTGATAAAGACAACTGCAGCTTCTTAAATGTATAAAGTCAAACCTATTTGTGGAAAACTGAAAACGAATCGATGAAATAACATCTGGATAAGTGACTTATTTTTAAATATCATACAATGGACCGTCTTTAGGTTTGCAAAGAAAAAACGACATCGCTTTTTTTTCACATGCGAACCTGGATACAGCTCTTACGTGCGAACTCCGATTCAGATTCGAACGTAATATCAGCTTCTTCAGTCTGAAACTTGAACCCTAAACCCACACTAAGTTGTCATACACTCCGATTAATGAACGCCATACACCGCACCTATCGATAAATTCAGATATTGCAATAAGAGATCATATGACCTATGTTGCCCTCATATCTCACATCTGTCATCCGGAGATCATTTGTCTATAGCCACATCTTATTTCTCGCCACACTTCTTTATATCTACCATCGCGTCTGGCCAAAAGGATGGCGGGCTGATAACAGTGTTGTAAAGGACACTTCGACATACTCGAAAATATTACACAGTATGACAATCTACCAAAA
>NW_011369947.1:11925370-11943715 GCF_000735185.1 Notothenia coriiceps
CCTCCCCCCCATCCCTGAAATTTGCCTCCTCTCTGCAGCACGTCGGGTGTACCTGGCCGCCACGATTGCTTCCTAGCGCGCTGGTGAAGGCTGTGACGCAGGATGGCCAGATAGGGCTGAAATGAGCCTACTGGCCAAACACGCTTCACCTCGTCCGCATCTCAGTTTGCCTCTGGCGCTGCTCGTTCGCGTTCCCGACGCAGAGCGGCTGCCTTCATGCAGCCGATCGCGTCGGCAGGCAGGTGACGGCCCAACCACGCTTGTCCCTCCCTGTCTCCCTCAGCGACCTCCTCTTGTGCCCGGCGCTTCGCCGCCTAGCGGCCTACGGGCTGGAGGAACGGCGTCACAGCCAGCGACATCCATTATGGGAGACGCAGCATGTCCCTCCAGTGTGATGCTGTTAGCCTATGCTACTCAGCGGACATGAGCTCTAGCTTATCTTGCTCGTATGCTCTTGCCAACTGTAGAAAAATGTACAAACATCTTTCCAAACTAACATAAGTAACCCGGATAATCAGTTCTTCCTAAATAAGCATCGCTTGTTTTTTTTCCCCGGGCGAACCTACAAACAACAACAACATCGCTTATTAGAAACTGATTATCCATTACTTATTTATTTGGAAAGATGTTTTACATTTTTTCTACAGTTGGCAAGTCTAAAAATAATGATTTGTCATATTGTAATGTTATAACTAATTCTGCAAAGAGTCCTCTCACTCCTCCTGGATCGCAGGTGGCAAGGCCGCCAGGAAACTCAGGGGCTGACTTCTGTGACCCCTGGCCTCCAGTACAGGTGGAGCAGTGGGAAGGCAGAGTGGTGGCAGCTGGAAGGGCGAGCGGGTGTCTGAGTGCCGAGCCTGATATTTGCGCACCTCTCGGCGTAATGTCCCTCAGGAAGAGCTGCCAGGAAGGAGGAATCCACAACCCCAGGCAGACTAATGCCTGCAAGACAAAACATATGAGCTTTTAAGCTGCATTTTATTTAAAATGGGAAAAATCAACGAAAAAGTATGATAGCAATTTATTTTTACTGCAAATGGGCCTCGTCCTCATTGCTGGTGGATGGAGGGGCTCTTCCTGGATGGCCTTGAGACTGGCTGTCAGCACTGTCACTTCTGGGCATCGTTTCCCCAGGTGGATGAGAATAGAGGGTGGAGCTGTGGGAAATAAAAATAAAAATAATGGCTATAGTCAGTCTGCGGCAAAAATGTATGAATAGTGGCCTGGCTGATGTACATTGTGAAATGAAAACCAGTAACTGAATGCTTAGAAAAAGGTGGTGGGAAAAAGATGCTTTAATCTAAAAGCATCTTTTGTTCATTTTGAGTTGAAAAGAGAAGATGCCCAATCTATAACTTTTGATAAACATATACAGTGGGGCAAAAAAGTATTTAGTCAGCCACCAATTGTGCAAGTTCTCCCACTTAAAAAAGATGAGAGGCCTGTAATTTTCATCCTAGGTATACCTCAACTATGAGAGACAGAATGGGGGGAAAGAATCCAGGAAATCACATTGTAGGATTTTTAATGAATTAATTGGTAAATTCCTCGGTAAAATAAGTATTTGGTCACCTACAAACAAACAAGATTTCTGGCTCTCAGAGACCTGTAACTTCTTCTTTAAGAGCCTCCTCTGTCCTCCACTTGTTAACTGTATTAATGGCACCTGTTTGAACTCGTTATCAGTATAAAAGACACCTGTCCACAACCTCAAACAGTCACACTCCAAACTCCACTATGGCCAAGACCAAAGAGCTGTCAAAGGACACCAGAAACAAAATTGTAGACCTGCACCAGGCTGGGAAGACTGAATCTGCAATAGGTAAGCAGCTTGGTGTGAAGAAATCAACTGTGGGAGCAATTATTAGAAAATGGAAGACATACAAGACCACTGATAATCTCCCTCGATCTGGGGCTCCACGCAAGATCTCACCCCGTGAGGTCAAAATGATCACAAGAACGGTGAGCAAAAATCCCAGAACCACACGGGGGGACCAAGTCAATGACCTGCAGAGAGCTGGGACCAAAGTAACAAAGGCTACCATCAGTAACACACTACGCCGCCAGGGACTCAAATCCTGCAGTGCCAGACGTGTCCCCCTGCTTAAGCCAGTACATGTCCAGGCCCGTCTGAAGTTTGCTAGAGAGCATTTAGACGATCCAGAAGAGGATTGGGAGAATGTCATATGGTCAGATGAAACCAAAATAGAACTTTTTGGTAAAAACTCAACTAGACGTGTTTGGAGGAGAAAGAATGCTGAGTTGCATCCAAAGAACACCATACCTACTGTGAAACATGGGGGTGGAAACATCATGCTTTGGGGCTGTTTTTCTGCAAAGGGACCAGGACGACTGATCCGTGTAAAGGAAAGAATGAATGGGGCCATGTATCGTGAGATTTTGAGTGACAACCTCCTTCCATCAGCAAGGGCATTGAAGATGAAACGTGGCTGGGTCTTTCAGCATGACAATGATCCCAAACACACCGCCCGGGCAACGAAGGAGTGGCTTTGTAAGAAGCATTTCAAGGTCCTGGAGTGGCCTAGCCAGTCTCCAGATCTCAACCCCATAGAAAATCTTTGGAGGGAGTTGAAAGTCCGTGTTGCCCAGCGACAGCCCCAAAACATCACTGCTCTAGAGGAGATCTGCATGGAGGAATGGGCCAAAATACCAGCAACAGTGTGTGAAAACCATGTGAAGACTTACAGAAAACGTTTGACCTCTGTCATTGCCAACAAAGGGTATATAACAAACTATTGAGATTAACTTTTGTGGGAGAACTTGCACAATTGATGGCTGACTAAATACTTTTTTGCCCCACTGTATGTGTCAGACTTGATGCTGTGCAATCTATAGCACACATCCTAACATTCATATTGCTTTGATTTAAAATGTCCACTATGTCTGTTTGTGACTCTAATGCTTACTGTCATCTATCTACACACATTCACCACAGATCTGCAACACACTACACTTCACAGGAACCCCACATTGAGACTCAGCAACACATAAGGAACCTTTTATGTGTTTCTCCATGTTGAATTGATGTTAATATCACATTACTTGGTATTTGAAAACAGAATACGTGTTCAATAATATAGGGTACATACTGTATATGTAACACTATATGCACAGTTAGGGAAACACGTGTGCCTCCTTACATCCTTGCAGGGAAGACTGGGCCATTTTGTGAAGTAGGAAGTAAGATATTGATGCTGGAAATTATATTCATTCACATTGTATGGTTGCCTGTAGATAAATTGCCATACCAGCCTTTACTCAAACATTCTTTTGTTGTTTGATTATGTTTGGATGAGGTTAAATATTGCTCCTTGTTCAGCTCACCTTACCTGGGCAGGTGGTAGGTTCCTGTTAGGTGAGGCTGACATTCAGAGGGGCAAAGGAGGTGACAGTTTGCTTTAGGGCAGCAGCTTTCATTCATTTTTTAGTTTGTAATTGTTTTGCTGTGTTTAACATTTTACATGTGTTCGTCTGTTTCTGAAATAAGGTTGGTAATAAATACCACAGTTGTTTTCCCTAATTCTGCTCATCTCCCCGCTTCTTTAACAGCCTTTTTAAGTGTTCTTGTACCAATCAACATCCTCTGCCCTTTGTGATAGCATCTACAATCAAATGTATTATTTTCTTTAGATTTAACATCATTGTGTTTTAATGTTTCTTAAAGCATTTTTTAAAGACAATACGGCAGTTAGTGATACTGTGAATATAGTTATAGGTTGTTGTCGCCATGTCCAGCAATGACATACTGTATTTATTGAATGACAATATAGTGATTTACAGTATGTCAGCGGCTTGCATCGCTAGCAACAATAACAAAAGGATGATTTATACTTTTCAGTGATGGGAGGTGGAATAAATAAAAACACAGTGTAGCTTACTGTGACAGTTTAATTTGTGTTTGTTTTGATGTTGAATCATTATCTTACGATAGGTTGCTTTATTATAGCCTCCCTAACACTGATATGTATACAAATATTATCTCGGTTAAGAAGTCTTAAATTAAAGCACTTGCTGTCTGAATTTAATTATCCTTGACAACAAACACAGCATTGTTCTCACAGGTTATGTCTATGTTTGTGTTTACAGGGGAGCTGTATATCGGTGGCGTGACAAAGAGCATGTACAGCAACCTGCCCAAGCTCATCGCCTCCCGGGACGGGTACCAGGGCTGCCTGGCCTCCGTGGACCTGAACGGGAGACTCCCCGACCTGATCGCAGACGCCCTCCACAGAGTGGGGCAGGTGGAACGAGGCTGCGATGGTGAGTGGGGGGGGGCACATCACACAGAACTCAACATATCAAAGGCAACACACAATGCTTATTGTATGATTATCAATGATATCTATGTTCAACGGTAAGAACAGACAACAAGTATCTCCCCCTTCAGTCAACATTGATCTATCAATGATTTCAAGTTTTTGTGAAATCCATTGGGTATTACTGTGTTCTTGCTTTTAGCTACAATTTCTCTCAGATAATTCCAACCTTTACACATCTTCTCAGCAGGGTAGCTCCGTTTGAGGAGATGACAGATAATTAATTATAATGACAAGTCAGGAGTTGGATAGGAATCTACAATTTTAATAAATCTGTCATTTAGAGACGCAGGTGGACAGCATCCATAATTTGATTGCTAAAAATAATCAACAATATCTGACACTTCATTTTGTTAATATGTACTGATAAAGGTAAACACAGTATTTTAAAGTGATGTATATCACATTAGAAAAGGGAGATTATTTTACACCCCCTTGGTTCTGAGCTTTAAATAGTCGCTCTAGCTTTGTTTACTTTTAATTACACCCATAACTTCATGGCCGTATTACACACCAGACTGCCACTTGCTCAGAGCTTCAGAAAGTCACATCAGTGCAGCCCAGATTCTCACTGTTTACAATCTGAGCCCCTGTCCTCTGTATATCCTCTCTATTGCTTCATAAAACCTGCATGAGGGAGGTATCTCTCTCCTCTAATGTTATTGTCAGTGCGGCTAATCTCAGCAGCACCCCACCCTCTTTGGCTTTTTCCTCATCTATCTTTTTTCAAGCATATGTTTGTTTTTTTTGTTCTCCTGTATGCCAATAGCCACCATGTCTCGTGTCGGGGAGTTAATCCTGAGTATAAGGCTGGACTTTGGCTTAAGCATTTCCCCCTCTACACACCCATGCCTTTACCCCCCCGCCGCCACCACGTATCGATGGCGTGCTGAGTGTCGGAGAGCACAGACTTGATTTCCCCGGGGGCCGCACTAGCCGACTGAATGCAGCACTGATCCAGCTTGTTTTCTTTCCTTTTTTCTCCATCCCTAACGCTGCTACTCTTGCCAGCCAGTCTTATTACCTGCCTACAGTTACACACCACAATTACTTTGCTCCCTACACTGTTTAAACCTGCATTAAGCTATCATATTGACTCCTGAGGCACCCAAAATGGATGTTAATATTAGCTAATGATTGCAGGTGCCAGAGAGAGAATTGACCAGTTTTGCAAGGGTAGACCTTTTTGAGAAGTAATACTTTACACAGACCTGGGGCTGCCCAATATAAATCCATATATTCCCCTGGTGATATCAAAGGACTACATGAAAAACATATTTGACAACTTATCTAAAATGCTTTGATCCAATTCAGACAATCATTTCTCAATGTTTACAAGATGGTCCAATCAAATCAACATAAAATCTGTAGATTGTCAACACTTATTTTCGCTAGTTCTGGTTTATCTTCTAGAATTACAAAAGTGTTAGTGTACCAGAGTAAAGGTCATGAAGATGACTTTTACAAAATGCAGTGTTGTCCTGGGTGTCCCAGTGCCAGAGCCCTGAGCGACCTGGTTGTGAGGTCATTGTTTCCTGGAGCTGGGATGCAGAGTGGTCAGAGGTGGCTGCTGTGTGGACATAAAGCCAAACAAAGGGAAGCACAGGGAGCTGATTGTTGTTGCTCTCTACTGAATCAGCGGATCACAACAGCAACGAACAAGACAGGGGGAAGGGAAAAGAAGCTGTGAGACAGAGATAATTGAAGTGCAGGTATATGAAAAGTGCTGCTGACTCACTGTAGCTGAGGAGGGTAGAAACAACCAAGCATGGCCAGAAATGTTTCAATATAAAAACATACTGCATGGTTCAAATAATACACAATTTCCTTTGCAGCTGTGAAGTTTATATTCTGTGTCCGACTCAATTTATTTTATCTAAGAAAAAAGCAAGTCCCGAGTCATTTGACCCTTTACCAAAATAACATTCCCTCACTATCAGTTGTATCTCATGTGATCCATAGACCAAATTAGGCGCTTTCACACCGGAGTAATTTTCTCAGGAATAGTTCCGATAGTTCCTGGGATTTTGCGTTCACACCAAAAAGATCTTGAACTAGAACTTTTTAAAAATGTTTGCGAACATTAGGTGCTTTCACACCAAGTACTTTGCCGTACTTAGTTCCCAACTCTTTAGTTCCTGGAAACTAAAGAGCAGATCGCGTTTAAAACAAGTCCCTGAGGGAGGATTAGGCAAATGAAGCCGCTGACGTCACTTCTTCTTCCGCTTTGGGTTTACTTACAGGCCGCGAACAACTTCACGGCGTGTACTTCCACCCGAAGTCCCCGGCCGGAAGTCCCCGGAGTTGGGGACTTCTGGTGGCAGTATACGCCGTGAAGTTGTTTGCAGCCTGCCAGTAAACCCAAAGCAGAAGAAGAAGTGACGTCAGCGGCTCCCTAGGGACTTATTCCGGTGTGAACGCGATTTACTAGATAGTTTCAGGAAATAAAAGTTCTGGGGAAAAGTTCCGGGAACTATTCCTGGGAAAAGTACTTGGCCTAATTAGGCGCTTTCACAAGTTCTAGTTCCAGATCTTTTTGGTGTGAACGCAAAATCCCAGGAACTATCGGAACTATTCCTGGGAAAAGTACTCCGGTGTGAAAGTGCCTATTAACACAGTTTTCAAACATTTCAAGGAGCTTGCCTGATGTTTTGAGGTTAAGGATGTAATTAAACTGAACATAAAATGAACATAGAAAAACTATTGAGTTTTCCAATTCGACTTTCAATTAATTTATTTTCATTGTCGTTCCAGTTCAGGTCGCAGTGACCAAAATCTCTCATTTTTGTATTGGTAGAAACAGCATTAGCAGAGATAAAATCACCTTTTGAGATTTGAAAAAGATACAAACCCAAAGAAAATTGGAAAAATTCCTGGGGAATTCCTACTTTAATAAAATATAAAAGCACTGTAAAAAAAAATCTTCAAACATGTATTTTATTATGAACCAAGAGCTCAGCTGGATCTGCAGTGGGGGGCTCTGGACTCTACACTGCTAATATATGAGCAGATGTTTTAGTAATAACCAAGCTGTTAGTTATTGAGGAAGTCTATTTGTGTTTTCTCTTTGGGGTTTACAGACTGTTCTTCTTATTGCCTCCCTATACTCTGCAGGATTTCCCTAAACATTTGGAGCAATTAAAGCAGATGGAGTTTTATGCCCCAACAAATGTAAGGCACCTAATAACAGCTTCTTGGGCAGACATACAAAAGGTAGAGTTTAGCCAATGAAAGGTTGAAGTAACAGTAATACAATTCGACATGAAATGGTTAGTAATGATGAAAATATGCTTAATTAGCTGCTCAAGGGACCATTTTATTAGCGAGTAATTTGATGGGGCAATTAGTGAGGTTAGGAATAGAACAAGCTGATAGAAAGAAATTGACATTGAATTCAAGTAAAGATTTTGGAGCATAAGGTAAAAGCTCTCATATATTGGTGATTTTATTTCATTGTCTGCGAGTGTGGGGGGCTCACCTTTAATTGGGCCATTTGTAAATGGCACAGTGAGATGTCTGTTTATCTGTGTGGAAACAAATTAGTCTGGCGCTGAACCATGGTCCTTTGGAAATGTTTGTGTTTAATTGACATTTTAATGAGAATCCTCGCCCCCACCAACACGACAGCCACCACACACTCTTATTTTTAGACCAATTATCTTGCCTAATACTTCCTCTGCATTCTGATATTTTATCTTACATCCAGCCTTTACCACGTATGCTTTTCTTTACACTGCTTGCCTTATTTCATTCCCATTGCTTATAATAATACAGAGGCAAAAAAGACACTTGGTCACATTTTTCCATTTCATGTCAGACCAATGACGAAGCCGTTAGTGCTGTATGTTTAATCACAAGTGGATATGTGAGTTTTCAAAGCATTCTGTCACATTACCTATCTGAATAAATGGCTTCAATTCCACAGAGAGATCTCATTGCTGGAGTTTTTAATTGACAATTTCAATATTTTCAGCCATTCATGACAGTGGGAGGTAACAACAGGATCCAGCATCCCCCCATCACACACACACACACACACACACACACACACACACACACACACACACACACACACACACACACACACACACACACACACACACACACACACACACACACAGGGATACAGTATAATGGGGAAGCTAATCAGCGACTGGATCCACCACTACTCATTTCCAATGCAAATATTCCCAGAGTTTGGCAATTACACAAGGTTCAACTTTGAATTAATGTCAAATTGAATCTGAATTAATTTATAAGCTACACAAATCAAATCATTTTTAGTCTCTGGGAAAGCAGGTAATGCATTGTGTTGCAGTCAATAGCTGCTTTCACACCAAGTACTTTGCCGTACTTAGTTCCCAGCACTTAGTTCCCCCATGGAACTAAAGAGCAGATCGCGTTCACACCGGAATAAGTCCCTGAGTGATCAGGCAAATGAAGCCGCTGACGTCACTTCTTCTTCTTCTGCTTTGGGTTTACTGCCTGTCCCCAACTCCGGGGACTTCGGGTGGCAGTATACGCCGTGAAGTTGTTTGTGGCCTGCCTGTAAACCCAAAGCAGAAGAAGTGACGTCAGCGGCTTCATTTGAGTAATCCTCCCTCAGGGACTTTTCTCCGGTGTGAACGCGATTTACTAGACAGTTCCGGGGAAATAAAAGTTCCCGGGAAAGGTTCCGGGAACTATTCCTGGGAAAAGTACTTGGTGTGAAAGCACCTAATAGGTGTCTTAACTCAAGCATTTGAAATATGAGGTTTTATTGTATGCTTTTACTGTGTTAAATACTCCATTAACATTATACGGTTAAAGGATTGATTCAGAAATGTTAGGTGTCCACGTGAATATTGAAGCAGCTTTTGTTTGGTATTACCATACCCCAAGTGTATTCTGACCATTAGCAGATCCTTTTCTGTTGCACTCTCAATGTAAATCGACAGTTATTTGGGACAACAATGAAACTCTTATGGAGCCTCAAAAATCTGAGTTAGGCAAATGGAGTGAATTCTCCAAAGCTCTAAGGCCTTTGTAGTGTAAGTTTCCCTATTGAGTTGCTATGCAGGGATTGTAACAAGAGGGCCTTTTGTTGTTAAAAAGCCTGTAACTTTGGAAGATATCCACTTGATTTGTCTAAATTGGACTGCTGGAGCCTTGTGTGAGCTTCAGATAAATCTCTGAATAAATGTCTTTGCTTTGAACCCATGAGAGAAACTTTAAATAGCCAGTATAAACAGGAGGGATGGGTATATAAATGTATATTTAACTATATTTTCTTTCCTCCAGGACCCAGTACCACCTGTACGGAGGAGTCTTGCTACCATCAGGGGGTGTGTCTCCAGCAGTGGGAGGGCTTCACCTGCGACTGCACCATGACGTCCTATGGAGGTTCATTTTGCAACGATCGTAAGTGAAACCTTTCTTCTGACTGGCATGGTTTAACTGTGTATGGCTGGGGTGAGTGCTGCAGCTTAATATGTATTGGTGGTTTTCTAACGTTAGGACTAGCTGAAAGTTTCAATGTGTTATTCTGCCGTTTGTGTGGCACTGAGAGTGTGCTGTGCTTCAAAGGTTTTTGGAAAACTTGTTACACATCACTGCCAACAAGTTAAATATTGAAATCTAAATATTAGTCAACAAGGCCCCATTACCTCCCTTCAGCAGGGAGTCACAGATTTTGCTGCACTCTACATTCACTCCTCTTTTTTGAATGTTTTATCACTTGCACGACAGTCATAGTAACACCTACAGTGACTGGCTGCTCTGCTCCTGAGGCACCGCTAACACACGCTGCGAGGAGAAACTGTGATTAAAGTCCTGAGTCCCTGCCATGTGCTCACCTGCTGGGCGGCTGGCAGCAGGATAGTTCAGGAAGGATAGTATGGAGAGAGGGAGAAATACGTTTATTGTCAGTGGGTTGCTTATTTCCTAGATTGTGTGTTGGCTTTCAGTGTTGTGATAATACTCAGTTCCCTGTAAAGCTACATTGTATATATTTGTGTACATTATAAGCTGTGTACTAGGTGCATTGAAAAGCACTATAATTACACATACAGCTGGTGAAACTGCACTGGACTGATGATAAAGATATGTTAATATGGAAATACTGTGTTGTATAGATTGCATATGAAGCAGAGCTCAACATGAGCTTATATACAATTAGCATTCAGCTCTCCCCAAAGGCTTGATTTGAACAGGGCAGAGGCAGGGTGACAGGCTAATAGACTTGTTTGCATAAGTCTTTGTTTGCTTATTAAGTATCGGGTGCTGAGTTAAGTTAACAGTTAAGCTGTTTCACCCTCACACTTGCCTCTGTTTTCGTTACAACCACCCTATGGTTCTGTTGCAATGGAGTTTATCTTTAATTGTTGTCATGCTGGTTGCCATGTTAGCATTGCAGCATATGATTGTGCATGACATTAAGGGGATGATTAGCAAGGTACTGCTTTGGCTCTTGGAAGAGTTGAAGTGAGGAGATGGCGATAATAGCGGCTCCGTCGGCATGACAGCCATGCCGAGATAAGCAGGGAGAACCCCTGCTCCTTGAGAGAGGAGAGTACATGATGAGAGGAGATGGGGTGATGGTTCCTGCATTTCAGTTGTTGCCCATTGGGAGTGTTCCCAGTTACCGAGCTGGCTTCAAAGATGGCAGGTAAAACTGTGCGGGGAGAATACTAACATGTGTTCGGCGCAGAGAACTAATAGATGTGTGTCTGATTTGTGAGAGTGTGTAGAGTGGAGGGAAGGACCTCACCAGCAGCCTGAACTCATGTAAATGCAGAGCAAACAAAAAATGATTTATGTAGGTTGATCTGTCTGGTTTAGCAGTCAGTTCTAAATTGCGTCTTAATCTCACACATGAAATACCAACACTATATATATGTATGTATATATATATGTCAATACTGACACTAGCTTATTATTGTTTTTGTTTCTGAACAGTACTGGTGATATGCTGTTTAATGTTCATTCCCCCCACTCTTTATCTTGCTATGTTTTCTTGGTTAGGGATTGCCATACTACAGTATAACACAATGTATGCATGAAAAGCACAATTATAGGACAATTAATGTGTACGAATATGTGTTATACCACAGTGTGTCAGTCTCTTTCAGAGTGCATGCCTTGCTATAGTTGGTTCCTACTGCCTTTCCTTCCTCACAGCATCTACACATTTTCCGACCTGCCCTTCTGTCGTCATCTTGGCACTTGGAACACATGTTTCCTCTCTTGATCTTGAGAGCCTTCCACAAGTTAAACTCTTGGCTCCTTCTCTTCACCATCTTCGCTTTCTTCTCTTTGCCATTCCGTACTTTCTTGACACACAAGCAGCTCTGTGTCCTGGACTTGAAAAAATGAATTGACAGTTATCTGAACCTGCCTTCCAACATTCGGGGAATTTTCCTTAAGCCTTCTTTGAAATCTAAGGTAGGTCATTGGGGAGCATTTTTTATTTGTGTATGAAACAGATGTTGCAGGTGTGGAGGATATTGCATCATATTTATTTTCATAGTAAAACAGTATAATTGTGTTTTTTCTTCCCTCCAGTGTTAAATATCTCTTCCCTACTATTCCATATGGCGTCATACATGTCTGAAGTGGACGCCTTTGAAATGGTTTAATTCATTGTAGCATTGTTTTATTGTAGTCGTGTAAATCAAATAGATTGCATCCTACATTCCTGTGTCTGCATGCATAATGAGAGTGAGACAGGTGTACGGGTTACATCTCTTTGTAGCTTTGCAAAGGGTATGGATGCATGTCATCCAAAGAAGGGGCAGAAATAGCCCAGTAAAATGAATCCCAAAGAGCCAGCCTGCCATGTGATCACACTCTTTATCTCTCTCTCAGCAGCCATACTGTGAAAATGAAGTACTCTCACACACCTTCTCGATAACCTGCAAGCATAGACACTATTTGCCGACGTGTGCTGTTTATAGTGTCTTTGACGCAGGCATTTGCTTCTCTTCTAAGTAAATTATTTTGCTTTTAAAGAATAATGAAAGACTTGAATAGAGTGATAGCCCCTGCATTTGGTTCTCCAAGGGGAATTAGACATTAGCATAATTACTCTTCCACCATTGCTTACACTGCGGTTTGTGGGTGGCCTTCCTCCATGGCCATGATAGACAAAGCATAGAATGGGCCTCAGGTGTATACGCTGTGTAAGTGTGCTTGTGTGTGTGGACTACACTGCTTAATACAATATGAAATATGAAACACAGTTATCCACAGCCAACGACACACACTACGTTTCTAATTTAATAGAGAGAAGCCTTTTTTTCCTCAGTTTAAGGCCAGTAATCTGTTTCACTTTGGGTAGAAAGATTGTTATTATTTATGAAGGTTGATTCATAGTTGAATGGAGTAGAAATAAATATATAAATAAATGTTTCAATTTGCATAATTTTTGTAACATCATTGATCCATCCAAAATAAACAGAAGTAATGTGCCTTTGGTAGATGTCATCTCTCTCAGTGACAGCCAACACTTGATGATATCTGGAATAAAAATAGTTCATCCTTTTGCATTGTATTTTTTATTATTAGAAATTAGGTATTTATGTTATTGGATTTCATATCTGAAGGATTGAATAGGAAGATGCATTAGTTGACCTTAACTAGTTGCTTACTTAACATTAGTGCACAAATTCCCTATATTTGTTATATTGTCATTTGTTGTGCTCTATATATAAAGGTTCCCTATATCAATGACTCCAGGCTTATTGTTCAAACATAATTGTGTTGTCTTTGAGAAGTCGCACAATACAATGCCCAGAGGGGAGGCAAAATAATGTGTGACATGTTGAGATGGTAGTTCTAATCCGGGATTATCCCGAGGTTATTCACTTTGGTTGATGGTATTGATGAGGCCACGCTCAGGGCAGCTCTTACATAGATTTCTCCCAGGTGTTATTTAAAGCAAGCTTCATGTTCATTCCCTCCCATGTCTCATCAAAAATGCAGATATTTCTTTCTGATTGCACTGTTGTTTTTGTTTTATACTATCCAAAATGCCTTCAGGCACAACAGTTTAAAATTGGTTTGCTTTGTAATCAATCAATCAATCAATCAATGTTTATTTATATAGCCCAATATCACAAATGTTACATTTGTCTCAGTGGGCTTCACAGATTGTACAGAATATCAGTATGACAATACGACACCCTCTGTCCTTAGACCCTCACATCGTACAAGGAAAAACTTCCAGAGAAAACCCACAGTTTAAAGGGGAACATGGGAGAAACCTCAGGGAGAGCAACAGAGGAGGGATCCCTCTCCCAGGACGGACAGACGTGCAATAGATGCTGTGTGTAAATCGAAGAGATAATACATTTTGCAGCGTAGGTAGACCAAATGAGGATGTCAACTATCCTGTGGGAGCCATCAGGGAAGTAGTATGATGAGAGTCAGGCAGGACCGCAGTGACAGGTTCAGCAACGACTCAAAGTCCAGGACTCCAGTACTCAGGATAGAGGATCCAGGACACAGGGTCCAGGATTCAGGATCCAGGACTCAGGATGCAGGATCCAGGACACATGACTCAGGATCCATGACACAGGACCGCAGTGACAGGTTCAGCAACGACTCGAAGTCCAGGACTCATATCCAGTACTCAGGATAGAGGATCCAGGACTCAGAATCCAGGACTCCGGATACAGGACTCGTAGATAGACACCAAAAAGAAATTTGGGGGAAGCTGGGTTATTCGGAATATGGGAGTACACAGGTACAGACAGACAGAAGGAAGAAGTAAGGTGTCCCCCGACAGTCTAAGCCTATAGCAGCAAAACTAACGTGTCTACGTACATGGACTCCCTTAGGATAGGGTGAGGGAAAAGAGTAGTAAGTAAGAAGTAAGGAACAGAGGTGGAGAGGCACAACGTGTCTACGTACATGCACTCCCTTAGGATAGGGTGAGGGAAAAGAGTAAGAACTAAGATGTATGCGCCACATCTATACCATGAGCGCATTGCTCCTAAAAAGTGTTTCTGGCACTGACACCAATCAACAGTTGTGCGTCGACTCGGCAGGGATCAAGGCACGTGTATGCCTCTCCCTGCTTCCACCGTCGACACACACAACCAAATTACATCGATACCATGAGCGCAGGTAATGTGGTTTATTTGAAACACGTATATACATTTTATTTATTAAGTGAAAGGAAGTGTAGCTAATAACCAATACTGAAACTGAAAAACAATGTTGGCATGTTTAATAAAACTGTACATTTCCTTTCCTCCTTATTTCCTCCTTACAACCCTATGTTGTATTGACAATCTTTATTCATGAGTGTCCACATAGCATGGCAGATACAAAAATACAGACATAAGGAATCCTTGAGTCTGATTGGCTGAATGTCTGTATTGGAAGTGATCACTATATCCAAGGGTTGACTCTGTTGCCTTATACCCGTAGATAAAGGAAAGCTGTCTGCTGCTCACTCTTGTTTAATAAAATTGTCAAGTTTCTGAGTTGCCATGTTGCTGGGTTCAGACTGTGGTGGCTGGGTGTGTTTGTGTGTTTGATGTAATTCAGAGGCTCCAATTCCAGTGCATAAAGCTTCTATCATGTTGAGAAGTACTGTGTGCACCTCTTCTGTGACCCCTTCTGCTGGTCAGTTTGCTGTGACATGCCTACTGCACTGCTCTCTGGGGAGGCTATTGCATGAAGCATGACTTGGAGGAATGAGCAGATACAAATTAAATGTGGTATTCCTGCTTTCCACACACAGTCTACTGACCTTGGCAGCCACATTTAAACACAAGTATTGTCACAACCATTTTTAGTTTCATTTCTTAAAAACAGCCTCTCATTAATTAGTAGAACATCTGGAGCTATAACACAAAAAAAAAAAAAAAAACCTGGCAAACAAATATGAGGTTGTTGCACCAACTGTATTTATGCACACAGATGCATTTAAGGCGCAACAGAAAGTAAAAAAACGGTCTTATACTACTCTTAAACGAACACACACAACCAGAGAGAGCATTTGTTATTCAGCAGCAGCCTGCAGTGATTGACTGGTCTATTTGTCTCTGCGTAGCGTATAAGTGGGCCACTTGGTATTCTGCCTTATTCATCTGGAACCAACTCAGACAGAGATGCTGTGTAAGTGCATGCAGTACGAGGGCTTTGTTTCTCTCCTTCTCACTCACTCTTTCATTCTCTGATTACGTGAGTGAGAAAGAAACCAAGATACAACAAGATGGAGAAAGACAGAGGGGGAAACACTGGGAGGAGCAGGCGGTGTCTGTGCAATCCTTTGTTTAACCGTAAGCTTCGCTGGGCATGTAGACAATGAATCCAGCTGCTGGCCTGGGTGCATACAGTTGTGCTGTCAGGCATACTAATGGAGTACAGAGTTCCACTGTGTCCACTGCTGATTTCAATCTGCCCCTCACAATCCCTTATCTCTTTTTATTTTCTCTCTATATTACTGCACTGTTTTTCTGGGTATGTATAGATTGGCCATAACACTTGAGTATATGGTCCTCAGAAAAACATCTTAACTGCTTATCTTAACATTGGTTTCAAATATAGGAACATCTTCCTGTTTCAAAAGCAATTGCTAGGCTGTTTCATATATCAGACTTCCTCATGTAACTTTAACTGTACATTTTCCAACTGGTACTCTTCCTATCACTGTCTAGTTTCATCATCTTGCTGTTATGGATTTAAAAAGAGAGACGTTCAATTTAACAATGAAAAATCTGACTTATTTATTTCAAGGAAAGAAAACTCAATTGTGTTGACTGATGAATGGTCTTGGAGTCTGTGTATTTTTTTTTTTTTAATTCAGTGCAGGGCCTGATTTAGGATTCTTATTTTGGGAGTTTGTTCGGTTAGCTTTGATCTGCAAAAGTTCTCTAAGTTCAAATGATTATGTTCATGCCTTCCTAAACTGAGATAAGCTAGTGTTTTAGTCTTTGGGAGTTTCTTTAATGAGGCCTCAGAGAAACTGATGGGCACATAGGTCTTCTGTTCCTGGTTAGAAATGGCATGTTGCCGCTGTGGTGGAAATCTGACACTTTTACTCTTAGTAAAAAATAAATGTTCCACTATATTTTGATACTTTGTGCTAGATCAAAACGTACATTCAAGTAGTACATTGACATCTTTGTTTGGATATGCATTCAATGTAGCTCCGTTATTGAAATAGGGGCAGCCAGAACATGAAGTGACTTGCCTTCAACAATCCTAGAGGACTTAGAGCGGCTCACTAAGTGTTGCACTCGTTGCTTTTACTAGCCTACTGTTGCTACCTAATAGGCTTGATAGGTTTCAACAGGCATTGGTCATGCCTACCTGCTCTTGTATTCTCTCCTCACCCAAATGTAATGAAAGCTGATTACTGAAATGCATTTCCCTCTCATCCTGACTGGCAACTCTGCAGGTGATCATTTGTTTGGTACATGAAAAGATGGGGGACAGAAAGGAGAGACAAGAAATCTGAGAAAAGAAAATCAAAGATGGCTACTGGTCTCTGATCAAAATAACCTTGTGAATCCTTCATCACAGTGTGTCTAATGCACTTGGTTTAGGCCTGACATCGATTGTCAGGCTGTTTGTTGTGATGATGGTCACTCTTGCTTCAACATGGACTCTATGTACAGCACAGCATGGATCAGGACAGCCTTAAGGGGAAGCTTTAGGTTTCAGATGTTCTCATCACCCTTTGAAATGACCCACCCCAGACTAAGGTGGAATGATAAGCAGAGCTGCAAACATCAAAGAGAAAAAAAATGGACAAGTGTAGAAAGATAAACGTGTCGGACCAGCTTTTTTTCATTGCTAATATTCTCTAAAATATGTTGTTTGTCGTTGTCACTCACTCCTCCCACATCTTCGCTTCTTCCATCCTCTCTCTGCACAGTTTGCCAGACGGCGCCAAAGAGCTGCTGTCCGGACTTAGCAATTAACCGCCACCTCATTAGTCCAGAAACACAGTGTGAATCTTAAATAATCACTTGGCTTGCATTTTTACATGCCCTTAAATGCACACACACACAAATGCACACACACCACACCACACCACACCACACCACACCACACCACACACACACCACACACACACACACACACACACCCCCACACACACACACACACACACACACACACACACACACACACACACCCCCCTCCTTCCTTCCTTCCTTTCTTTCCTCCTTACGTATCTGTCCTCCCTACTCTTTCCCTGATCGCGGTTCCTGCCTTACGTAGGTTTTTTCCGCTCTTTCGCCCTACCCATCACCTCTCGATGTAGTCGCGCGCGCGCTTCTTTCCTTCAGTCCTTTCCTTCCTGATTAATTCGGTGCTCCCTTCGCGGGTTCCTTCGCCTCGCTACTTGCCTTGAGAAGTTAGGTGCCTTGCCCCATGTGCCTTCGCTTCCGTTCCCTCGCGCCCTTTCGTTCTTCAGCGCACTCTCCGATTTTCCTTCTAGCGCTTCTCAGTGCTGTTTTCGGTTCGCTTGTCCACCGCGGTCGCGTGCGGGGGCGGTTCCCTTCCCTTTCTTCCTCTTCCTGTCTTGATAACTTTCCTGCGTTTCTTTGCCGCCTTGCGTACCTTCATGACCTACGTTAATTTTACGCCATGTCTTTCTTGACCCGTCTTTTCCTTATTCCTTGATTCCGTCGAGGATACTAGACAGGAGGAGAAGACACTAGTTTCGAGAGAAAGTCGAGGGCTGTTGTATACGGGTTATGAAGTTATAAAACTCTATTCCAGGACGAGCGACACCTTCCTATCCTGTTACTAACCGATGTGAAGGACAACAATGAGTTGTCATCTCCTCCTTTACACCGTCGTGTACAACTTTTCGTACGATATTACTCTTTTCATTATATTCACAAAATAATTGGTAGTTCTTTCGCGGACAGACGGGAAGACGCGAGAGCTAACCGCACTCCGCTCGCGCCTCCGCCCGCACCAGTGGAGCGTCGTCCATCTCTCCGCCAGTCGTGTACCACCCAGTCACAGGGCGTCGTCCGAGATGCGTGGCCAATTACACACA
>NW_011369947.1:11943760-11944436 GCF_000735185.1 Notothenia coriiceps
AACATTATGATTTGTGTGGAAAGATTTAATTATTAAGATTTTTTTTTATTTGAACCTCTTTTCCTTTCTCTTTCTTGATCCTCCTTAGCAACGGGCATTACAGTCCTTGACAGCGCTCTGTACTACTGGATTAACGTGTCACATGTTCTGAATTGACTAATCAGAACTTTATTTAGCCTCCATATTGTTTATGGTTGAATGTGGGCCGCAAAAAGAAATGTGATTGTTAAGTGGGCCCTGAGTTGAAAAAGGTTGGGAACCGCTGCATTAGCCAATCATCAACCAAGGTAACCCCCCCCACCCCCACCTTATCACCTGACTCTCGTCCTAGAGCACCATTAGGCGCTTTCACACCCGAGTACTTTTCCCAGGAATAGTTCCAATAGTTCCTGGGATTTTGCGTTCACACCAAAAAGATCTGGAACTAGAACTTTTTTTGCTAACCTTTTCCCCCCTTTTCAGTCCCTGCAAGAGAGGTGGTACTTTCCTGGGGAGGAAAAGGTTCCAATTTCTGATTGGCTGGGCGAATTGTGAAGCCGCCATTTTATTTGCTCGCATTTGCATTATTAGCATTAGCATTAGCCCCGCGCACCAACACAGAGAGACTAACTTATGGCAACACAAAAAAAAACATGGGAGCAGTGGAGATGAGGAGGTGTCGGCGTTCTGGCGATTT
>NW_011369947.1:11944473-11948555 GCF_000735185.1 Notothenia coriiceps
CCCCTTGATAATTCTCGATCGATGGCACGCTAATAACATTTTTTTTTTTTAAATGGCACTTCATATCAGAAAGGTTGCCGACCCCTACTCTAGGTGAAAGTAATAGTTGCATATGGCTTGAGTGGAAACCGTGCCTTTTTTACTGGGATTTTCAATTACTGTGCCAGTGATATTTAATGATAAAATAAGCAATTACATATATTCATCTTTAAAAACATAACTCATATGTGTAACCCCTATGAGCTAAAAGTCATTTAAGTTATGATAACATTTCCTCATCAAAATGTCCTTAAACAACAAAAGCTTCATTATATATTTTTGTTGACTTGTGTTCTTACATTATCTGATACATGTATTAATGTTTCAGATCATACTCTGCACGTGCAAAAGCGTAAGCTTTACAATCTAACTTTTTTTCATTCAGTTATTGGCAATTTTTTTAGATACGCTTTTTATAGCTTCATTGTTTTTAACTTTATATTTTAACAAGATGTTAGTCATCGGATCTTAAAGGTCACCTATTGCGCAAAATCCACTTTTTCATGTATTTTATACATAAAGTGTAAAGTGTGTAAAGAGATTCAGAAAATGTCAGGAAACAAAACATTCTCTCACTTTTTGTCCTGATCCATGAAAATGAGCTGATCAGATTTTGGCCACTTTATGATGTCATAACGACTTTTTTGGCTTGTGTAACCATGAGCCAATAAGCAACCAATGTAACCCCCCGCCACCTTATCACCTGCATCTCCTCCTAGAGCTCCTTATTTTCATCTAAAGTAACAGACAGAGAATCAGCACTTTTGAAACAGGGCTGAAACAGAGGGGATTATGGGATGCTGCCATTATCTGTTTGCCAAACACTTCAGAGACATGTTTTGTATATATCAGAGACCTGTACTATATTGATGAAAATCAGTATAATAAGGGACCTTTAAGAAATCTGAGAAACCACATTAGCTCAATGTTAGTGGTTAGCTCGCAGCCACTATGTCTTGTGTCTGCCATGGCCATGTTATTGTGAAACTGCTTTATTTTGCTTTTACCAGTTCTATCCACCTCGTCTCTTTTTGCTCGGAGAGGATAAGACCTCTGCAAATAATTTGGCCCCCACTAGCATCCTGAACGATTAAACACTACTCAACCCCAATATCTGTTTATCTCTGGGCCTGGTAGCTTTGCTGAGTCAGACCTCGACTGATCATGTCATTAAAAATACCAAAATAAACTTTATTTTGCTCCTGATTAGTTTTTATTTTGTGTGAACCCAGTGCAGATATTCCACTCCTTGCTTGGGTTTAATTAAAGACAGGGTGAGCTTTTAAACCACGATGTGCATGACATGACAATTAATGGGCCTTTGTAATTGCTTGGAGCTCACTCCAGCCACTTGCAGACATTATCAAAAGCTTTTCACTGTGCACTGGAATGAGAACAAGAGAGGTGGGAGGGATATGTGTGCATGTGTGGAGCTGGCAAAGAGAATCAAAATATAAAGAGGTGAAAAAGGGGAGAGCAATTATTTCTCAGATCACACATTTCATATTAATCAATTCCTTTGTTGATGCAAATAGCAGCATCACACCTCTGACTAATGTCAATATTCTGGGCCTGATTGAATTCAGCAGAGCAAATGCATTTGCAAATACCATACACATCTTCTGCAATCAAACGTGACTCGGATATACATGCTGTGTGTGTGTGTGTGCATGTTTGTGTTCATTCATTTTGAATTTGCTATCACAGTGTTGGCATGACCAGACAAAGTCACAAGCAGGTGCTAAAAGGCTCTCAGCCACTTGTTCATGTATCCATTCATTGTTATTTGTTCTAATTTGCTCTGACTCATTGGTTGAGTATGGTCTTATTTTACAATACCTTTTTAGTTTTGTATCTTACCTTTATTAGTTCTCAACCTCTATAGTATTGTGTTGTAAAACCAAAATGCCGTTATAAAAACATGAGATTGATCTCCTTTGCAGTTTTTCCAAAAGCTTGTCAAAATGTGAGGCAGTAAGCCTTGGGAACGTTCTGCTGGGCAGTGTGCCAGCCTGGAGCTGACTTTATAGGTTTCTGTTGCCTTTGCTACTGTTTTCCCTGAGCAATTGGGCTTACATTGTTTGAAGCATCATAACCCCTGCAAAATGTCTTGTTTTAACATCAGATGTATATCTTTTTGGTCTGATAATATTGGTCTGGCATGGTTTAAATAGTTTATACCAATTCAAGTTGTACGAATTATAGCATTAGGCTAACTATTAGTCTCTAGAGCTTGTTTCCAACTGCACCCCTGATTTTGAAACCCCATTTATTTTAAATGCCATTTTATAATCATTCATATTTGACTTGGTGGTTAGTGCCACCTTTTTCTGTTGTGTGACACACTCAGAAAACATATTTGTCTTTGCTTTACCTGGCCTTAAATGTATAACTAAGATAGAGTTGGACTGTACAGTGCTGTGTTCTCACAATAAGCCTTTGACCATGTCCCTTTTCTGTTGTCACAGTACTCATACAGATGAGCCTCTTCCCCTGTCTCATACTTGTGAGAGCTTATCATTATTTATACCATGAATGACAGCTGCAATACAAGAAGAGGGGAGTTTATCATTTGAAGTGCTGACCACCTGAAGTAATAGCATGTCATTTAGGGATGACCGCACTCCCAGAATACATCCTGGATATTATCCCCACATGTAATGGGGAGGAAATACTTCTATGTACAACAGTCAAATTCCCTCATATTTTCTCTCTCTCTACATCCACTCACAAACACACAGGGAACTCTGCTGAGAATGCCAATGTTTCCTTAGGGCATCAGGACGGAGAGAACTTTACTCAAGTTGACATGGTAGATCATCAGGACTGACACGTACACGCACGCACGTGCATACAAACCCGCATCCTCCTTGTTTATATCCCTGTGGGGGTTGAGCTGTCGATAAGTTGAGCTGACAGTCTCCTCTTCACCTTGTCTTCTCTCTCCATCATGTCGTCTTCCTCTACTCCTGTATCCCCCTGCCCTTTATTCCCCGTAGTGCTTCTATTATTATGTGCTGCTCCCTAGGCTAAGGGAATACTATGCTACTATTATGTATATGATGTAAAAGGAATCTCACTGATCACACTCTTTTTGACCTGGCTTTGGTTGGACCATATAATATTATGCAATGTATTTTACAGCCAGTATGTGGTAAATCCCCTATTGTTCATACTTTTCTCTGTAATATAATGCCTACTCCATGTCTAATGTCCATTAATTGAACATGACTTTGGGCCATATGTAATAATTGTCCAAATCAAGGGGTGATAATCCAGCAGAGTTCATGTACATGTCAGTCTGTTCTTGTCCAAGTGCCGATGTGAATGTAAGACATGGATGTGCATCAGTGTAGTGCATTCTGACTCCCGTCCGAACCCTTGCTGTTATATGTTGTAGTCTTTTGGACTAAAACGACCCTCTCATCCTCCCCTCTGTCCCTAGAACAGTAATGGAATTCCCCAACTGGAAATACAGTGGCCATTTTAAAGCGGGCCTGAATCAGGTGGCCACTGAGGTGATAAATGATGGTCGCTAAAGAAGGCGATACATCAGGAATATCCCTTTTCTCTTCCCTAAATAATTAATATATATTGAGGTGCATTTCAGTCCATACATTCTGACAATTTAATAGATTTTATTTTGCCTCTCGCTGATCCTCAAACCCCTTTTGCTAAACCCCTTTGTGGTAATGTATATCATCTTCAAGTTGTTGTTTTTTACAATAGGCGCGTTCACACTGGAGTACTTTTGCCTGTACTTTTCCCGTTTAGTTCCGTTAGTACCCCTTATGTCGCGTTCACACCAAAAAGAGTACTTAGTGCCGGGAACTTTTACCCCCATTTTTAGTGCCTGCTGAGAGGTGGAAAAGGTGGAGGAAAAAAGTGCCCCAGTTCTGTTTGGCTGGGCGAATTGCAAACCACTCTGAAATGTTTTGTAGAGCCGCCATTTTATTATCCTCGCATTAGCATTATTAGCATTAGCATTCACCCAGCACACAAACGCAGAGAGAATAACTTATGGCAACACAACAGAAAACATG
>NW_011369947.1:11948560-11983118 GCF_000735185.1 Notothenia coriiceps
TGCAAACCACGCCCCGTAAAACTCTGAAATGTTTTGTAGAGCTGCCATTTTATTATCCTCGCATTAGCATTATTAGCATTAGCATTCACCCAGCACACAAACGCAGAGAGAATAACTTATGGCAACACAACAGAAAACATGGGAGCAGTGGAGATGAGGAGGTGTCGGTGTTCACGCGATTTACTCGGAAGGCTTCAGTAGAAGCTGCTGGGAGTCCCAGCAGCTTCTACTGAAGCCAGTCCCTAACTCCGGGGACTTCCGGCCGGGGACTTCGGGTGGCAGTATACGCCGTGACGTTGTTTGCGGCCTGCCAGTAAACCCAAAGCAGAAGAAGAAGAAGTGACGTCAGCGGATTCCTCAGGGACTGAACGCGATTTACTAGATAGTTACAGGAAATAAAAGTTCCGGGAACTATTCCTGGGAAAAGTACTCCGGTGTGAAAGCTCCTAATGTGTTATTTTTAACCAAATCTCTCTCAGAGGGGCGTGGTGAGTGGCTCCTTATTTTCATCTAAAGTAACAGACAGAGAATCAGCACTTTTGAAACAGGACATCTCAAGAGGCTGGACACCACCTCTTCTGACATTTCTGACATGAAAGACATTTTGTCAGTATTAAAGTAGAATGTCTTGCCTGCATGACGCCGGCCTGCTCCTCCTCAGCTTGTGTTGTGAGGATGTGGATGTGGATCTGCTGCTGCAGCTGGCTCTGGGTGAGGGGGGGGAAGCAGCCGTGCAGCCGGCGGCCCTGCAGCAGCAGAGAGGTTCGCTTCTGCAGCTGCAGCCAGCGAGAGGACGCTTCTCTGTGCAACCTCCAGGAGCAGCACTCTTCACCGCTGGTATCCTCCCCTGAGAACCACAACACAGGGAGACATGTTTAGAATCACATGCATGCATGCAGCAACAGGAACTAGAGACGATGGGTGGGGTTAAGTCACTTTTTTATATGAATACTGCAGCTTGGGTCAAATGAAGTGAAATCCAAACAGTCAAATAAAAAAAACTAGAAGAAACTTCACTGCTACTACCTGTGATAAGATGCTCAATACATGTGAGGTCAGAGGGTGAATCCTGAGAGACATCAGAAGTGTTGCTGATCTCCAGGAAGAGTCCACAAGAATCACACATCTACCACAGAAGAAGAAGCAGAAGAAGAAGAATTGCAACAGAACTGTTTGAATGAACATATGTCCGTTTGATAGGAAATGGTGTCTAAAAACATCATTAAGATGCAGTGTAGCTGACTGAACATGGCCCTTAATAAAGACAGATCTCCTCCTGCAGATGAAACTTGGACCAAGGCTTTACATGTGTGCAAAAACCTGTATAACACACTACAGGAAAGACAATAGCCGCTTTCACACCAAGTACTTTGCCGTACTTAGTTCCCAGCACTTAGTTCCCCCATGGAACGTTCAGAGTTTTACGGAGCATGGTTTGCAATTCGCCCAGCCAATCAGAAATTGGAACTTTTTTCTCCCCAGGAAAGTACCTGCTCTCTAGCAGGGACTAAAAAGGGGGGGAAAGTTCTCATGAACTAAGTTCTCTTTTTGGTGTGAAAGCAAAATCCCAGGAACTATCGGAACTAAAAGGGAAAAGTACGGGGAAAAGTAATCCGGTGTGAAAGCGCCTAATATCTCCAAAAACAGAAAAGGGACTCTTTAATGGAAAAAAGTCAAAATTCTAAGAGAAAGTCTGATTCCTGAAAAAAGTCAAAATTCTAAGAAAAATTCAAAATTGATATAAGATTGAAATCCCTTTTATAGAGGACATACAGAGTGGTTCTTTGGTGCGGCTGCACTGGATGGATAACGCAGTTGCATTTCTAACAACACAAACTGTGATTTACCTGTATTACAGAGTCTTGTACAGTCAGTATGGCTCCGCTCACAGCTTCCTGCAGCAGATGTGTGGGGGGGTCCACCGTCAGCTGATCATCCCTGAGACTCAGCTCAGTGTGGAACAAACAGCCCTCACGTCCACCTCTCTAACACACAGAAACACACAAACAGCATTTCATTTATTACATGTTCATTCAATTCATCGTGTGCTGTTGTTTGGCAGGCGGTACCGCAGCATCAGGACTACAACCACCAGACTCAGGGACACTTTCATACCACAGGAAATAAGACTGTTAAACACCTGAACTTTTGAAAGAACATCCATAAACATTCATCTGTTCAAATGATGTATCTAATATATCATATTCCATTTACTTGTATGCACTCTTCTTGCACTATTTCTATTTTATTGATATTGCCTTGCACTAGTTGATCTGTTTTATTTGTCCTATATATAGTGTATGTTGCACTGTGGACATATACACTACTGAACAAATGACAATAAAGCCTTGAATTGAATTGAAATATTTAGTCTTTCTGATGCTTTCTTCATGATCCCATAGTAATAAAACGTGTTGGATCCATATCATTTGCTGGTGAAAGCTGAAAAGTGACCAAGTTATTCATTTGTAATTGAGTAAGAGCGGTTAATGCAGCCCCCCTCTCACCTTCAGGACCCGGCTGGTGAACTGAGTGAGGTCCTGAGTGATGAGAGAGACGATGCTCTGCACGGTGATGGTGTTGATGAGAGCAGAGAAGCTGCCCAGCCTCTGCAGGACGCTCTCAGACCTGCTGAGCTGTGAGAGAAGCTGCTGCTGGTGGAGCAGCTGGCGGTGCAGCGGCTCAACGCTTCTGCTCGGCTTCAGACTGAACTCCAGGTGCAGCTGAAGCTCCTGCTGAGTCCTGTAGCTGTGCTCCCTCACCTGCAGGAAGAAACCAGTTAGATTAGATCCTCCCTCACCTGGGAGGGAGGATCCTACGGCGCTGGTTCTGTTTTTACCGGGGTAGATCTCCATGGTAACTGATGCTGAACGGCTAACCTGCTCCGGAGCTAAGAGCTCAACTCTGTGAAAGCACTGCCTGCTGACCAATCAGAGCTCAGTGTGCGGAGTTTAAAGCGATCAAGTCATATTACAGAAAAACTGCCGTTTCAGGAAAGACGGCCGGCAAAAATCAGCGACTGTGTGAATGTGAACATTAATAGAATATCACCTCCCATCTTCAGAGCAATCTGACTATTATAACATTAGCGTTAAGAAAGCTTACTTAAATATCTGCCATATCTTGATAAGTAACCGGATCAGAGTAACATTAAGTACAGTCCGCGGCATATCACATCATAATGTATCATATATTTCCTTATCTGAGTCAGCTGGGCTCAGCTGACTCAGATAAGGAAATATATGATACATTATGATGTGATATGCCGCGGACTGTACTTAATGTTACTCTGATCCGGTTACTTATCAAGATATGGCANAGGTGGTCATTTCCTTTATCCGGGATGTTGAATTACACACACAATATAATCGACATGTTAAATGTGTTCATACCACATATCAAAGGTATGGGAGGACACAAATGATCGCTGAATAGTTCAGAACCTTTGCCGTATTTTGTGCTAATTTGCACTATCATATATTTTCTGGTACGAGCATAGATCGATTGATATCCCTTTACTTCTCGTGGCCGCAGTCAAATCGCATTAAGATACGGAGGACGAATGGCTAAGTAATACTCTTTTTGTACAAATATTGTATTGTGTGTATAAGCTCCCCCAAAAATTTATTGTAGCTGCATAAATAATAAAGAGGTTCACAATACAAAAAGACACGTGACTTCTCAGGCGTTTGTCGCAAAAAATTTAGTAAAATTCTACCAAAATTAGTTACAACTTTTACTTAAGAAGTATATACTATTTACTCTAATTCGCAAATAAACAATAATAAGGTGTATAAAGAGAGGTAAGAAGAAGACGGTTGCACAGCGTCAAAGAGCCAGAGATGGCAAAAAACGAATCAGCGCTGCGTACCCAACCTCAAACGCACCTCCTGGCGGTGAAAAAGGGCAGTTCAATCATAAAATATTTAGCGTTGTAACGCATCTTGACCGCAAAAAAACTCGCATCATAGGGCAAATATTTACTCCGGGGTGCCAATGGAATTCTACGTCAGACACACGGACCGAGACTCTTTGGTTGAGACAGAAATGTGTTCAAATTAAAATACCACACACACACACACACACACACACACACCCACCACACACACACACAACACACACAACCACACACACACACCACACCACACACACACACACAACACACACACACCACACACACACACACGAACACACACACACACACACACACACACACACACACACACCACACCGACACAACCACATAAACGCCACAAAAATCTGCTCTGCTCTATTCGACTTACGTCGTGAGTCGTACGTCACCCCTAGGTAGAATCGACCCGAGTCACCTTTGGATTGAGTGACAGGAGTAAAGTAGAGTGAGGTGATGTAATGAAGGAAATATAGACCGTTTAGTCTCTAGTACGTTATACGGGGCGGAAAACAGCCATATAAAATAAAAAGGATTGTATATTTTTTAGGATGGTGGTATTAGAGTAGTACAGAGGGTTAGATACTAGTATCCTTGCGAAGCGACAGGTATACATATAGTACAGGATAATCGGAAAAACTGATACAAAAGTCGTAATAAGAATAGTTATACAGAAAGTGAGACGAAGATAAGCATAGACTTACAATTTCAGTTTCAATTCTTACGACGATGAATTTGTATTAAGGAAAGACAGATGTAATAATATACTTACGAGTTGAAGTAACTTGACTGATCATACAGATGGACAAGAGGGTAAGAGTGAACTGGGGTCAGTTTAACCTGAATTACTTCAAGGTAAGGGGAATGGTTTATATGCTACTCTGGGGTAGGCCCCGTGGTTCGCAAGGTGTGTTGTCTTTTAGGTACTCGACACAAATATTCGTATGACCAGGGAATAAACATTCTTGTACAATACAACACGGATTTGGTGGATAACGTCAGGATCTCTTTCCGGAAGTAAACACGTCGTCCTACGTTCTTGGGGCGGGGAGCCCACCGCTTCCCCTTTTCTGCGGGCGACGGACAACCGGGGGGGGTTGAGATGCACAGGCTGCAGTGGAGACGCTGCGCACAGCTGATCGACAGCTGGGACACGGAGGACCACCAAATACAAAAACATAATTCAGATCCAGTCGTCATGACTCCACTCCGGAGGGATTCCCCGATCATTTCTTACAGTTTCTCATCAAGGGGGGGTCTCCTGTTCCCGGTACAAACACACTGCCTGAGGAAGGCTGTGTGTATTTCTTTTGTCATTCACTTTTTTCGGACCACTTATTTATTTATTTTGGTGACGATCCGACCTCTAAATTGCTACTCTGGTTCAAACTGCATCCACCAAACATTATGTTTTATCTCGACCTCCCCAAAATAACAAAAATCTGACACGGTGTGAGATGTCTTTTTTAGCTGTTCTGTCGTCATTTCCTGCGATCTTCTTCATAAAGTCAGCCAAAATGAATGAATGAATGGGCGTTTCTTTGACTATTTATAAGCAAATATGGGCGTTACGTGAAGCCCGCAAAAGCTGCACCGCATTTCGAGTCGATTGTGATTTATAAAGGGAAACCGGCATAGGAAGTGTCGTACGCAATTTCCTCGCCGGTACGCAATGTTTGGTGAATCGGAAAATGTCGGAACATTTCTGTACCTATTTTTTGGATTTCTACTACGTAAGCAATCTTCCCACGTGAATCATACGCACGGCGTTATAAATGAGGCCCCTGCTCTCTTTTCTTATCTTTTCTCACACTGACTTTCTACTTGCCCACCAAGACACACACTGAGCAGAAAAAGGCAACACATTGATGCACAATCTCCCTCTTCTTCCTCTTCTAGCCTACCTTGTTTCCCCTTTTTGCCCAGACAATTGGACAAGGCCTCTTTGCCTCAAGTGGCACTTGCTGTGCTGTAATGTGAAAAATAGAAAGACATAGCAAAGAGGTTTTGACTGGTATGGCATTCATGCAGCGAATGGGCAGGGGCAAGGATATAGGAGAGGAAAATAGAGAAGGGATATGGTTGTGAATGGGGTGGAAGGGGGAAGGGAGGAAGAGGGAATTAAAAAAGAGTGGACAACTTTAGGGAAGGAGGAAAAGAGGATGATGAGGAGGGAGAGATTTGGAGAAGAGGGAACATAACGAAGAAAGGATGAACACAACATTGGAAATGGAAAATAGTTAAAATAGTTATAAAGGGATGTGTTGCAACTGGTGAAGGTGTAACAAAAGTAAGTTTATGGTAAAATAGTGGAAAGCTGAGGGAGAACTGAATGAGGGGAATGAGAGAGTATTGGGAGGTTGTAAAGCTCTACCTGCTTGTTATCTAGAGGCACTGTGAGCATGGTGGATGTGTGCGTGTGATCTGCTGAATCGTGCTCCTTTCTCCTGCTGCACTGATGCTCCTCTGGAGACCCCCAAAAGAGAGGAAACGTGGAAACCATCTCCTCCTTTGACTGCAGTATGGATCTCTCCTACAACCTCTGTAACTCTTGCATCATCCCTTTTAAACCCTGCCAGTCTGCTTTCTCTCACCGCCACTCATTTCACTTTTAGAGTTTTTAAACAATGATTACAAATAAGTACTTGTTTTATTATTATCTCTGGATGTTTGTTATATAAATCATTTTTTTTTCAACTATGTGAAAACATGCACACATTACATTGTTTGCATCTAGGTGTAAAAATGTGTCCCTGTTGTTCCACCGCAATACGTTTGTGCAAGGCAGATATTTTTCTAAAACTATATTATCCATGCTTTGTATTTTTCCTAGGCAAAATACAAAAGCTGTAGCAAATGACAAGACACCATAATTGATTATCAAAGAAGACCTGATAACATTTTGTAATCCTTTTTTAATATTAGCCATATGCCAAGCTGTCACATTTCAGTGCCTCTGAATATATTTTGTGGGGAGACAGTGGCTGCTTGCCATGAGATGATACGAAACTAAATGAGAATAGCAGACACCTATGCATTTAATTGAAACACATCTGAAGACCTATTTGCATATGCCTTTTTAATAAGCTTAAGCTATCATTACCAAATATACAGTATGTTCATAATGACGTTTTTGACATCATGGGAGAACTCGGCCCGTTACAAATAAATGGCTGATAAACTGTATGTGCAGATGTTGCTGAAGGAATAATTGTATTGGTGTACAGTATACATATAAGTAACATAACATTTTAGTTCCACAGTTTGAATTTGTCAAACAGGAATCAGTGATTACCTCCACTCAGCACATAATACATCCTATTAAATACTATTTTTAACAAATCTCTAACATCATTAATATTGGCCTCAAAAATATGGTTCCGGCCAGGCAAACACAAGTAAGTCATCATTCACCCTATAATACATCATTCCCTACATCCCTCTTTTCTCTCCTTTTTAAATAGGTACCAGCTGCAGTTATCATACGCTGCCCACTGGCTTGTCTCCCTGTGTTCACAGTTTCACTCATGTAATGAATCACTGCTATGTAGGAGGAGGGGGTAAAGAGAGAGAGAGAGAGAGAGAGAGAGAGAGAGAGAGAGAGAGAGAAGGTCTGACAGTGAGATAGAAAGGCACATGAATTCAGGATGCTGGGTCTTGCCCACAGTCTGGCATTAGCACACACACCTTTTTCAGAAACAAATGAGCTGGAAATGTGCAGACTGTGTACCGTTTACACCTGAAATCAGTGTCACCAGTAGTTCTCCAGCGAACACTTGAGATTGGATATAGCTTCACATTCTGCCTAGGTAAAACTGCTGACATAGTTTACTGGACACATCTTGTTATTTTTAAATCCAGGCGTGTTTAATTGGCAGCATATACAGGAATAAGAGAATGCTTGATTTATATAAAAAATTGATCACTAGAACACTTTCAGATTTGCATAAGATTGGCTGAATAACTTCATCCAACTGTCTTGCTTTCCTTGAATCAACGGTCCAGAACATATGATAGCTAAGAATGTTTCTTAGTTCATTCTGGGTTGGAACCACACGTTCACTAATGGCACATTTCCACTAAAGTGCAGAGCACGGTTTAAGCGTGCCGTGCCGAGCCTGGCACGTTTTTGGTTGCGTTTCCACTAGGCGTAGTTCCGGCTAGCGGGTACTTTTTCACAGTTTTTCTGGCTCTCCAAAATCGAGGTTCTTTCCGGGCCAACAACCGGGCTGAATATGCTAAACTAGTGACGTGAGTGGCTACAACTACAACACAATGAACATATTTTACCGTGATTTAATTGTAATACACGTTTCAAAATGATGCCGAAGTAACAACATACTGATACCGGTTAGTAAAAACCATGAATTAATGCTTTGACAGGTCTGCAGACAGACGGCAGGCGAAAAACCACACTCACAACAACGGCCTATACAGACATGTTTATATGAGGACGCAGTATATGCTCCGACCGTCCTCTCTCACAACAACGGCCTACAGACATAAATAAACCAGCGACTGTGTTCTCCATGACACAGACTAGCTGAGCTGTGAGCTCTGAGGGCTAACAGCTAACGGCTGATGTTGGTTTTGTGGTTCACATTGAAGATGACGTTATGGCTCCGCCTAAACTGCGTTACTATAGTTACTGCCCCAGCTACTAAACTGTAAATGGGAACGCAGCATAGAGTGAGCCTGGCTTACCAAGGCCTAACTATACCGTACTAAGCCGAAGGAGGCCCTGCAGTGGAAATGCGCCATAAGAGCTAACACCACTTGTGCTTAGATCAGCCGATATGCACTTAAAAGCTCAGTATGAACCATGTCATAAACAAACAGATAGATGGACTTTAAAACCATCCAGTCCACATGTGCGCTGGTTTGAGAAAAACTACGAGACAAGGAGCGTGAGAGAGAGAGAAAAAAAGTAATTGATGAGAAGGGGTGAGGTAAGGTATAGCAGCAGCAGCAGCAGGGGGGTCAGCCTTTTATCTTGAAGCAGAATAACTGAAGAGAGGTGACTGCACTGTGAGCTGGAAACCGCTTCAATATTTCATCACTGCAGCTATGCCAGACATCTAAAGTTTGGATCCTCTACAACCCCAAAATGCCACCGATGATGAGTGTGGGTGGGGTGTGAGATACTAAAACTTTAGAGTTACAGTTTAACATATTTTTCTGGGACTAATCTTATCCACTTGCAGCTTCCTCTTGCCCAAACAACTCCACACTCACTATTGCATTTATCTGGGTCTACATTTGCATTGATGGACAGCAAGCTTTTGCAATTGTTTGGTTCTCAAAACACCTGCCAAGTAAATATGATGAACTGCTGTTAAGAAAATGGACATTGCATATGCAAAGGCATACATATTTCCATTTGGATTAATCGCTAAAAGTGAGAGTTGTAAGTCAGTCTTTAACCTGCAGATCTGAGACCCCATTTACACGGGAACGTTTGCGTTTACGCACCTTATGCATTTTCAAAAAAGTATTCCGTTCACACGCATTCGATTAATTTAAAGTGTCCGTTCACAGGAGACCGCTGGAAACGCTGGAAACGCTGTAGTACATATGCCAGGCCTGTAAGTGGCGCTGCTGCCGCCACAAAATACACCAAAAGCAGCGAAGAAGACCCCACAGCACGGTTGCCATGGTTGCCCTTCTGTTTATTCTCCGCGGTGGAACGGCGTGTGCTCCTGCTGTAAATCTCTCCGGGAGTCCACCAGCAGATGAAAAACACCCACCTCTCCGCCCCTTCCAAGGGACGAGGGGACCTTGCGGCAGAGTCAACATGTCCGTTAAAGTTTAAATCTTCCGGACAAAATTAGCAAAGTGCAGGTCAGAGGTCTTCTTTGTTATTTATTGAGCTTTAAAACAAATTGATAAAGACTCTATATAATAATATAAGAATAATAAACGGAGCCTCTCTTTTCCTCCCCCTATTCTGAGAGCCCAGCAGCTGACCTCTGAGCAGGAGACGTGGGGAGAGGGAGGCGGGGCTATTTCATCGTTATCATGAAATGATCGTAGGCCTATAGAGCAGCGCCGTATAGAGGCATACACACGGAGCCATTTGGCTCCCAAGGTGAATAGATCTGCAAAGGAACGCTCTGTTCCTTTGCAGATCTATTCACCTTGGGAGCCGTTATCGTTTGCGGGGTCCGTTTCTATCGTTTTGTTACGGCCTCGTGTAAACGCAAGGGCTATACGCAAGAGAAACTATGCGGATACAACCCCTATCGTCCTCGTGTAAACAGGGTCTTAATTATAAGCTAATTCAATTGCAAATCACACAAGTAAAAACCATCCAGAGAGTTCCCAATGGGCTATGACTTCACAAGATGAAAAGAGGATGGGAGGAGATGGCCCTCCTGCTGTTTTAGCTCCTGAATGACTGAATGACTTGCTTCAGAGTGAGAGACTACTATCTCTGCCGTGCCATCCATTTACACAAAGCTGTGGCCGGGCCCTCAGTGGTGGCCTGAAGGCCTGCACGTCGCCAAGGTTGACCCTCCTCTGTCCCTCATCTCTGTGTACTATATTGAAGTCATGCCACATAATCACTTTGCCAATATTGGCCTTTAATTAAAAGTCTGATTGGCGACCTAATGAATGAATCCTTGTTTAATTACGTATTTATTGTAGAATTGATCAATAAAGCACTGACTGTCAATGGAAAGACCTTAATGCATGAAAGGCCAATACATGTGGGGATTCACAGAGCAATAAAAGCTCATTCCAATCACAAATACCAACAACCAGAGACTACAATCATATTGGATTTTTATTGTTTTACCGCTAATTACATTATCAGTATAGATGACATTATGGTGTCAGTTCATCTGCTCTAATTGTTTTTCCTGAATTGAAGCGTTTTCAATACTAAGATCATTATAATTCATGAGATAAGACAAACCCATTGTTTTTGAATATATATAGGAGAGGCAACTTATCTCCCAGAATGCCTCCGTTATATACACTATGCATAAGAGTGTGCTGCTACAGAGTGCTGCAGCTGTATTTAATCTAGCTGGACGTAAATGGTTTCATATGACCTTTTGCTCTTTTCCAATGAGCACATTATACTGCTGCTGACGGCGACTGGCTGTGCCAATCAGGGTAGAAGCACTGTTCACCTTGCCAATGAACATTTATGTGATATACAATCAAATCCAGAGGACCCCCCTCGCCTGCCTTGATGGAAGCTTCCAACATGCGGGATACTGGGTAATTGAACAGAAATGAAACCAAATGAGATTGATTAGAGACTTTGTGGTTTCTGGCTATATGCTGAAGATGAAAAGTCATTCCGCTATAGGCTCAGAGGGAGGATAAAGAGCAGAGATATGTGTGTGGAGCGAGAGGCAGGAAGAGTGAGGTGGAAAGCGACTATTGATCAAGCCAAGCTGTGCAGCCTGTCGATACGGCCTCTCTCCAGGGAGTGGAATGACACAAAGTAGAGGGGGGCAATATTTATTAGGCTGTGTGTTTGTGTCGGATTGTGCACAGGGCGGGTATGGACATGAGCTTGTGTGCACATTTGTACACAGAGGAGAGCCACGCTGATGGGCTTTGGGATCGAAACACACTTAACGCCTGTATGCAGACTACTCATGCATGCTCCATCTATGGCAAGTAGCACAGATAGGCCAATTTAGGAGTCTGTAAGCCTGCTATTGGAGAGTCAAGCTAAGCATAAAACAGAAAATCGTTGAGGGGAAGCAGGGGGATATGTCTTATTGAGTAACACCAGAATTTTACGGTTCTCCATAAAGAATACAGTGAAAAATAAAACTTTTATGTTTCCCAAGTAACTGAAAGGGTTAGGGGGGTTTAAAATGCCAGCCACTACTTTCTAGTGTGTTGAGCAAGATATGATGCATTGCTTGATCATATGTAATTTAAAATGACCTATCTCAAATGGCATTTACAATACATTCACACCCATAAATCCTTGCACCAGGCTGAATGAATGAGGTTATTTTGCAGCAAGACAGCCCCTTTATTTACGACGTAGCTTAAACAAACACATACACTGGCAACCTAACATGTTTCCAATGCCAAGTGGAAATGAAAAACAAAAGAGACATGGTGAGGGTGGATTAAGACAAAGCAAGTGGTAGAGACAGTAGAGGTGACAATAGGAATTAGGACAGCTACATTTAACTGTCGTAACTATGGGTGATGGTGGTGGTGTGTCTGGGTTCGGAGGAGAAGGAAAGTGGGAGTAATAAAGAGAGGAGAGAATTTGCTCTCTCTTCCTTTACAGCATTTCAATGAGGTTTCAATGGCCCTCTGGCTTATCCCAGAACTGCATGAGTTTTTCAATTCATCTGCCCTCTAGGTAGGTGGACAGTTATTCTCCAGTCTGTTCATTCATGCAACAGGAAGGTTAAGGGCAACCTCTCTCAATGATTTTCTACATCAGAGGGGGCCATCTGCAGAGAGCTTTGTGACAACAGCTGTGGCAGCCATGATGGAAGAACAACTGATGTTGGTACTGTCAAATCCTCATCCGGCTTCACAATAAACAACCAAGTGCAGGAAGGACACTGCCAAGCTAGTATTATAGGTTTTCTTCACAAAACTAGTGTATATCACAAAGGAGGTTTTGGAAGGGAAGTATGGATAGCATTTCAAATTGATTAAGTGATATGGAAACATGTTATTGTGAGTGTGACAAATACCCTACAGATTAAGTCACATCATGTTTTTGAACTATCCTCAGAATAGAATAACTCCCAGCATGGTTTCCAACTCACCTGCATTTTAAAACACTGTTCTCTGAGTGAATTGTATGAATCAAGAAAACAAAGCACCATACACACGGGCAAGCACAATGCAAATCAATTATTCAACAGTGTTGCTGCTGTAAGCACATTTTCTACCATTTGAGCGGGTGGGGGCAAACGTTAGCTCTCCTCTATTGTTTGTTTAGACAGGGTTGGTTAGGCTTCTGGCTGTGTGTGTATGGCTGTGGCATTAATGTTGATACAGCATTTTGTTTCACTGTGTCATTCTTCGGCTAATTATCCTCCCACCTTTGCTTTTAGGAGCTCTCACAGTGGGAATGTTTTGTCAGGCCTGCCCAATGGACGCCCCCCCGATACACGCCTACGACTGCGCGGCCAGAGCTACTCTGTTTACAAGGAACAGCCTCGCCATGAATAATACAGGAAGTGCCAAACACAGGGCTGAAGACAAGGCAGTGGGGAAGAGGTTCAGGCCTATTTCAAGCAGGCCGAGTAAGATAACAGAGTCTGAGAACACAAGATAGATGCATCTGTTGTGAGTGATCTGTCAGAGGGAAAGCAGAGCGTAGAGAGTACTCAGCAACAAGATGATTCATGGAGACAGGTTGGAAGCTCCAGCTACATCTTCCTCAGCCTCCCCAAACACAATTAAAATTCTTCTTGATTCTCTGATGAGTGCCGGGAAACAAGTGTGCTGAAAAGCATGCATTATAAATGTTAAAGAGAGACATTTTTCAGCTACAGTCAGAATGGCTACATTCGGAGAGAAGTGGGCTGTCATCACTGTGGGTTATTAATGTGGTTTCTGGTCAGCTCAAGGACACTCGTCTACTTTGTTATGCTCATATGCCTGGCCTCAATCGATCCCTGGACCTCCTCAGAAGCACTGTGTGGTAGACTCATCCGTGTGTGTGAGTGAGTGAGTGAGTGAGTGAGTGTGTGTGTGTGTGTGTGTGTGTGTGTGTGTGTGTATGTGTGTGTGTGTATGTGTGTGTGTGTGTGTGTGTTAGCAAGACATACAAAGGATACAAAATTATGGAGTGAGTGCCAACCATTGTATTAAAAGTGAAGCAGAGATCAGGTCGAGTGGAGATTGCGGAAAGGTTTTCATTTTAAATACACTGAGCAAATGGAATATTTGATCTGTTTAAGATAGCTGAGTCCTTAGAAAATGTGCGCTGCTAGTACACTTATAATACTGTACACCTCTGTATGTGTCTTCGAAAGAATTAAAAGGATTGATTTAAATGATTAAATGTGCACACAGTAACTGTCAATAAAACAGTACAGAAAGCAAAACAAAAAGATTACATATACTACTATTGAACATGTAGTAAGGACATAGTGTCAAATGCACATTTAAATAACTGAGTAACTATGACGCATTGCTTTGATACTATATGGTTCAGGTGTCAGTAAATCAACAATAACACAGGCATATTCCTTTAACATGATTTTTTGGTGTAGTCTGTATGACTGGGAAGGATGACAAAAGAAAGAAGTGGGGGAAAATGCATCAATGTTTGATTTAAAGAAGCTGTGGGGGTGCTGCATCTGTGCTTTGTGGATCCTCATTCCTTCAATAAATGTCATTAAAAAGTCAGAATCATTGCCTATAAGAAACTGAAGATCAGCAATATACTGAAGAAGGCTTTTGTCAGATAGTGATAGGACTTATTTATACAGTCCAACTGTAAACGTGACACTGTTCCTTGACAGCTAGGAAAGGCTTTCACAACTGTTACATCTCTCTCTGCCTCTGTCTTCTTTCGCTCTCCTTTCTATTCACATGTCATCTGTAGGAGTGCAATGAACAACCACAAAGCAATAATGTATAGAATGTATAGTAATACAGGGGCACAAAAGAACATACAAAGTGTCCATATATTTCCAGTACGTCAAAAGCAAACACACTGTCGCCTATGCACTGAAGGTAAGGTTTTATTGCGCATTTATGTCACGGTACTAAATAAAATACATATTTATTTTCCCGCAAGATTAAATATCAATAAGTTCTCTCTATGGGCACAATAGCCACATTCAAACCAATTACTTTGCCGTACTTAGTTCCCCTATGGAACTAAGAGCCGATCGCGTTCACACCGGAATAAGTTCCCTGAGGGAGGATTACGCAAATGAGCCGCTGACGTCACTTCTTGTTCTTCTGCTTTGGGTTTACTGGCAGGCCGCAAACAACGTCAAGGCGTATACTGCCACCCGAAGTCCCCGGCCGGAAGTCCCCGGAGTTGGGGACTGGCTTCAGTAGAAGCTGCTGGGACTCCCAGCACTAGGAGTTAAGGAAGTTATTTACAGTAATTTTTCAGTCTAGTAAGCGCGATATTCTTTGACTTCTAGTTCTCGTATATGCTTCTTCCTTTTTAAAACAGTCTATGCACTATCCTTGGAATAAATATGTCAGGTGTGAGCATTTGCACTTGTGAAAAGGAACTGTCGATCCGCTTTTCCGAAAGTGTTGACAATGTAAGGAGGAGAGACGGAGACAGAAGAAAGCAAGAGCCGAAAGATAAGTGGTACAAGTATGCGCATCCTAAACCACCGTTACTTGTTGTGTTTCGGTTATACTATCTTTTACATATCATTGTGTCCCGGTCGTTTTTTGTATGTTTTCACAGGGTAGTATAAAGCGTCATGCCAGTTTTGTTTGTGGGTGACAGCGGATAACCGTGGATTCTCCCTTCCCAAAAGTTACGCGTAATAAGGAGCCCATGATTATGTTGTATGTATTAAGGTAAAAGGGGCTTCTAATTTATACGGGTTGATTCAAAGAGATACCCGTCGTGTATCCGGTCGTAAGTTTTGGTTATGAAAACGGCATGAATCAAAGGGGATACCTTGATTCTCGGCTAGCGCAAGTGTCGGGCGCCTTTATTTCAGGGACTCCCTCCTAATCGCGTTTTACTCCGGTCGACTGCAGTGAGAACAAGAAGGACGAAACCAAATGACCCGTCCGGCGTTTGTTGCAGTACGCGCATATGACGGTGGGCTTCAGGGGCCGCGCTTCAGGGGCCTCAACCCCTGACGAAGAGTCATTATCGACGACCTGAGGTTCGTCCGAGAATCGACCTTCGGAAGGCTGCATTTAGGACGCACTTTCGTGGCGTGTGAGGAGTAGAGGTGACGAAGGTACAAGAGACATACACAAACGGTATGTCAATAGAGGAGACCGCAAACACACCGACCCACTTTACGATTTACATTATGTACGATTACGCTGCCTCTTTTTCACCGCCGAGATGTTTTGTTAAAGTCTCACAACGTTAAGCGGGTCGTTTGTCTTGCCCCGTGAAAAAGGAGTTGGAATAGGTGGGAGTCGTCCGTATTTTTACCCCGCATTTTACGCGGGCCGTGAGTCATTGGAAGGAAAAACACACTGCGCTGTATTCCCCATCGATTGCTTTGATTTGCCCTTTTTCATGTTCCGTTTTCATCGAGGTCACACTTGCGCGGATAACATTTTTGTTGTTGAACTTCTACTTATGTATGTAATAGGGGTGTGTTCCCAATGTCGTTTTCCCAAACTCCTAGGGTCGGCCTCGTTTTATTTCAGATATTTCTAACAGTCTTTACATACCCTGACTTTCGTGGAGTTATATATTACGGAATTATAACTAAACGGATCCCTCTCGTTTTCCCTTTAAATCTAAGGACTACATAGCGGAAGAATCGCTGTATGTAATAGTGGGCAAGTGACCGGTGGACTTGTCCGGCGAATTTTTCCGGTGCATAATAGGTCAACGCCCTTCAGCGTAAATGACCAGAATCCCTAGTGACTCCCCATCCTACTCTCCCAGTAAATCAGGCGTTTTCTGATCGTTGTATATTTGTCCGTTCGCCAAGCCTGCCCTCAGGTCTTCAGTGTGTGGCACTACTGTTCGTAGGTACAGAATGTAGGTAGCCGTGAAACGGTTCTGTCTGACTGTACATTTACTTCGACGTGGACCGACCTAATAGTGGCCGGGAAGACTAAACCTGTTTGAATAAATCGTATACAGCGGTGTTCAGTACAGTTATACCTGTAATTCTAGTACCTCATCCCGTTAATATTAATGTCTGCTTTTCAGTACTGTTAGTCCCTATAATGCGTGTACGTAACATCGTCCCCGGCCCCCCACCACCGACATTTGTATCGTGTGTACGTATTATAATACTACGCAGGTTAGCTTGGTTTCGGGCCAGTTTTTCTCACACTAGTCACTCTAAGGAAAATCGTAGTAGTAATGTAGTATGCATCGATCGTATCATAAGGGATCGGATTCCCGTTATCGATTACGATGAAAATATCATTCGGAGCTACTACATTTTCCTTAGAGTCGACTAGTGTTGAGAAACTGCGACCCGAAACCAACTGGATTTATTTGATGAACGTTACATAGTAATGTCCGGTCATGTACGTATACCTATTTAGGCGGATAACAAGGTAATGAAAAGAGACATTTATATTACGGGATGGAGGGTACGAGGTTTACAGGGTAATTAACTTGACTGAAACGGGTATACACTGTCTAACAGGGTTTAGTTTCCCACTATTTAGGTCGTCCAAGTACATGACAGTCAGACGACGAACAGTTCACGGCTAACACTTTCATTCCTGAACTTTACCTACCGCTAGTCACATGCAGTCGTAAACTGAGGCGCAGGCTTGGAGACGCAATATACAACATCACAAGGAAAACCTCGATTTTACTGGGAGAGTGGAGGGAGGACATGGAATTCTGGGGCATTACCTTACGGGGATGGACCTTTTATTTAGTCACCGGTAAATTTTCTTTCGCCCGGGACTTAGGTCCACGGTCACTTCCCTATTTAGTACCGCGATTTTTTCCGCGCTAATGTAGTCCGTATTAAGGGAAACAGAGGAGCGATTTATTGTTTTTTAATATATATAACTCCACGTAAAAGCAGGTATTGTAGACTGTTTAAATTATCTTTAAAATAAAACCCGGAGAGCGACTAAGGAGTTCGGAAAACGATTTGCCCGGAAACACCCATTCTATGTAGTAGAAGTTCAACAACAAAAAAATTGTTTATCCAGGCGCAAGTGTGACCTCATGAAACGCGACATGAGCAAAACGGGCAAAATCAAGGCAATTCATGCGCCTGCGAATACAGCGCAAGTGTGGTTTTTTTTCTCACTGAATCACGCGCCCTTTCGAAAATTGGCGGGGGGTAAAATCACGGGACGACTTCTTTTCACTTGGTTTCACTTTCCGCTTTTTTCTTTTTCACGGCGCGTTCAAGACAAACCGACCGCTACGTTTGCGTGATGACTTACAAAACAATCTCCGGCCGGTAAAACTAATAGGGAGCGTAATCGTAATAATCCGTAAATCGTAAGTGGGTCGTCGTGTTTTGCCGTCTCTCTTTATTTGAATTACCGTTGTGTTTGTCTTGTGTACCTCGTCACCTTCTTCCTTCCCACAGGCCACAAGTGCCGCTTAATGAGGCCTTCCGAGNGCCCAAGGCCAAAACTGCAAAGTCAGAGTAGTGCATGTTAAAAAATGCAACCTTCTCCGGAAGCCGACCTTTGCAGTGTGTGTCTCAGTGTGTGCACAGTAGGGTAAGTTTTCTGTAAGGAAATTATACATGAATGAATGTCACGTATGAGCTATTTTTCATTTAGATCTTGTGGTGCAGTGGACTAGTGTGTTTGGATCAGGGGAGCACAGGTTCAAACCCCACTGCAGTCAGCATGTCCACAGTATTGAGTATGTAAGTCGCTTTGGATAAAAGCGTCTAACAAGTAACATGTAATGTAATGTAATCTTATTATAGATTTTACAACCAAAACATAACAAGAAAACAAATCTATTGCTCAGACAAGATGAACCAATGGAAGTATGTAGGTTACAGTTGACACATGTGTTTCCTTTACTTTCCATCCCACTCTGGGGTGAATAAGATTCCCATGTCTTGTTCCCATCTGTTCTGCGTCTAAATATTGCTTTTGGAGGAGGAAAAGAGAGGTTTATATATGCTTGAAACCATTCCACTCTCATTAGCAAGTTTGTTTTCTTTCTATCCAGATGTTCAGCTAAACCTATACCTTTTTTAGGTCCATTTTATGATACTATATTTTAATTGCAAGTAACAGAGGCAAGAGTGTTCCTTCAGATATCATTTTTGTATCAGTTATTTAAAAATGTATCTTAGTTTTGTCCTGAAATAGGTATGTTGTTTAATAAGTTACCTAAAGCTGAAAAGAGCAGATTTGTTCACAAAAAGTACTCCTTGTACCTGACCTCCTACAGTATAAGGTCAACCAACCTTGCATTCGGTTTCGGGCAATACCATAATGGCACTAGATAATTAGATTTTGTGTCCTCTGTTTATATCTATCCTTCCAGCAAGTCCTGGTTTGCCTTTGGAGTCGTTCCTCAATAACCCAATACTATAGGGACTCTGGTATTGTATGAAAGCTAATACAAATATGTCAGTCACACCCAACTGCTTTTTCAAATATAACTTTATTAATATATAAACTATCGTATTTTTTTGGAAACATTATAGAGGGATTTGAAAGGGTCTGCATGATATGATAAAAGCCAATCTTTGAAATAAATTCCTGTTTAATGCATCTGCTTTTTCCTACAGAGATGGAGGTAAAGTGTTCCATCTCCTCCAATTATCTCTAATGGTTCTTATTGAATCTGGAACATTGGATCCTAAAATGTTATGTATTGGTGTTCTGATAGTTATGGCCAAGTATCTCATTCTATCAGGCTTTCAGACGAAATGGGCAAGCCTTAATGAGCAGAGAAAGTAAAGAAACTGTAGAGGGATGGCTTTTCTTTCATTCTAATGTGTTGTCTAATGATTTGATTATATCTAACACCTTAAGTATAGATGTAAGTGGAATTCATTAATAGGATGTCATAAGCATAAAACAATGATTATTAAACTGATGTACGTCCTTTTACATTCCCAATATTTCGGAATCTTCACAAGTGGCATAGGCAAAGGGCTCAAGGGCTAAAATAAATATTAAATGTGAAATTAGACCCAATAACCTTTAACTGTCAACTCCCGCACCTGCTTTTGACGTACATGGCTGATGGATTGAGAGAATGTGGATGCTCTCTTTACGGTATAGTGCCCTGGTGATCGATCAAGAACAGCCCTCGGCCAAAGCTGCAAAGTCAAGTACTGTGTGTTGAAAAATTAAACCTGCTGTGGGGGCGGACCATTGTAATATGTGTCTCAGATTGTGTGTGCAGTATGATTTATGTAGTGAAATGAGAAACTAATGCCACGTACAACCTGTAAATGTGAGCTAACATGTTCTCCATCTGTCAATACTTGCCTGAGGAGGCAACGATCAATCTCTGACATCAAGATTAATGTTATATCCCTATCTCCCCAATTACGCAATCCTTGTAGACTGAGTAAGGATAGAATGAAACGTCAATAGCTTAGTGAAAATGAAAGCCCCTGTATTACCTTTTTCTATTCTGATCAATAAGTCAAATTGGCCTGTTTTTTGAAGGAAGATAATGAGGCAGGTACAAGCTGTGACATATGCCTTGAGAGATGTTGACATAATGAACAAGACTTGATTATGTGTTAAAGCACCATATTTGGAATCCAGCATCCACTGACATTTTAACTTGGTAAATAAGACCAATAATTAGTCGGCTATCTGCAACAGGTTTTTGCCCTTTCACGGCAGCACCCATGTAGCCATAAAGCCGAGGCCAAGTTCAGAGGAGCACAACTACCGGAGCAAGAGCCAGGGGAAATGAGCGTGTTGAAATGCCGCCGTGCGCTTTGCCTTTTTCCTCTTCGATGATTGATGGTGGACATTGCTCTGTGGCTTTTAGACACAGGCTTGTAATTGCTTTTTGATATTGTTACAAATGAGAAATTACTCTTACGCATTACCATCGCGGGATATAAACAATAGGGAGGTTTCAGCAGAATAGGAGGATAAAACAAAAGGGAATGCATTGACCTTCAAATCACACTTATTTGAACACAGTAACAGTACACAGAGAAAGAGGTACCATTGGGAGCATTTGAATAGTGTGATACTGTAGCATTGTAATTTCCGATGTGCTCTTTCATTCCACATAACTACACTTGAAGGCATGTATTAAATACGTTTGTAGATTATATGCGGCAAAAGTAGGCATCTAAAACATCAAATCCTGATGTTTATACTGAACAGTACATTTTTAAAGGCAACACAATCCCTCTGCAGCTCATTTAGTCCACATGTAATCATCAAAGTTATTTTAATGATCCCTTTCTTTCAGGCCTTGCATAAGTAATGTCCTGGATCGTCACCAGCTGACTTACTACCCCTAACAAGACACCTCACATCCTCCACTGCCACCATGCTTCTCATCCGGTCTCCTCGACACCACCCGCCTCAGCCATCCACACCAACAGTGGGAAGCAATGCTAATCACACATTAATTATCTGATCCGTCACAAATCTCAAATGGAGGTGGAGTGTGTATTTGTGTGTGATCAGGTGTTGAGTGTTTGTGATGGAAATCTAATGCTCTGATCACTAGGGATTACCAAAAGCATGGACACAATCCTGTACACACTGGTGTCACTTCCCATACATTACCTTTCATAGAGAGCCATGACCCGGGGCAAATCACATCAAGCGTATGAAGAGCCTGTGTGAAAATAATAGCCTGTTGGCTAAGGTGTCGATTGCCTCTCTAGAATGATGTTTACATCATAGCTGTTATTTAGGGAATGCCCTAGAGCACAAACTGTATATATAAAGTGCTAGAGTGAAATTAGTAAAGACAAGTCCAAGTCATGTCACAAGTTTTTATAAGCAAATGGAAAACACGTGGCAAATCTTTAGATTTATTTTGTGAACATTGGAACCATGCTTTTGCATAGAGCAAAGCATTTAATAATACTAATAGTTACATTTTAAAGTTGTGGCTATATGCAATGCCTGGTAAAAACATGACAAACTAAAGTATCATTTTATTATGTTAATTATATTGCAAATCAAGTTTGGAAGGCAATACTCAAATGCCAAGATAAATCTTAAAATCTATTTAATGGGGCTTACGTCTGACTCAGGTAAAAGTATAGAGTTAAGTCTGCAATCATGCACTTCTTGTTATTTCAAACTATGTTTACTCCCAACTCCTGGCCTGTCCGTCTTCAATTGTCTCTCTTCCCATATGTTTCTTCAAGTTAACAGCTGTACTCCAGCTCACAAAACATTGTCCATCCTCTATTAAAAATATCCTGGTACTTTGTCATACAGTAAGTATTGAACGTTTTTAAGTGCACTTAATACAATTCACAGGAAATGTTGCATTGCAGTAAGTAATATAAGCGGAAGTTTTGTTTGCAGTGCATACAATTAACAGGGCACTTTGCAGTGTAGTTAGCTGTGGTGTAATGTAGTGAAGTACATGTACTCAAGTACAATGTTGGGGTACTTGTACTTTACTTGAGTATTATTACTTGAGTTATTTCATGCCAATTTATACTTCTACTTCCCAATTTGGCAGTTAATATATATATTTGTCTCCACTACATTTATTTCTAATTAGTTACTAGTTACTTTACATATTCAGATTATTAGCTAATACAAAATGAGAATGTAAATTAATTAAGAAATAAACCATGATATTTAATTAAGGGATCTAGCTTTATTTTATAAAGTAATTAAAAAAGTTACCCTCCTTTACCATCTCATATGTACAACGGAGTATTAGGGCCACACTTAGAAAAAAAACCCAGAGATTTCGAGAATAAAGTCGTAATAATACGAGAATAAAGTCATAGTTACGAGAATAAAGTCGTAATATTACGAGAATAAAGTCATAGTTACGATTTTTATTATGCGCTCTCGATTTAGCAGCAGAGGTGGGGTTTCGCTGGTCAACATGTCCGTTAAAGTTTAAATCTTCCGGACAAAATTAGAAAAGTGCCGGTCAAAGGTCTTCTTTATTATTTATTGAGCTTTGAAACAAATGAATAACGACTCTATATAACAATATAAGAATAATACACGGAGGACGGAGCCTCTCTTTTCCTCCCCCTCTCCTGACAGCCCGTCAGTATCCGTGGTCTCATGCAGCTGGCTGCTCCAGTAATGAGTGACCCGACACTAAAAATAAACATATTTATATCTAGTTTAGGTAGTTTGAGAGGTAATTAAATAGATAAGGGTGATGATCTAACTTGTGTGTGTGTTTTGTTCCGCTCATCGCTCCATCACAGCGGGCGGAGCTGCAGGTTATCATGCAGAGCTGCGTGTCTCCTCTCCTGTCCGATTAGACTTCACTCGCGTTCATGTCCATATCGATCACATCTAGCTGGAAGCTCCTTCTGGGTGCACTGTCCTGCGAGATACCGGGACCTAGCTCGAAACACTGGGGCTATTGCGTCATTGTTAGCAGAAAATGATCGTTATAGGGCATAATCACGGAGCCGTTTGGCCCCCCAGAGCGTTTCGTTCGCAGATCTACCTATCTTGGGACCCTTTATCGCTATCGTTTTCTGCATTTCCATGTCGGCCTCGTGTGGCCGAACCGTCTATCTGATAGAGAACTGTAGCAGACACGACCATTATCGTCCTTGTGTGGCTGCAGCCTTATTGAGCTTTAAAACAAATGAATAACAATTCTATATAATAATATAATAATAATATACGGAGTCTCTCTTTTCCTCCCCCTCGCCCGTCAGTATTTCGTTATCAGGAAATGATCGTATGGGGCGTAATCACGGAGCCGTTTGGCCCCCCAGAGTGTTGCGTCTGCAGATCTACCCACCTTGGGACCCGCTATCGTTATTGTTTCTGCGTTTCCCTGTCGGGCCTCGTGTGGCCGAACCGTCTATCTGATAGAGAACTGTAGCGGATATGACCCGTATCGTCTCCGTGTGGCTGCAGCCTGAGACTATAAGACTGTTTGTGAGTGCAGGTCAGTGCTTTCATTGAGTCAGAAGATCCATTGAAGAAGATCCAACAATTCCAGATAGATGGCCAGCCTCCCACTTGATTTCCATAAACCCAGATCTACATTGCCACTGATACAGCCGTGTGAATGATCTGCTTTGTGGTCGGAAACTATTTGCATAGGCTTCAGCTGTGTTAATATGGATCGTAGATCCTGCTGCTGTTAAGGTTTAAGGACAATGTGCATCCACAATCTAATTTGTGAGTATCAATTTAGCAGACTTAAAATCAAACATAATCTCTGCTTATGAAAACACTCTCATCCTTTGTTAGTGTCCGAGGGCCTTCTTCTGCTCAATGACTACATAGATTTTTGAATACCCATTGATTTTGTATTTTGCCTGGTTACTCTTGAAGATGGCACCATCACATTCCCGATATTTGTTCTGCCCGAAGTTATTTTGTATCTCTCTATAAGCTCTAGTACTTTGTTGCTTGGTTTGATTCGTACAGCCCCAAGATGCTGAAAACTTGTTTGCCAGTTGTAAAAAAACAAACCAGCTCCCCGAGGGTAGCAAATATCCCTGCTGAATACATCCAAGCCTTAGTGACAGACACAATCTGGCGTGCAGTGAGTCTCTACACTCAAAACATGTTCCCTCTGTGTTGTGAGCTTCCCATATGATTACTTGCCCTTGGTCATGGAAAACAACTTCTCTAATTGATAGGAACATGCCATGTGATGACTCCAGAGCATTGTGTGCTGCCTGAAGGAGGTGCTTTCCACAAGGTTTATATTTTTTTTTTGGGGGGGGGGGGTTGAAAGATGCTAAGGTTAGCCACAGATTGCATGTCAAATAGCCTGTCAGAGAATAATGAAGAGATCCGACACAACCCTGCGTGTGTGTTAGTTGCTGAAAGAAAGCAATAATTGCAAAACGGCATTATGGTTTGGCGGTGCACTAGTTACAGGCAGCCTTTTTGCATTCCCCTGCTATTCGTACTTTAATGGAATACTAATAAAAACTCTAACCACACGCAAGCCAAAGAAACTGAAGATGAAATATGCATCTTGAGTACCGTAGTTTATTTTTTTTGCCATCAAAGCCAATGTGATCATAAAACAGGAATATTATTGTACAGACAAGTTACCAAGTGACAAGTTGTCACCCATAGTCATGCATTCTTAACTGAAATTGCGTTAAAAGCCCATGACTTCTAACCTGAGACCCCAATCGGTATTTGCCCTCGAGACCTAAGTTGTATGTTATATCACCCCCCCCCCCCCCATTTGCACACTTTAGTCTGAGAAGTAAAGGGGGAAATATGCCAAACACATACTTTAATGTATTTGTCACTGTAAAATGCTCGAGGAATGATGACAATTAATAGTTGTTCCAACCCTGCTCTGCTTGAACTACAGATTTGTACCGATTTCCTCTCTGACAGGCATAGGCTCATGTACACACACACACACCCTGCATTTATATCTTGTTTTTGTATCAATCTTTTGTGTAGTTTTATTTGTGATCTGTTCTCAAGTGGATGGCATCTTTGAATTATTTAATCACTGATTATTCTTTCAGTCTGTAGCAGCTGTCTCAATGAATTCAGTGTATGTGTTATTATGAAAGTGTAAAATATGTGGTTTTGAAAGTCAGACATTTACCAATAACTTGCCAAACCACAAAGAAACAATTCAGCTGAATCCCGGATTTTCATTTTCTTTTTGGTTCTCAACCACATGCATATATGCATCGAGGTAGCAGGTTATCATACAAAGTGAAATGTAATTAATATGAAATGCAAGTCATTAATGTCAAGCGAAATTGTTTTCCATATAGCCTTTAACTGTCAAATAGTGACAAAGGAAACATTTAAGACATTTACAAATTACAAGAACCGTCGTAAAGCAGTTTGTATTAAAATAAACAAAACGTACAAATCAACTAAAAATAAGTAATAATAGTTTGTTGCTGTTTTTAACATGATTAATTGCATTTCTATTAAAATATACATTATGTTTGAAATATATGAATGACTGTAATTATGTAATAAGTATCAAAGCAGTTCCCTCAGTCTTCACTGCTTCAAAGCATTGTATATATTGAAACCATAATTAACTTTCCACCTTCGACAGATAATGAAGAGACGACTGCACACTTACAGTATTATGAATTTCCTTTTGCAATGAACCGCAAATTATAATTTACACATGTTCATTATAAATGTTTTATTACCCACGCACCTACACACATAACTCCAAAATATATGTAACTGTATTTGAAAAATCTGAATACATTGCATGTATGCGTTGTGAAAAGTATTGTTCAACCCTTGTGTATTGTGCTGTAGCATTGTATTAGGTGTTCCCTTTATTGTGTCATTCCCTATAATTGAGACATCCTGAACTTGCCATCAGTTGTATTTGAGGGAGCTGTCTCTGGTGCTGAATTCAGTTCTGAAAACCTACTGGCTCTTGTTAGTTTACAAAAAGAATTAAGTTAAGACGGTATTTGGAAGAGGATGTTAGGAGGAGGGAGGTTGGCTGTGTTGTATAATTCAGAGAGGAAGTTAGCGGGAGATTTGTTTGAGTGAAAATGACAGACAGTGACAGGGCTGACACAAAAAAGAGAGATGAGGAAGAAGGCGGAGGGACAGAGGGGGAGGCATGCGAGACGGCTACAGAGGAAGTTTGCATGTGTCAGGAAAGTGTGGTTTTCTAGTAACAGTTGAGCCAGCGCGTTTGTGACCTCTGCCACGGTGGAGGCAGCGCCAAGGGAATAGAGCAGATGGATGACTAGCTGGTGTCTCAGCACCTCTCTACCTCCACTACTGGCATGCTTTGTCATGCATTTGTCAGCATTAGCAGGAGGAGGAACAGGGTTCCCGCAGGGTCTTAAAAAGTCTTAAAAAGTTTTACATTTGATCATCAGAATTCAAGGCCTTAAAAAGTCTTAAATATGATCCAAAATTATCGGATTTGAAAGGTACTTTTGTGTTGCGATCACGTCTAAATGTCTTTTGGGGGAAATGTCCGGGCTGAAAAGTAACCAGTACGGTAAGAGCCTTTCAATTCCCCCCAACAATTTGTATTGAAGTAAATCAACATGGAACCAGTAATCACTAACTTTGCTTCCTTTCCCCCTTATCGGAGAACACCCAGCTAGTAACCTAGCAACCAAGCTTCAGCTAGCGAGAGCACGCTCGTGAACCGCTGCGCCGGTGTTATGCATGCACGCCGAGATATGCATGCACCTCGCAGGAGCGCGCACAGCGTAAAGCAAAAACTCCCAGACATTTCAATGATTTGTACGGCAAAGTACGGTTTGGACAGGATATCATTTCCTTTTTGGGGGGCATGCATAACACGGCATAACACCGGAGCCTCGCTGCGGGGCAACATTGGCTTTGCGCTGTTCCGAGTTTTTTCTAATCTGTCAAAATGACAGACTGCTTTCAGATTTTTTCTGTCATTGTATGGCTGCTCAATTAATCGTATTTTAATCTCAATTACAATTTTGGCTTGCAACGATTATGAAAACAACATAATCGAAATAAAACAATTCTTTTTTTTTTTTTTAAATAAAAAATGTTATGTTCAGTCATCGTTCTTATGTTGATTAGAATACATTTACTTTGAAAGTAATTATGGGACATATTTCTTCTTTCATAGCAATTTTCCTTCTCATTCTTTCTTGCCGTGAAATATGTCTTAAATTATATTCAAAGTGGTCTTAAAAAGGTCTTAAAAAGTCTTACATTTGAGTTGGTGAAACTTGCAGGAACCCTGAGGAAGAAGACCACGCGGGGAGGTGTACAGGAAGCTCTAGTATATCCTTCTGACTGATTGCTACATCAGATTGACATAAACATTGATCATTAATCAGTCAGACATGAATTTCTGTTTTTATTTAAGATCAAATTAATTCCAATATATTTAAAGGGGACCTATTATGCAAAATTCACTTTTTGATGTATTTTATACATAAGTATGTGTCCCCGGTGTGTAAGGAGACTCACAAAGTTTCAGGAAATATAACCCTCTCTCTTTTCCTCCTTACCCACATCTCTAAAAAGAAAAAAAAACGTGGGCCCAAACGAGCAGATGCAGGATTATCCCTACAATATATTTTTCAAATGTAGCATAACAGGTCTCCTTTAAGATGTACAGTTTGTCTGCAACACAGACTATGAGATGAATTGGAAATGAAACTTGATGGTGAAGCTGTATGACATTATTAATACATTCCCAAAGGAAGTGCATGAGGTCAGCCAAAGGAAGAATGCCTTCACTCTATTGAAAAATGAGCAAAGTTGCATCTTATCCATTTAGAGAGCCATTTAGATGGCCTCTGCGCTGCAGACATATGACAATTGGCTCAATATTGTAGCTCTAAAAGCAAAAAAACGACAGACATCATCCCTCTCTCTCTTGATGTTTTACATCTGAAGCCCTAATCCAACTTTGAACCATGAATAGGTTGGCTCTGCACTGGTTGTGTTTGCAACCGCCTGACACATTTCAACATCACTGAGTTGCCATGAAAGGCTTGATTTATGCATGGTTTCTATTTTTGCAAGACTTTGCAGCCATACCTTTTCAACTCACCCACCAGATTATTTAAATGTACTTTCCCCACATGTCAGAAAATGTTTTCAACAATATAGGGCGATATTATTCCAACCACACTTGTGTGACCTAGTAGATATATCTACATTCCATATTTCCAGTAAATACATTTTAACTAAAGAACATATCTTTGTCCTACTCACTTGTGACTGTTGGTGACTTGCATCAGCTTGTTAAATACAACATGCTTGGAGTCTCAGAGTGTATGTTTCCAAGTACTTGTACAGTTTGGTGTGCCTAAGGCTGTGCTGTGATTTTGCTGTGATGTTGCACTTATTTATTTTGAATAGTCTTTTGTGTTAATACTCTGTGTATTCCCTAGTTAAAAACATATCAGTGTCTTGATGCAGACATTGTAATCACTGTATTTTTGAACAGTAGAGAACAAAGTTGCACATCAAAACAATGGTATATACTGTACAGACAGGCGCCGTAGCATCACCATGCCTTCAGGATAATCTGTAACACAATGAAACAGGAGAGCTCTTTCACTCACAAATTACGTTTTTAAAACAGCCATTAACAGCAGGAGCAACTTTTTTGTTTTGTTTTGTTTTTAACACAATAACACTGTTGACGTTGCTTTGTGACTTTCTGGATGGGGTGTATTCTGTTTGCAGCACATTTTCTTCATAAAACAATTGTCTTTTGTTTGGAGGCACAAACAAATCACAATATGTATTACAACCTCCCCGAGAAAGTTGATGGTAGCCTACAGTATATGCAAGAGGAATCCACATCACATTGTTAATCGAAGAAAGGGTATCAGTATGAACATCAATATTGAATCACGCTTCATAAAACAAGACATTACAGTGGCACCTTGAAGAGCCTTTGTTTATTACAAGCAAATGTGTGTAAAATAACAATGTAGTTAAAGAAAATCGTGGATATAGATTGTTAAACAATTCTCCTTCTTGAAATGGTAAAGTAGTGTGTTTGGTCACGTGTTGGACCTGCACACTGCTTCCATGCTGATATAAAGCTTGCAGTCAGTCCCAGCCTCCAGTTTCACTTATTGTTTCCTGCAGAAATCTCTTTTTGTTAATGTAACATCCTTTTAAACATTGTTATCAGTTTTCACAAGCATTTTCACACTCGGGGCACAACGCCTCAGTAAAGGGAGATAATGGGATATATACAGGTTTCTGTGCTTTACAAACCAAACTGAGTCACCACTTGGTTAAATATTTTAGCATATATGGGAGGATTGTGTATTAGTGTTTTGCTTTTTATACAAACACTTGAATCCCCCTCCTTTCCTGCTAGAATCGTAAGCATTAATGATATTTGAAGTGTGGGAGGGCATGTATATTTTAAAAAGAAAATCCTAATTTGAATGTATTTGTACCAATTAAAGCATCATTTTGCTCATGGTATGATTCACAGTTGCCCCTCATCACATTAATGAATGTGAGTCAACAAGTTTAAGGGCAGCCTGGTTAAGTAATATGTATACAACATGGAGCATGGCAACACTACACATTTAGTCATTCTGCTTTGGGAGAGGAATGTGATTCTCGGATTAAAAGATTGTATACAAAGAAAAATGTGCATTGGTTTTTCAGTTGAATTCTACTTAAAGTTCAGGGTAATCAACTGTTCAAAACATACTGTTCACATTTTTTTTTTCAATAAATGGATGTTTTCAAAGTAAATGGATAATCGATTTTAATAATTGTGATATCAATTATTGACCCAAATAATCCAGATTATGTTTTTTGCCATAATCAAGCAGCCCTAGTCTCGGCTAAAATACTTTTGCTGCAGTTTAAAATTTAAAAAAAAGCGATGTGGTGAATACAAGCTTTTCCTCTTGAGTTCATATTTGATGAGCTGCTATGTTAGTACCATCTGCTGTGGGCTAATATACCAGTAAACAACAGTAGCCTACTGGCACTATCAGCGATGGAGCTTTTTTTAAACAAAATAGGAACATTTGCTTAACTATGATAATACAGGTCAAGACAGTTGATTCATGACACATTTCTCCATGAAATATAGTTGCCAGATAGTGGCTACAGGTAAGAAGGGTGGAGCTAAATAGGCAGGAATGACAGCAGGACTACACAGTGGGCATTGGCATTCAGATGTCTCTGACTCGCTAATGAAGCAAGTGGAGCCAGCCAGGTACAATAGTGAAGCCCAAGCAGATACAGTGTGATGAGGATGAGTCTAGGAATGCTTAGCCAACCTTTAGCTTCCTTTTTGTTTTATTATTCTATACATATTTCTGGATGGATTCATTAGTATTCAAAAAAAAGTTGTAGTCAATGTTTAATTCAGATAATTTTATGAAGAAAGTGTCTTAAATAGTATGTATTTTGGCATTGTATATATGATTAATGGAAAACAAAACAACTTTTTTTTGTTTCAGACCTAGTCTAAATGACCTAGTTCTTATGTTAAAAAGGTTATGCATACTCTTTCTACAAATATTTTGATTTTGAACACTTACTATACAGTGACAGCCCCATGTGTACTGTTTTTGACTGTCTTCTGCATGGGTCTATATTCCCCTCTCAGTTTCTGTGTCTTTCTCTTATTTCTTCTCCTCTGCTTTGGATCAATGGCTTCCATCAGCCAAACCCTGCGTATTGACATTTTGGAGTAACAGAACACTGGTCAGGAAATAGTCATCCTCCAGCCTTGAATATAAATAGAGTTGTCAGTTTGAGACGTCAAGTAGCTATTATAGTTACAGTGTCATGTTTCATACTTGCATTATTATCATCAGTAAATTGTCTGTCAGTTACTTGAATTATTCTAGCTTATTTAAAGATCAGCACTTTTCTAGTTCTCCAGGGCTTTTTGGACTGATGGATATTGGGCATGTTAATATTCTTCTGCTCGTTTCAATGCATCTTGCCTCGTCAGCCTTTTGGCACTAAGGGTAATCTGAAATGAATAACCTCTGAACTAACGACATTGTTTTTTTGTCTTTCCTCCATATAAAACCTCAATCTTCAATTTCAACTTTTTGTTTTACATTGCAGCTTGCGGCATTGTTGTAATATTGACTTTCTCAAAGCAGGTCACCACAAATACATTTCAGCCTGTCACTCAGTTCTTCACTTTTCCAGAGCAAAGTTACGTTCCATAATGGCTTTTCCTTGAGTCGTTGAAGCCTCAAATGTAAGCGGTGCAGGTAAAGAACATTGACAGCTTTTCTTTGGTGAAGTGACGACATACTGTACACACAGGGCGAGGTGACATGAGCATGACTGTGAACAGAACACTCAGGACTGAAAACAGTGATTCACCCATTTATTTTGTTATCCTTTTTAACTACATTATTTTATTTTTATGCAAAACAGTTTGTACCTTAACTCAGATAAGATTTTGAATACAGAGAGTCTTTCTCTCTGTTCCAAAATATCCCTCTTCTTTTTTTTTCTTTCCCAGTCCCATTGGTTAAATGCTCATTTTAGATCACAGAAATAATTCCCAATTGCTTTGGTTCTTTTCCCCCCTTGCTTGCTCTGGTACTCTCCTCTCTGCTTCTGCGATTATGGCTTCCAGTTATGGCTTCCAGCTGGGGATGTTTATTTTGGATGGCGAAATAATTGCAGTCTTCCAAAATACAATTGGTCAGGCCAAGTTTCAGAATGGCCAGTAATAGGGTTGCTCCGATCGCCAATTTTGGGGCCGTTCTCCGGAATCAATATCGGCCAATACCGATCCTCGATCAGATCGAGTGGGCGGGGCCTATGGGGATCTTCCATTTAAAGTGATGTTTAAAGCTCATTCACTGGCACTTCCACAAACAACCAACATAATTATTACATTCAAATGAAGTACATTATTCAAGTTTACACGGGAGAAATGAGCGGAAGCGCTCTCTTTTCCTCTCTCTCTCTCCTGACAGCCTGTCAGTATCGTCTCATGCAGCTCAATTATCCAGTAATGAGTGACCCGACAGTGAAGAATAAATATATTTATAACTAGTTTAGCTTGTTCCAGAGGTAGATACAATAGCTAAGTGTGTTAAGTGTAACACTGTGTGTGTGTTGCTCCGCTCACCGGTCCGTCACAGCGGGTGGAGCTGCAGGATTTCTGCTTCGCACGTTGCATACCGCTATTTTATTGTCATTTTCGGACACCTTAAAATACTACCAGAATGGTGAAGCCATTTTGGCGAGCTTGTTTTGCCGCGCACAGAGAAAAGTGTCAAGTATTTTACGTCATCATTTTACGTCATGCGATCAGCTCTCGCGATCGGTATTTTTAGAGAGCTCCGATCGATCGGCAGAGAGTGAGTAGCCTATCGGCCGATATCGATGTTTCCCTTCTGATGACTCTATTTGTCAATGAGTGGTCAACTAATCTCAGGCCACCACTGCTGCTTCTACTGTGCCTGTGCATTAAAATGATCCTTCAGCAGATTGTTCACATTATGTGCATGTTGCTTACGATACAGCACTTTCAGGATCTATAGTAAAGCATTGCCTGGGAACTCCATTAGGCATTCAGTGGCCTGTCACAGTGGAACAGGCTTATGGTTTTCAACCTTACTCTTGTTCGCTTGTCACTGATATGCACATATACAAGGCCTGTGCTACACTCACAGGGGCCCACCTCAATCTCCTTCCTCCCTACAGACTCATTTAATGGCTTCATCACTCAACGGGAATATTTGTTTCCTTTTATTAGAACGGCTCTGGCAAGTGACATGCCTGGGATTGGTTTGACTTGCCTGGGCAGACGGTGAATCATGCACAGGGTCTTGGGAGTGTTGGAGTTCCAGAGCTCCACGATTATCCCTTTCACTCAGACAGGATGTAGGCTGAGTTGGCTTGACTACAAGCCCAGATCAGTGCCTCAACAAACGGGACCCTAGGGCCGCTTACCCTTCTTTATTAAAGCTGGCTCACTGGCAGAACTTGGTATGTGGCGTTGCAGGCACATGAGATCAGTTGGTGTCTGCCTCTTTTTCTTTGTCTGACCCCATTTTTCATGGACTAACCAAATGTTATTATGTTTTCCTTTTATTCTGAATCTGGTTCATGGTGAATACACTTTGCAATGAAGATAAACAATCGTGTTGAGAGGAAATAAAAGGGTCTCATATTTAAAACCACAGTTTAGCAAACTACAATTCAGGATTATTGCAAGCGACCTAGCCTTGTTGTGCCACAGTCCTTTTCACTGCTAGCTCCCTCTAACTATCTATTTGTTGCTACTTTAGATTCTATCACTCTGATCTCAGCGATGATTTGGGGGGGGTTATAAATTAAAGGGGACATATCATGCTACATTTGAACAATATATTGTAGGTCCATATCTATATAAAGTATATAAATATAGATTTTTTTCTCAAAATACCAAACAGATCCTGCCTTTTAGCCATGCCTCATTTCGCTCTATTTGCTCTTTCCAGCGGTATTTTTGCAGGGGGCTGATTCTGTGAGCTGCAGCTGACCACGCCCCCCTGCAGGAGAGGGGAGCGTGCTTTGAGATCAGCCACTGGGCTGTCAGAAGAGGGGGAGAAAAAGAGATCTCCGTCCTCCTTTTTTTATTCTTATAAAAGAAGAGAAGCAATGGGGCAGAAACCCTCCTTTTTAAGCAGCGGTCCAGACATAGACATCAAACGGCGACACATATTCAGTTGCCAAGTTACTTTGGCATTAGGGCAGGGATATCTAGATACTTTCCAAGGTTTGACATAATTAATTGTCTTACTTTTAAAGCAAGCAACAATGTTTTCAAATCTGTAATAAAAAAGCGGATGCATGTAAATTTAAATCAAGACATTCAACTATTTTTTAAATCAATAAAATCATGTTCAAAATCCATAAAAGCATTTCAATTAATATTGGTAGTCATATCGTTACTTTGTTGAGAATGTGGCCATGTAATAAGCGGGATAATGTGCAGTGACTTGGTCATTATGGGGAAAAGAACACCGACAGGCTGATCAGGAGCCCGACGCGATTATATAGAGTCATTATTCATTTGTTTTAAAGCAGGAGGCGCAAACGCTTGCCTCGGGGAGGGAGAAAAAGAGCCACAGCCAGGGCCGGCCCTCGGCATAGGCAGTATAGGCGAATGCTAAGGGCGCATCAACCCATAGGGGGCGCGGAAAAAAAAAAAAAAAAGTTAGAAATTATTACATTTAACATTTCCGATTATGGATCAGAGGCAAACGACATCTTGATTCTCTTATATTACGGCCTATATTGCGTACAGCGCCCATAAACTATGCAACACACCAACCCCCTAAAATCACCCCCAACCGGACCCCAGCCCAGTAAAAACCAGAGGTTTTATGTGAATTGTTCTTTTTTTGAAATAATGGTTTTAGTGTGCAATTCTATAGGTTTTAATTTGTATTTTGTGTTAATTTAAAAATAAAT
>NW_011369947.1:11983163-11986954 GCF_000735185.1 Notothenia coriiceps
TTTATTTAGTGAAGACTAACCGACAAGTCGATCCGCTGTAGTCACTCTTCGCTTTTGCCTTCACTCCCTGGGTTTCTTTTGATAATTCTTCCGGTTTAGACTCTAAACGTAAATAGAGGTTCCGAAGAGCTGGTGTCCAAGCCTTTTTCGGGTTACTCGAAGAGCCGACATCTCACTTTTACCTTGCGTGTGCGATAAACAACAAATATAGTGGCGTCAAGACAAGAACGAAGAGAGCCATATGAGTGCGTCAGGACAGAAGCCAACAACGGAGAAAACTTACTGGCTTATGTTTTCGATGGCTTCGCGGACCGACCATTCCTCTCAATTTAACGGGTGGGTGGCCGTATGCCCGTCAAGCATGCACCCGAAGAACCGGCAGGCCGAAAACTTTCAGAAACGCCACACAAGGTCATTTCTTTGTGTACCCTTACACCATTAACGTTAATACAAATTTACCTCCAGTTTGGTTTTAGTTTATATGCCGTCATATCGTCTTTTCCAATGTGGTTGCTGTATTTAAAGATATCCTTTTCATTCTACACACTATTTTTTGGGGAACGTGTTAAATTCGCGACATCATTAAAGTCTACGAAAAAGATCGGTCCCAGGTCCATTAATTAGGTTAGAATACACCCTAGATTCGTTCATATTCTACCTTTGGCCAACAGCCCACCGATTTGACATGTTAAATCGGTGGGTTTTCGGCCGAAAAGGTGTCGGTACGGCTGAAAAGACACAACGGTGCGGGACACACCGATTTGAGTAGGGCGTGTCGACGCTCATCGTCGGCCTGACGCCCACCGACGGCCAAAATCGGCTTGGAGTGTCCGGGCCTTTACATGCCAAATATACATAGCGTGTGCAAGTCTCAGACAGTGCAAAAGTTAGTTGAATCAAAAGGCACAAGCAAGTCTAGCATGAATAAAAACATAAAAATAAACACATAATAATAAAGTGTATGTAGTTCAGGCTCAGTCTGTGCCACAGATTAGATGAGAGCAGAGCAGCTGAGACAAGAGAATTAGACTTCATGTAGGTCTATTTTAAAGAGCCCTTTAATATAACTTCATTGCTCTGTATTGGCATTTTGAGCTCATATGTTGTCTCTTTTACAACATGAACTAAAAAAGAACAAGGCTGCATTGACTATTCGGCAGATTTAAAGAAGCCCCTGAAGTATTCTTTCTTGTTCCTGCTGTTAATTTATTCTGTGTGCGTATAACTTATTCAAATGATTGTATTTGACTCAGAATGCCATTCTGTCTCTCAGCTTCACATTTTGTTTGTATTATATATTTATATTTTCTGAAGAACAATGTTTCAAAGGCAACTCAACTTATCAGTATAGCTACATAAAGGTTTATTTCCTCAAAATAAATACTTAATTATATTCTAACAGCTTTTTCCATACCCCTTTTTATGTTTATGACATACACCAAAGACTTGTCTCTAGTTATCAGTGTTTAGTTTGAATTATGCATTTTCTGGTTAATTTCTAAGACTTAAAATAAAGCTCCAGAAAGGTGTAAGACCCTTTTTATGAAATGTAATGTTGCTATGGTTTGTCCCTGGTTTTGTACAGACAGTACTGAAGTACAAAAGACAAAAACATTAATCATAGTCAATATGTCTGCAGCATTGAGTCAGAGCAGACATGAAAACACACAACTATTGTAACTTACTTTTGGTAGACTTGGTTGTTTCTGAATTGGGCTTTAAGTGTCACAGTATCATCACTTAAAGGGAACACAGCTTTTTGTCTTTACTCAGATTTCACCTTTGTCCGTCCGTGGTATTTTCATGCAGTGATTGTGGTGATTAACGGAAAACTGTGAGTCAATATGATGCAGTCGATTTATACAACCTATAGTGTGTTCTTGTTAGACAATTGATGACACCCCTTTAACTGCTGGAAGGCTTCAATGCATTCACCTCTCTTCTGGCTTCCTATTTAAGCATGTAAAATATTGACCTGTTCAGAATGAAAGAGTGCAATCAAAAGTCTTTTGAAGCTCATTTCACACAAGTGATTGCTCCAAATTGCCAAAACATTATCTCTGTGTGAGTCTCTGTTTGTTCTTTGGGAACCGGCTGAGCTTATGAGAGTACAATGCCATTGCAGCAGAAACAAATGTTCTCTGTAATACAGTGGGAGAAACACTTAGACACCAAATCCACACGATACATTTAGCAGATATAAATACATTGTGTGCAGTCAGATTACAGTGGTTTGAACACTGGTCTAGCGTCTCAAATCAACAGCTGTTTACAGATTAAATGTTTACTGGGGTGTGTTCATCCTGACATTATCTGAGAGACTTTTTACTTGCAAACACAGAGCTAGTTTAGAGTACGTAGGCCTTGACATTCCTCTTCTCTGTGAAGTTTGGGGACTTGTTTCTCATCATATGCAGTGGCTTCTTTGGCACTTGTGGCCCCGACATGATAATAAACCTGTCGAGATATTAGTTAGAAGAAAAGATGAACTTGCTCCGAGGCTGAAATTGCAAATGGGTAAAGGTCAGGAAGAGGAGTGAGCAAAGCTGTCACTCCACACAAATGTCAGAAGCGCAGTTCAGCAGGTGTTGGGCAAAAGGTGGGCCAATTAATCCTGATTAGACAGCAAGGTTGTCAGGGGCAGAAAGCCATGGTTGAACTTCATGTGTATCTTCATATGAAGACATAAAAAAGGAACGAAGAATTGTAAGGAACAAAGTGTACATTTCCTTGTCTTACCAACACTAAGAAACATTGTTATTGATACATGTGTATTTACTTCACAATATTTTAATGGTCATTGTACTTTATTTCAGTGTTGGTATTTCATAAGCATCGGCAATTGTACCCAAAATAGAACTATATACTAGGGATTTCGAGAAGTTGTTGTTGCCATTGTCTTAATTTCAAAGCCATAGTTAACCCATATCTTTACACATCACGTTATGAAATTGATTTGTGCTGATGCTTCAGTAGTATTCACTGTTTTGTGTGTGCAAATTCTGTGGTGTCCACCAACTTTAAAGTGGACCTATTGTGCTATATTGGAAACATATATTGTAGGGCCATACCTATACAAAACATGTCTGTGAAGTTTTTTGCTTAAAATACCAAACAGTTCACCCATCGTAGCCATGCCCGTGAAATTTCCCCTATGGGATAGTACGTTTTTACGTGAAAAACTACAGAAAATGTGTATTTTATACACAAGCGGCACCGCAGCCTTCTTTGAGTTCGTTCGCAGGTCTTTTATTTTTGGGAGACGAGGAAAAGGAGACATGGATTTTAGAAAATTTTTGCCCCACATTTTGCTCACCTATGTCCTAAACGAGACCCGAGGCTTAGGACCTGCAGTTAGCCCGGTCGCCTGCGTGTCGTTTACGATAGCCTTTGTTACAGAACTGCACAAAAACCTGCATTAGAGTTCAGAAACAAATGTAATGTAATCGTTCCGGAGGCGATTGTGAGTCCTCGATTGACATCGACATCTCTGATACACAATTTTTTCAGTCCCTTTATTTTTTTTGCCCTTGAGGTGGAACACTTTGGGCGTTCTCTTTTCCGTACAAACTCAAGGTGTATGACCAAAGTTCTTTTAATTAGAAAACTACACCAAATCTTGTCCTACCCGCAAATAGTGTTCCCGTCTTTAAATTGAATTAGGGGGCACCCCCTATTAAGACCTAGTCCGGTATATCGGAGGACTGAGGACGTAAAGAAAAAAAAAGTTCGATTTTCTCGGGGTTGACGGCGCAAAGAGATTCGTCCGACGTTTTCTTCCCCCCAAACTA
>NW_011369947.1:11986999-11992364 GCF_000735185.1 Notothenia coriiceps
GTGTGTGTGTGTGTTGTGTGATGAAATGATAGACACACCAAACCTTCTTGTACCACACAAGGTTCCGGTTCCAGCTTCGTCTTCGAAAGTGACGGTTATGTAGCGCGACAACCACTCGACCACACCCTCGTCGCACGCTCGCGTAACTGAGGTCCAAAACCGTAGAACGATTACGTGGTAAAATTTATACACATACACATATTTGTTTACGCCAGCTCGAGGACCGCTACGAAGTTTATTAAGTCGGCTTCGAAAGGGAGAGGACGGGACAGACAGACCCCTAATTGCCGAACGTGGACACATAACAACGTCTTATTATTAAGCATGACGAGCATCCGAAATGGTCAGGCGCTACTAAGCGAAAGGGGCTGCATGACGAAGGACAACAAGCTTCCCCTAAAGATGTGTATTAGTAGGTACACTGCACTTGTAACGAGAGGATTCCTTATTGAATCACTGTGTCTCATATGTCTTATACGCTTCAAAAACAAAAGAAAGTTTGCGCCGTGTTTTAAAATAGTTCGTTAACATTTCGTTTACAAAAGACCTCGGAAGAACGTCCTACCCCTGAGTTTCGGCATCAGAGTATTAAGTCCGTCTCATCTCCCAAGGGCAGACTTAACGTTTAGTTAAACGCGTAAGTCGAAGTGTTGCCGACGTAATTTTTGCGTTAGTGTCCTTTCCGCAAATAAAAATACAGGTCTACTTGTTAAGCCGCTTCTTCAGGGCCTTGGTTAAACGATAATAGGAGTTCCAAGTTCCGACTCAAACCAACTGGTGGGGGGCGGGGCCAATGTGCCGAACAGGATTAGGACGGTGGTGTGTGTGTGTGTGTGTGTGTGTGTGTGTGTGTGTGTGTGTGTGTGTGTGTGTGTGTGTGTGTGTGTGTGTGTGTCTGTGTGTGTCTGTGTGTGTCTGTGTTTGCAGGCTCGAGTAGGACTGACACTGCCGGAGCAAAGGGGGATGATTCCAGCGGGTTTATAGTGTTTCCTGAGTTCCCCGAGGCAAAAGTTATCCCATTCGATCTCGCATGGGAAGACCCGCCACTTATCAATTTATGAATTTCATTTCTTTGTCAGAGTAAAAAGCGCCCTTGTATGATAAAGAGGACCTGTTAACAGAGCGAACAAAGCCACACACACAGACAGTCCATTAGAGAAAGCCCTCATGAGAAAGCAGCTATAGCTTCCTGGCTCTGGAAAAGAAAAACATAATTGATGGTTGTTAGTTAGTTTTGGTGTTTATATGCATTAATGGGTTATTTAATAGGGTTCCCCAAAGTGTCAAGGGCACATACCAACCAGTACAAATGACTACAAAGTACATGAAAGGACTACAGAGAGTCAAAACAAGAACAAAGACTTGAAAAGCAGCTGCAAAGAGACACAAAGAGACCACTCGGACTATGAAAACGTGCAAAACAACCACAAAGCCATGAAAAACCACTAAAGAGACACAATGCAGCTACAAAGAGGCTCAAAATGACTAAAAAAAACTTCAAAGAAATGCAAAACAACCACAAAGACACAAAGTGACCACAAAGAGAGACATGTAACGACTACAAAAAGATGCTTACTTTATAGCCCGTGTGTATACAGGTGGTAAAGCCTTTTGCAAGTCTGAGCCCAGGGAGCCATTGTCTCATAATCCGCCATTGTTAAATGTATTATTGTTTTTTCCAGGTCAAGCATCAACCGGTTAAAAACGTTTTAGCCGTAGCCGCAGTTTGCCTCAAGACCCAAAGTCTCGGGGGTTAAGCGATCCATAATGCTGTTGTAATTAACCAAACACGCACAAACATAATCAATATCCCAGGATGAAGCGCTAAGTCTTTGAGGATGAAGGGCTATAGAGGAAAATAAAAAAGAAGAAATGTGCGAGTCGAGGAGAAACAGTACCCTGGAAACAAGGGCATGGTTAGTAATGGAGGGGATGCTGCTATATGTGTCCACCATATTAAACTTGCAATTTGTGAAACCCCACAGCAGCACCTATCTCTAACTCAATACTATTCTCATTAGTTCCAGTCCCCCCAGACGAGGGGAACAATGACAATGCACACTGAAAATAAAAGTGAGCCCTGAGCCAGTTCAGCTGCTGTTCCTCGACCCTGTGCATGCTGCAACTCTGCCAATTAAAAGTGTGTTTCCGGTTTATTAAAGCTCATATTGTGTCGAGCCTTCATATCAAGGTTCAAGGCTTTTATTAGTCATACTTCCATATAGTGCTGCGTACCGGTACGCCGAACCGGTACTGGACTTGTAAAAAGTTTCGGTTCAAGTCCGGTTAAAACCGGAACGTCGGGAACCGGTACTTACGTATATTCTCCTTTTTGTTCTAAACCATCTAAAACCTTCCATAGATCGAGAAATTTGCGCTGAGAAAAGACGAAAAACATTGTTTTGGCTTCTGACATGGCGGCCATTACTGAGCTCACGAAGTCTCGCAAAATATCGCAACTGCTCGCGAGATCTGTGTGACGTCAAGGGAAGCTGGCTTAGACATAGTGGACACTGACAGCGTGGGATGCTGGTTGCCATATTTGGTAGTGTAGCTAAGCTAACTCCTTTGTATGTATGGTGATATAGTGTCTGCCGAAAGAGCAACACTTCACCCAGACAATGTCAATATGCTGTTGTTCTTGAACAAGAACACATAGACTTGTACTCTTGCATATTGAGTCTTGTATGTACATCACTATGTATGTAGTTGTGTTGTGTAGTTAGTAACACATGTAGAGTTCTAGAAAAGACATGGTGTAGACACAAGTTGGAAGGGGGCACAATAAACCTGACGAGTTTGAATTTGAGTTGATTATGAGTTTATTTTCAATTGATAATTAGCTCACAATAAGTTCACTTTAGTTACTCACACAACTTGACACAAGTCCGGACTTATAAGTCCGGACCTGAACCTGAACCTCTGGACTTGAGTCTGGACCTGAACCTGAATGTGAGTCCAGGTACACAGCACTAGTCACAGTGGTGTAATTTACTGAAGTATTACTCTGAAATATCTTTGCCACAGAATCTAAACTTTTTCGGAATAATTGTTTCCCTCTGAGTTTTTACACTTTTTTCCTCAGAATTGTTTTCCCCTCAACAATTCAGACCAATTCAGACCCGATTTTCAAAAAAAAAAGGTCAGAAATTAATTTAGTCTCAGAATGTTTCTCTTTTTTAGCCAACTAGAATCTGATGTCGTTACTTTCCTTCTCTTTTTAGAATTCAGAAGTTTTTGAAGAAGTTCACATTTTCTGGAAAAGTCAGAAAAATGTTTCGATCTTTTTTTCTTCTTAAGCGCAGAATACATTTCTTTCCTCCAGAATTGCTGGATTCTCAAAATGTTCTACCATCTCCCCGTATATTCAGTGTGATGCTCCAGCCGTGTCCGTTCTTCCTGTTCTTTGCTCTAACTGAGATTTTAAATGGTTCCAGATATCTGACCTGGCATGGAGGGTTTCTACAAAAATGAAGAGGGCCACTTTATCTCCAGTCCCTAAGCAGGCCCCGTTGAGTTTCCATAAAAAAAAACAAGAAACGGCCAGCCGGTGCAGGAAAACGCTCCCCAAACCGTGACACGGATCCGTACATTCTCACGCCTCCAACCACTCGAGACCAGGTTATATTTAAGCCAAGTAGCTCCAGCGACCATATAAAAGATAATGGAGCATATATCACGGCCTGACGTGAGCCCTATTGGCTTTTATAAACGGTTACGCAAGTGTGGCAATATGAAAAAAAAATACCACACCTAAATTTAAATAAGTTTTTATTAGTAAATAATGATGTTCAAAATACAAATGGAGTCCGCTTCCCATTTGGCCTTTCTGCCATGAAAACATAGTGCGAGGTGGTTGGCTATGTCAAAACACTGACAGCTAGCGAACCATAATTAGAAGAGAAGCGTGTGATCAATTATGGTTGAGCGCTGTTTATTTACCCCGATGAAAATGTGTATGTTGCTGTTTATTGTGGCATCCAGCCTGAAAAAAGCCGCTGTCCCCAGGATGCAGTAGCATGGCTTACGTGTCCCACTCCTGTATAGGTTGGAGGTTTTGTTCTGAGGGCTGTTGGTTGGCTGGACGAGAATTTGGGCTACCCAACTCTTCTCGGTCCCCGACAGATTGGCCTTCCCAGTAGCTCCTTGGAGAGAGCCTTTCCGCCCCAGCCTGTGGCCCACGAACCGGTCATCAATGTTCTGCTTTGTTTTCAAGACCCCCGGCATCAGAAAACTTTTGATGGTGGCTAGGCTTTCCCCAGATTGGTCCCTAACCTGCTCGTCACGGTAGGGCGCTCTGCATGTCGTTGTTTAGGTTGCTTTCTGGGAGATAGGCACTGGCCTCAATCCCACATCCCTCCATTTTTTGTTACGGCAGGCCGTCGCCACACTGCCAGCTTCCGACAAGTGCTTCAAAAACTGTTTACAACGGGGCGTCTGCGCCCATATAACAATTTGAATTTTTTGGGGTGAGCGTCACTGTTTTGGCTCCCGAATTTTCGCCCCGAAATGAATTGTTGGGTAGTAAAGAAAGGCGGAAAGCCTTTCCGCTGAGGCGTTTCAGCCCAAATAAGTTAGAAAAAAAAAACAAATGTTCAACTTTTGAAGCTTCTGAAGACTTGTCAGCAGAGGGACGTACCAAGCCCAATCAAATGTCCACAATCCGTAGCAAAAGCTCTATCAGAGCCAATAAAAACCGTGGTTGTGTGTCAGGGGGCGGGAAGATTATGTGATTGTTTGTTGTCGATCGGGGAACACCGCCGCAAGCTTTTCCTCTTTTGAAAAGGCGTGTAAAGTGTGGACGGGTCCCCCGGAGGTCCGAAAAGCTTTAAACCTTAAATGTTTCCAATAATGCTTCTGTAAGATTTGTTTTGCGTAAAAAAAGCGGAAGAAATATAATATAATATTTATAAAAACTGACCCTGTTTTGCCCGGACGCCACTGCTTTGATTACAGCATTTGAAACCCCATTGTTGAGCTTGCTTTAAAAGTAGCACAAATTCATACTGAATGTCAAACGAATGGAAGAATCAGGATACTCCCTGCCCCTAATGAAGGGCCAAAGGAACTGCAAAGTTTTTTTTTTTGAATTATGTTTAGGCGTTCTGATGTCTACTGTCTGCACCCGCTGCGTCACAAAAGGAAGGCGTTTGCTGCCTCCGTTACCTTCTCCGCTGGCTCTTCTTGTTCTCCCACGGTGCAAAAGCCAAACCTGCAGGCAAAGTTATTTTATTGAAATTACTATAACCAAAATAATTCGTGTCCATTTTCCTCGTGAATCTGGCAAGGCATGTGAGCTGGGTAATAACTAATGACCCGCTAAAAACTGAGGCCCACCCACTAGCCAGCACGAGTAGATGGGCTT
>NW_011369947.1:11992409-11994094 GCF_000735185.1 Notothenia coriiceps
CTCACAATAAGTTCACTTAGTTACTCACACAACTTGACACAAGTCCAGACTTCTAAGTCCAGACCTGAACCTGAACCTCTGGACTTGAGTCCGGACCTGAACCTGAATGTGAGTCCAGGTACACAGCACTACGTACATAGCTACAGTGTAGTTATGACGATGACTTAGGTCACAGGCTCCACCAACAGTGCAACACAATAAAACGGAAATATAGTGCAAGTATATACAACAAATTAAATAGTGCAATAAGAGTCTATATACAAGTGATTGGAAGCATCATTAAGAGTGTTCCCAAAGTAAGATACTGATGCAAGATCGGGGAGGAAACACGAATCAGCAGATTTATACTTTACCATAATTATCCTTAAACACTGATCTATACATTTCCTTTCAGTGTACTTGTTTAGATGACCCCCATTCGCTCGGTTCTTTTTATATGCTAAACTCCTAAAATGCTGCTGCGCCGGCCTGCTTTTCCCAAGAGGATTAACAAAGTGTCATCTTATTATATCTCGTGTCATCCCCTCTCTCCACTTCATATCATCCCACAAAGCAGAAACGGCGACACATAATCTTCAAAAGAGGAACCGGCAACAAAAGGAACCGCAACAACTTTTGTTCGCCTTGATTTCTCTGTGATTGTCAGCACGCGGCAAAAAAAACAAATAGTGGGCTGTTTTCCTGAGGATTTGGATGAGAAATTCTTCACACAATCTGTTGTTTAAATCTATTTCGTATGCTGCTAGATTCCAACACACACACACACACACACACACACACAGGCACACACAGGCACACACAGGCACACACAGGCACACACATATACAGTTCAGTGTTTCTGAGCCCCTTGTGTGGAGTGGGCGGCTAGCTGTGACTGTCACTGTCAGATTAGCCCACTTAAAAAAGACATATGTTCATCACAGCACGTGTGTGTGTGTGTGTGTGTGTGCGTGCGTGCGTGCGTGCGTGTGTGTGTGTGTGCATGTGTGTGTCCGCCATACTATTTTCAGACCGTGACACGCGCTGCATTGTTCATGTTAAAGCATGCAGGGAAAGATAGTCTATGGTCATAACACTGCCACAGGCCTCTGGTTGGTATCACACACACACACTAAATACTTAAGACCCGCACAATCGATGGCACACTTATCCCAAACATACTGCTATACATTGGCGGACCCACACAGGATCCACTCCCACGCCACAACATACAATACACACGCGTGTACACACACACACTTCACTAAATCGTATTAGGCAAATGAGAGGGAGGCAGTGTGGCGCTCTGTTCCCTGTGACAGATCCTGGCATAAATCATGTTTAGTTGTTGTTTAATATGCAAATCTCCCATTCAAAGCACGAGCGGGTTGTTAACAAGTACGTTCGAACACACACACACACACACACACACACACACACACACACACACACACACACACACACACACACACACACACACACACACACACACACAATCCAGTGTTGTACGGATTTCCGAGAGGAAAGTGTGTAGCCGCAAGCGCACACACTTGCTGTGAAAGTGCGTGGGATGGATGTGGATGTGAAATGCCGTGGGCGTCATTACTGGACTCGTATTTCATAATCATACGGCGATCCATCAGCCCTGTTCAGCTAATGGTGACAACGCCAACACACACACTCCTGCAAACACACACCTAGAGAGA
>NW_011369947.1:11995142-12088376 GCF_000735185.1 Notothenia coriiceps
GAAAGAGAAACCGCGTGAGACAGAGTGAGAGAAACAGAGACAGCACAGAAAAAAGACGGAGAGCGGTGCCTCGGAGCGAGTGCGTTGCATCATTCAAACACCTGCTGTTTCTGCTGCAGCTAAAAGAACACATTACATCCAGAACACCTTGCCACACACACACACACACACACACACACACACACACACACACACACACACACACACACACACACACACACACACACACACACTGAGCTCCCAACAGGTAGATTTAATGTTGAATGTTCTACGCATTAGCAGTATTTAAAAGGTCCCCTATTAAACTGTTTTTCATCAATATATTATAGGTCTCAGATATATACAAAACATGTCTCTGAAATGTTTGGCTCCAAACACCATTGCAGCATTACCCATAATCCCCTCTGTTTCAGCCCTGTTTCCAAAGTGCTGATTCTCTGTCTGTTACTTTAGATGAAAATAAGGAGCCCCTCCCCACGCCCCTCTGAGAGACATTTGGTTAAAAAGAACTCAATGGTGCTCTCGGAGGAGATTCAGGTGATAAGGGGGGGTGGTTAACTTGGTTGCTGATTGGCTAATGGTTACACAAGCCAAAACATCGTTATGACATCATAAAGTGGCCAAAATCTGATCAGCTCATTTTCAGACAGGTTTTTATAGAAATGGATCAGGACAAAAAGAGAGAATCTTTTTTTCTTGAAACTTTCAGAATCTCTTTCCACAGAGGGGACACATGTTGATGTAGAAGAGACATGAAGAAGAGGGGACACATGCTGATGTAGAAAAGACATGAAGAAGAGAGGACACATGCTGATGTAGAAAAGACATGAAGAAGTGGATTTTGCATAATAGGTGACCTTTAAATGTTGATATGCCATTCTCTGTATTCCCTTACAGCAGTTCTCCACCCCTGCTCTGCACATCAACAGCAGATCCTTGAGAGGAGCTGTAACTCGGTCCTGGATATTACTTGCGATGAACTGGTTGGTTGCTACATGCTGCTAATATGATTTCATTGCCAAAAGCCCTGAGGATTTATTTTCTCATTTGCCTCCCATGATCCAAAAGCCTTGATTCAATTTCTTTTTTTGCATGGAGACTGTTTAGAGTGAACAGGCAATTTGTACATTCCCTAAATAAAGATTAAAAGGTGAGGTAATTCCAGTTTTCCTTTCAATTTCTCCAGAAAATACTATATATATTGCACACATAATTATATTGTGTTAGTTTAAAGTGATACTATTAAGTTTAAATAAAAAACATCAGGTTGAACTTAATGGGGCGAAGCCTGCGAGCTAGTTCAGGCAGTCAACTCGAGCACTTATGCTGCATTCATACATAACGCCCCTTGCCACTCTACAACCAACCAAACAGAGTCTCCTTAATATGCCGCTCTATTCAACCTGCCAGATATCTCTCTATGCTTTGCTTGCTGCTGCTCTTGCTTTAGCTACTTCTACGTCGCTGCTGCTCGCCTGCCCCATCACCCCAGCGTCCACCTGTAGGCTCTGGGGTTAGTTATTTAATCATCACTCATCGTGCCATGCATATCTGTGGAGTGATGAGACCCGAGCCTAGTCGCCAAACTCAACTATGCTGCTTCTAATAAACATGTTAAAGAAACACGTGAGTTGTCTGACTGAAATGTTATTGCGTTCAACTAACCAAATACAACTATGTGTAATTTGTTGACATAATACATTTAATTAAAGTCAATGTTTCAGTGTTTTCAGTGTATATAGTGAGCAAGCAATTTGTAAATTCGGACCCCTAAATAAGTATTAAAAAAGGTGAAGTAATTGTTGTTTTGTTACTCAAAACAAACTTAAAATACCGCTATTGTCATATTCAGGCCTTAGTGAATGTAATGAAATCTAATACAATGTAGGGCTATTCATGGCTTTTGGTCTAAATTATTTCAGGCCATCACTTTGAAGGCGTCCTGCTTACCTCAATACACACAAGCAGTATTATTAATTTGCCTTTTTTTCACACAATTTAGCCTTTTAATTATCCATGTAGTCCATTCCACTGCTCATCTCCCCTTAGAGAATCATCTCTGAGCACCAAAAGTAGAACGCTAATGTTAAAATAATAGTTTGAGACACTTTTGGACAAGTTATGAGAAGATTGATACCACCTTATTACATTTAAGGGCCGAAGATAGTAGCCAGTTAGCTTAGCCTATACAGACTAACATAGAGGGCGAAACCCCAACAGCTCATTCTGAAAGTGACAAAATCATTTAAAAACAGACATAAGAAGTGTCCAAACAAACCCCAAAACACTGACAACTTTAATTAAATGTAAATAAGCAAATACACAAAGCTGGCGACAAACTAGGGGCCCAAGACCCTAAGGGGCCCAAAAGAATACATAATAATTGTAAATAATTAAATGTGTAAATGTGTTTGTTAATATTGTATGCCTCATTGTAATACATTAAAAGAGTCACAGCCACAAGGCAGTTTTATAAGTTCATCTTGAGGCCCCATCTATTAAGAGGGGTAAGGGGGGGGGTCAATAGGGGCCTCCTGCTTACTTTTGCCCCGGGGCCCACTATTAAGTTAATCCGGCCCTGCCTAAATGAGATCCTTCTAATTGAGGGTAACTTGGGATCAAACCCAGCGCTTTTATCCCATATCCTCAACCCCACTATCTCACTAATGATACAAAATAAACAGAAAGTATTCACAAAAGTTTAAATATTAAGCAGCCTGCCTAATTTCGCCCCCTCAAGGGCCTCCTAACGGGCTCCGGGCTGAGATCTGGTCACAGCGTGAGGCGCTCTCTCGATGAATCCATTTATAACTCAATTCTGTCCCAATTAACTTATCAGTTCTCTCCACTCTGAATGGAATTGGGTCAAAGCTTCTCATACAGCAGAGCCCCGCTATGATTAAAAAGCCTGCTTTATATAGGTTAGCCAACATTGTGCTCGCTGGAATATTGTTTATTCAACACTTTTCACTTGGCTCAGGCACAGAAAGTTTGCAAATGAGGCTTTGGATCTCCGGTTATCAAGACACACTACACACGATCAAACAAACAAATCAATATAACAACAGCTTTTCATCGTAGCTGCTCTTAATATTTGCAGAAATCAGATCTTGCCACTGGGACTTGTAGTCACGTACACTGAAAAACTGACTTGAATTAAATGTCTTATGTCAACAAAAAAAATAGTAGGTTCAACGCAATAGTATTGCTTTCAACTGACCAACTGTAATACAGTTATGTGTAATTTGACGCAATACATTTAACTAAAGTCAACGTTTCAGTTTAATTCAGAGTAAGGGACTTCTTGAATCCACGATGAGCACATTTATGACTCAAAAAGTTAATTTAAGAGGCACGCAAACGCCTCGTATAGACACCAAAAACTCACATGTGAAGATTCGCCAAAAGGCCCTGCGGTTAATATTAGTTTCTCATTTACACTCAATGACTTATCACATTTCCAGCGAGGTGAGAAGCAGTGATATCCTTTTCCGTACACTCCTGATATTCATAATTAATAACCCCATCTTGAATTTGGCTCCTCTGATGCCTTTAAAAAAGCAGTTATTTTCCCCCGTGTGGCAGCTTTAAAGAAGGCAGCGGACATCCCCAGGAAGGAGGTTTCCTCACTGTGATGTTAGCGGCCGCCGGCTCATCACTCTTCATCACTCACACCCACGGCACTGTCTGTGTGAGCGTTGCACTCTCCTTGTTCTGTCACTTTGTCTCCTTTCCATCCCTTCTCCCTCTCCTCATCTCCCTGTATTACCTCCCTCCTTCGTCTCCTCCACTTACTTATTTGCCCTCTTTCTTATTTCCACCGCCCTCTGGTTCTCTCCCTATCGTCTCCTGCAGGCCTCCTCGTCTCCCCGGGGGGGCTCGCTGCTCTTTTCAGACGGTGATAGCATTCCTGCCGCCCCATCTTCTTCTCCTCTATCTCTCTCTTAAAGTGTCTCCTTTCAACAATTGCCGTAGGTCTCCCCATCACCTCCATCCAGGTAATTCCTCACTTTTTTCTGTCCACCTGTTCCTACAATTTCAACCACTTTGAAGCAGAATTCCTTCCATTGTTGCAGCACGATCATGAGCCAATAAGGTGGGCTTAACCATTACATAAATATTAAAGGTATATAAGAGATGACATCCGTTACAATTCAAGACATTTAAAGAAATCTGTTTTTTTTTATCGTATTATCTACAAGTGAAAACACTCAGTTTTTCATATCCTATTCTAAATGTTTCCATAAAAGCCCAGCTTACATTGCTATGAGACAGAGATAGCTCATGCATCATTGTCACACACATGCCTGTGATGTGATCCAGTCATGTGTGTGTGAGATCAAACTGCCCACAGGTTGAGGAATAACTCTATGCAGATCAAAGTGCAGGGTGTATGCTCATTATAATGCAGACCTACTGGCTGTGCTGCTATCTCAATGCACCCTAATTAGAACCATGACAGAAAGAGCATTACAACAGTATGGAGATCTTTAATACTCAATTTATACAATGTTGAATTGCTACCTCTTTCCATATGATGGGAATAATTCACTCATATTTTACAGAATCCACTTAAAATAAGAAAAGGATGATTACAAAGCAGAGAGATAATCCATCACTGGAGGAATGTGACAAAAAAGAGGGAGGAAGAGAGAAAACACCCACATGAAAAAGAGGCAGAATGGAGGAAACGTGATTGAATATGAGATACCTTTAGGAGATTGATCCGGCAGGGTGAAGGGGGGGGGGGGAGAGGCTCTGTCTCCTGCCGCCAAACAGCACTCCTGCTCCGGCTCCCTGTCCGCCTCAGGCAACTTCCTTGCGGAGCTCAGCAGTTTTCCTCCGAAATATCAGTCCTCCTGGAGTCAGGTCTGGAGACAATTAGAGCATCCGCAAGACACGAAGAAGAAAAATATCACAAAAAGTAGTCCGTCGTGACAAAAGAGATCATTCTAAAAGGGGGTGAAAATGCAAATTATGAACCGCACTTGTTTAAGGGTGGCAATAGAGGGAGGCTGAATGAAGCACGAGAAGGAGACTCAGATACAAAGAGAGAGAGAGGGAGGGGATAGAGAGGGGGGAGAGAAAGATAGAGAGAGAGAGAGAGGGAGAGAGCAGAGGAATTCATCACACACGGTATCTGTCCGCCATGATCAATAATGTTGGCAAAACGCACCTGATTTTTATTTTATTTTATCCACGGTCCTCCCTGACCTTTTTTGCGCATAAACCCCGCGCGCTACAGCCAAGTGACGCACACACTCCCACTCGCAAACACGTGCGTGTGCTCAGTCTGCACCAAATCGCCGTCTAATTGCGCCACCGTCGTCCCCACATTCAATCAAGTTTATGACCAATCAATGGGATCGATATCTCCCCTCCCCCCCCAATAGAGAACTTTGGATATTGTAGCACACACATTAATAAGTCATCAGAAATATGGCCACACACACTCCTTAATTGCTTTAACTTCAATCCATTTTTACTGCACCCATTGATCCCGCCTTGTAAAACCATAGAGACTCTTTGTGGTGAATGGAATTAAATAAATGAACCGCATCCCATCTGCTGTGTAATAACAATTTGATAAGCGGTGTGGAGAGAAAGCAGGCAATCGAAACAGACCCGGGAGTTCTCTGGATGTGGCAATAGGGGAGATGTGCGCAACACGTCCAATGTGCGGCTCTGTGGCACGAATAAAGGGTGCAGACAGGCGGAGCGATGGCGCCATCTAGTGGTGAGAGGTTGTGGTTGCAGCAAGAACAAGTAGTTCTTAAAGAAATTACGTTTGTGTCACTTTAGAGCTGGAGTGACAACCTATGGAAGCCCATCTTTGCCATCGAAAAGAAAAACTGTATCCAGTCAATATTAGTTACTATCTCAATATTTTGAGATATTAAGTCGAAATAATTAAATAGAAAGTTAAAATAACGGGATAGTAAGTCATAATTACAACTTACAGGATAACTATCAGTGAAATCATAGCATAACAACCTATAAATAACCACAACTCCAAACTGCTCCCTGACCACGCCTCCTAAGTTCTACTTATCTGTGTTTTAGGAGGAATTGGAGTCTCTAATGTCATTGGTCAAATAATATGTGATGTAATGTTGGCCAATTAACTTAAATACTAACAGTTTTGTGCAGATATTGTTTGTTTTGAAGGTACAATATTCTTGTGAATAAAATAATGAATCGGCTTAAGCCTTGATGATGTTGTGAGATTTAGGAAACAATGGGTGTTTCTCAATGTCCAGGAAGCCACTATTTCAAGGATGCTATGTCATCAAGTCCCGCCCGAAGGACTGTTCCAATGTTCAGGATCCTTGGAATTCTACCGAGGCTGGCGTCCTTCGTTGCGGGAAATTTCGAAGCTGCACATGTGTATCCTCCGCGGTCTTAAAATCCCCACAATGCTTTGCGCGCGGACCAATTTCCCAAATCTTTGGCGGAAATCATGCTCCATTTAAGGCGGGGCCTCTCATATGACGCACACCTGCACACCTGTTCCACCATTCTTCGTTTTCCGAGGCTAGGATTCTTGCCTCGCTTCTGAAGGACCTGACTCGGAAGACTTGTCCTACCAAGGAAGCGTCCTCGACATTGAGAAACACCCAATGTTTCCTCTGTTCACTCATTCCAGAGTCATGACCTGATTGGTCGGATTTAATTGTGGAGGCGGGCTGTCGTGCTATAAATGTGACTGGAAAGAGAGGGGATGGAATAATTGGAAGAAAAAAAAAAACCCATCAGGAACATGTGAATGTGGTTTAGATGAGGAAACAGTTGAACATGTGATCTGTTATTATTTGTTTTATGGGGTTTTTGGTGCGCTAGTAGCGATCACCACTTGGGGTCGTGTCACGCATTGGATTAACATCTATATAATATTACTCAACAGTAAACTTACTGTTTTATGTTACGTTTTATTTAGACGTTTTTATGTGTCATTTTAGACGATTGTTGTATTTACATCGATGTGCCGTTGCTATGTGTGTGAGTGTGTTGTCGCGTCTCTTCACGGGGTTGTGGTCTATATCTAATTTACAACTTAAAGATGCCGTAATCCGTCATAATTTCCAGGGATTAATTTGACAAAAAGTTAAGTTATATATAAGGTATCTCTCTGCATATGTGTCGGTTATAAAATGAAGTTCAAGTCATGAACTCGATTTTGTAACTAAGAACTTATTTGAACAAAACCGGGTTTGTAATATGCTATTGTGGTAACGTACACACACACGTCAACAACACCAGCGTACTCAACCACGACGGACACAGAGCGAAACACAGAAACAGTCCGGAGACCCAAAAGAGGTCATCTACCACCAACACACAACCATAGCACGAGCACAACGAACCCCACATAGCACACACAAACAACTCTACCCATATTCTAGATCATCCTACCGAGAGCGACAGTCACACATCACACACACCACACACACACACACACACACCTTCTATTTTGTGTGTGTCCACATTTGTCAAAGGAGAGACACTCCCTACGTGTAGCGTAGTATATCTTAAAGGAGAATGACAGATTAACAGAAGAAGAGGAAAAAATAAGGAGAACTATGAGGTCTGTTGTGTCTGTGTAGCAGCAGAGAGAGAGAGAGAGAGAGAGTAGTTCTTGTGTGTGAGAGGAGACCAGAGAGAGAGAGTAGAGCGTACGGTAGAGAGGACTTAGAGAGATGTTGTGTACAGAGAGACAATGTGAGAGAAGAAGAGGAGACAGAGACAGAGAGAGAGTGTGTTGTGGTTGTCAGGCGTCCCTATTGCGCGATCTGGGTTTAGTTGTTAGAGTGCCCTTATACTTACCTTGCTTACCTTCCTCGCGTGGTGTCTTTCCTCACGTTTAGTGGAAAACGTAGCTCTGTGTCTATGTGCATGTGTAACTGTAAATAAAGTTGTTGTTGTCGGCGTGTTCTGGCGACGATAGGTGTCTTGTGTTGTGTGTAATACTGTGTTAGACACAAAATGACTTCCTCTCAGTATATCCGACTAGAGATGAAATACGAGAGATTCGACTCCTACCTCCCCCCCCTTCATTACTTCACACCCTACTCACCACACCCACACAGCACATACACACACACACCATTTCACACACACACACTACTACACACACAAAACACACACAACAACACACCACACCCTACACACACCCTCACACACACCACAAACACACACACACACAACACTACAAACAACACACAACCAATCTTGACTGTCTCTCTGTGTGTTATGTTGTCCTTGTATGTTGTACAAACCAGGTTGAATCACACAACGGGTTACAGTAATTAATTCAATAAACTAATAGAGTGTAAGATGGACGAGTTGTCTATTGTGTAAAGAGGATAAGGTTAAACAATGGACTGTTAAAGGGGTGATTGTAAATTCCGGAACCTATAAAGGAAATGAATTCACAAAGGAGGAACATCTCAGAAAGTGCACCGATGGTACGATGAAAGTTATAAGGGAAGATTTGCAACCTAGTGACTGTTTGGCACAGTGTAGGTCTTAAGGGCTTCATTGGAAAGACGTTCCGTCGAGGTATTTCTAGCTGGAATCACTGGTTGCCCCTAAACAAGTAATTGTTTCTCATACCCTTCACTTCCTTTGGGGTTTATATAAGAAAGAATCAAAGGGGACTTACTAACGAACACACGAAACTTTACCACATAAAGAATGTACAAGGGACAATACAACAGGGACAAAACAAACTAAGACGTACACTTATAGTCAAAGACCTGTCCCACAAAGGACATGGAGGCTGCCATGGGACAAAAATAAATATTTTGATATATTGTGCAAATGCTGATTTATCGGACCGACCAGTCTATTGACATCCCGTTTACGACTTCGCTACCTAAGTCATTTGTGAGGATGCACCGGGTGTCCACCGGTTACGTGATGTTGCGGGGTTTTGTAAAGTAATCCTCTTTGCGCGACGGCCAAGTTTTTGCTCTGTAACGTGTGTATATGTGTTAGAGCATTTGGTGGGTCGTTTTGTACTCAACATATTGAGGGTTGAAACTGATAGGAGCTTACAGTCGCTTCGTGCAGTCACAAGGAAGTCGAGAGTCACAGGACAAAAGGCAACATAAAACTCGCCATAGACGGTTGCACAAAACTGTGTGAACGCAAAATGTAAACGTAGCAAAAACTGCTCCGGGGCAAAGGTGCACCAGACTCCCTTCATTACCAGGCCTTTTCTCCCTTCGTAAAGCTACCTTTTCACCTGTGGAAGTGAGTTGTTCTTAGGTTGTTTGTCGTGAGTCATACAACGAAAATTTTGTTTTTATTACGAAAAAAAATACGAACTTCTTATTTTAGTTTATTGTTAAAGAAGGTTTAATAAATTAATTAGTGAAGTTACATTATGCGAGGTCAAATTAACAACTGAGTTCACGACGAGTATTTGAGAATTTATACTTTAGGTATGTGTAATAATGGGGATACACCTTACTGGTGAAGAAGACCAAATTGTCTTTGTAACTTTGTTAATTCAACCTTCGTTAACTTAAAGCTCGTCCGGCCACAGCCTCGAGACGACAACAAAACCACATACTCCACAATGTGGCCCTTGTACACACTCTTCGATGTGTGAAGAAAAAGAAGGTGTCGGGCAATGTAATGAAAGCAAGGAAAATACTTGTGTTTCCTGGTTGACCCTAAAGTTGAACACTGTGAAAGACATTCGAATTCCCCGCGCGACGCTAACAAAAGGGCGTGTGTTCCGTGGGTTTGGTCCATGCAGAGGCACTTTGTGACTGTGCAGCTAAGAACACCGGGGCGGCCTCCTTATGGTTGTACGTCTTTACAAGCCTTTCGGTCTGTCCTGAGTTTTGGTCACCCTTTGCCTTCGCTGGCTTTGAAATAAGAAATATTTGCGAAGAGCGCCTCCAGCCTGGGATACTGATGTATGTCGGGTGGGGTCCAAGAGTATCCGGCGCATCCTCAACTTGAATTGACAACCACGTGGCACGCGGGGCCCAGCGCATTATGTATCAATGAAGACAGTGACAAAGTATTACAAGACCACCAAAGTTTAATTTACTCGAGAAAAAAAACATAAGTAAGAAAAAACAACCTTTCTTGTCTTGAATTAACCTTGGAGTGCTCCTGTCAAAACAACATTTGAACAGTAGGGAAAGGAGTCGACGTGACAATAATCTTTCGAAGGTCTACACGCCAATTTTGTGGTGAATTACTTATTTTAATGACGAAGTGTGAGTGTCCGCTACAAAGCAGCGCAAGAACAAAAGTGGCACCACTCAGTAAGTGAAGGTAGTTAGTACAACCAAATTATGCGGAAACGTGTGCCGTGTGAAGTAAACGGAAGAGTTTAACGAAGATGTAGAGATCAAAAGGAAGGGTGCGAGGTTATGCAGAAAAGAAAGTTCAGAGGGTTCTACTGTTGTAACAATACGAACCAAAGGAAACTCTTTGTTATACACAAATCAGTGTAACTGTATGTTAATTAGGTACCAATAACCTTTTGAGTCTTTGTCGAAAATTTTTTTTTTTACCATAGCGATTAAAACATTAAAACTGCCACAAACAACTTCCTAGAAAATGATTACTTACAGTAGTCCCATCAAAGACGAAGTCTTATAACGTTGTCTTTATGGCCAATGATGTTCACCCCCACACCTTTTTTATTATTGATTTAACAATAAATGAAGGTCACAACGTAGGGACCCCTTTATCTCCTAACGGACATGTCGGTGTTTGTAACCCACAGTCTTCAAATTAGATTTATCCTAGTACCACGTTTTGTACAGTATTTATTTATATTCAGTTTTGAGCTGTACTAATTTTAAAATTTTTATCTCTTTTGTGGTCGAAAAGATTAAGTATTGTAGTAGTAGCAGAAGTTGTGAGCATGATTGAATAAAAATAAACGATACATTGAACTCCCGAGAACTTTTCTTTGCATTATGTGTATTGGTGAGTCTCAAGTGAAAGTAGGTTAAATGATATCTTATTGAAAATAATTGAAGACACCACAACACATCAACGTTGTTGTATATTATTTATTTTAGTTATATTTTCGTTTCGAAATTATACGTGGTATTTGTTTGTGCACGTCGAGTTTCACGAAATGTTTTACCCTGTGTATGTTCATTCTGTTTGTTCTTAAGAGGAGTCTAATAATTTTCCAATGGACGTCCAATTCATCTGTCGTTCTCCAGTTTACATAGCGATTAACCCCCCTTTGCAGACATCGTTACCTCTCAGTCTCTCTGTGCTCGCTCTCGACCTCGAAACGTACGTTTGTGGACTGGCCAAATAAGGACCTGCCAATTCGGCGCTCTGGAACTGTCTGTCCACCCACAGTGTCAACTGTCGTCGTCAACGGTTTGGGCTTAAGACTTTCTTGAGAAGACGTCGAGCTCCAAAACTTGACTCAAGCTCACATTATTAGTTGTAAGAAATAGTCACTCTCTGAATTTGTAATACCTGGGACTAGTTTGATCTCGAGAGCAGGTATCCTTTCTTACACGTGGTCCCTTGGAGATGCAGGGACCTTGTCATTTTGACTGAGTACCGTCGGACACGGAGCAGTATTCTGACCGTTGTCAGTTACGGCGGGTTCCGGCGAAGAGGAAATTCTGCTCTATCCGTCGCTTATGGTTCGGCATCTGTGATCACGGTGCCCTTTCCTCTGTCACTCTCGTCTCTTTTACGCTACTTGACACAGTTCAACCGTCTATGGATTCGTTTAATAAGGGATTGTTGTTATTATGTTTATTCTACTCTAATTACCAAAAGAGAGGACTGTCTAATTCTGTGTCACGCTACCTTGTTACATANATCAGAATTATCCCGGGGATAAAGTTAAATTCTGCTGTGATAAAACGCCATCCTGTTCTAAACCACATCAAAGATTATTTCTGAAACAGTATGGAGCTCAAATGCTTTTTCTCTTGCGGGTTTATCACAAGGTGAGTTCCTTTTTTTATTTCCTGCTTTTTAAACACATGTGCTCTACAGTACAGGTTAGCTCTGAGTGTTAGCGAGGCTTGCTAATGTAAACAAAGACGAGATTACGTCCAAAACACGTCAGACATTGTTTCTGATAGCAATTTTCTGTGGGTCCGCTGCCGATTTGACGTCAGATCGGCAGCAAATCTGTATCCACTCGTTTTACACCCGTTTTTAAAAGATTTGGGTACAGAGGAAAAGAGAGAGGGTTTTATTTTCTGACGCTGCTTGAGTTCTCCGACGCACCGGCGACACATATTTATGTGTAAAAGACATCAAAAAGTGCATTTTGCATGATAGGTCCCCTTTAAGTGCTCCACTGCTTGCTGTTGTTGTTGAATCTAAATGATTTACTAGAAGTAAACCCACCAATGCAGTGACTTTTTCAATTCGTCTCTTGGCATCATGTGAACTGGTCCTTTTTGCGTTGGTGATTTACAGGCCTTTGCAATTGGATCTGTTGTGCAAACGAACAAAACAATTTGATAGATTGTTCCCTCCCTCAGCTCACATTCATACTGCTTCCTGCAGAGGTCTTTAAGTGCCATCATACCAGCGGGCTTGCACCTCAGATACAAATATTCACAGTGCAGCGCATGCCACACCAGCTGTTATCATCTGTGTTATATATCATTTTATATTCCTTTTATTTCCCCATGCATCCCTTTATATTCCCAGCTCCTCTCTCCGCATGGTCTCGTCTGTCTCACTTTCTGGAGCATGGCTTTCATAATGATTTTGCAGGTGCACTGCAACCTGTTCCAAATAATGAATTATCACTAAACAGCAAGAACTGAAAAAAAAAGAAAAGAGTATTGACCTGCCTCACTGCCAGAAAAAAAATGATAATCATGATCATATATGATCATCATTGTAATTTGCTCCCAAGTGTGGAGAAGCATGTTAGACTAGTCCTTGCTCTGTGCAACACAAACAGGGACTAGATATTTTCGTATCATATTGTATGTCAATAGTGTGATATGAGTTTACACTGTAACAGCCCCTCGATCAATGTCACCGCCCTTCCTTTCATTGGAGAGTGACACTGCAATCAGCACCGCAGACACCACTCTCACCCAAGAGTGATTACAGTGTGTGAGAGTATGACGAGCAGGAGCACTGTGTCTCTATCCAACATCTCATCATCATCAGACCTATGAAAGGGCTATGGTTTGCAAATAATGTGATATAGACAAGGCATACGATTGTATAAACAAACAACAAAAGAAGGAAACTCAGTTAATACAAAACCATAACTCACATCTACTAAACTTTTTCAAATCTGTTTTCTATTCTAAGCTTACCAATTGCAGTTATTTCACATAATCTGCTTGTACGTAAGGAATGCAGGCTTTTTACTGTAGTTGTTACATGGTTGGGGTCCTCTGTTAGTGGAAGAACACACTTACGGCTTTTTGTTCATGCTCCATGAACGCTCTTGTAACGCAGCAGGACAGCTCAGTGTGCCCTGGGAGGGTCTGATGGATCTCATAACAGGCGAGAGCGAAAACAACTTGATCTGATGAGAACATATGCAGACGCTGAAGAGCCATATGTGAGGCCAAGGGGCAGTCATCATGATGAATCTGTGTCAATTCACAAGAACTGCATATGTATTCATGATATTTGTTTAACTGTTGCGGCTCTATTTTCAAAGAAAAATTCGAATTACTCTTATACATTTGGTCATGACGTGTGGCAGCGGTTTGACTATGAAAGCACTATCTTAAGTACCATGAATTTTTTAATAGGGCTTGAATTTAGAATGTTCCGAATCATCTCATGGTACTAAGCTAAAGAGTATTGAAAGTGAACTTATTTGGCAGGGGAATAAGTGGCTTTTATTAGGCAGAGATTCTCCATTGACATCTTTGTGACTTAATTTGACACCTCATAGATTCAGCCATGGTGACTTTGACTATCTCACAACAGTACAAATGTCTCCATCCTTATTCCAACGTTTCTTTCTCTTTTGGCCTTGTGCCTGGTTTATCATGGCACCTTAATGTCCCTGGTCTTGCCTTTCTGTTTCCTCTGCCTTACCTCTCTCCATCCTTCCACTTTCCTGAGGGAATGTGGGAGCTAATGGATTTGAGCTGAGCCCTCGCCATTAATCAGACTCCCATTAGCCAAACCCATTTGAAGCTTTGGACTAATGGGAACACAGGAATGAGACGAGAGTTTACAGATTTAGGGACAAGAGAAAGAATTTACAAAGTAGGGCAGGGACAACGTGAGGTTGCAATGTTACAGTTAATGTGTACTGTCTCCTCCACCTGCAGACAAGTTGAATTGATGTCTCGTTTATCAAATGAAAACATCGCTCCATGAAGATTTACTAGAAGCAACTTTAAAAAGAGTATAACTAATTACACATGAGTCATTTTTACTTCTGAGTCTGTTACCAGATCAAAACATGTAGTATTTGGCAATGGATAACACTTGCATAACTAGTCCATGTATTCATTGTTTGCCAAGGGTTAGGGTTAGGGGTTAGGGTTTTTATGTTGAATCTAACCTAAAAATGTACATCATGTTTTTGTAATTTGTTATTTGGCTTAATGAATTGTCTCAGTGTTTTTAACATTACCTATGTTGATAATAATGTCAGCTATTTCAGTATTAGCCTTTGAGAATTAATTTGAAGTCAAGCTAAATAGGCATTTTCTTCCAGTGGATGGATGGTTATATCATTTGTATTGCAAGTTACAGTAAACTTATCTTTCCAACCTAAATATGAGTCTACCTGGTTGACCAAGGCATCTTTGCTCCTGTTGTTTTGCTGATAATCACTTAAAAATAAGTAGCCCGTATGGCTTTGGGTTTCCGTAGCAATGGTGGAGCCCATAGAGATCCTTTGATTAGCTTTGGAGCTCTGTATCTCTCAGCTCAGCCATACTGTACTCAACCTGCCTACCTCACACATGTTCACAAACACACAACGCCACTTCCTCATTATGACTTGGACAAATCTGCTGAGTTGGGAGGATACAGAAATCAATTATCAAAGTCAGCAGTCAGCATTGCATCGTGGGAAGGCATGTTAGACAGACACAGCACCGTGTTTTGAGAGTCGGGATAGACCTCATCAGAACCCCAGCCGCTCGGTGCCTGACTACCCTGCCTTTGGTCGCAATGAAAGAGAAGAGGGAAAACACTAAAAGGGCCAATTTAATAGGCAGCAAAACAAGAGTATTGGAGTGTGGGTGGAAAAGAGAACGAGATATCCAAAGGCGCTGTGATGTGATGTATCACTCTGCCAATAGTAATGGCAAGTTGGAAGCTGCAATGATGATGCACAGTCACATCTTTAAAATATCTGAGAGGCTGCCTTTTTCATCCCTAATGGAACAGGCCACAAATGCTTCATTCTAGGAAGCTGTGACATGTCTCATATAATTAAAGCCGGCTGGAAAAAATGCTTATGCACACCCTTCAATTTAATTTAATCTGTGATAACTTTTGCAGCAGATCTTCTATTATATACTTTAACAATGTGAGTTTCTTCCAAGTATAATTATTATTTTTATTTGTGTGCCCGCTGTTTTGGCATCGATATTTATGAAAGTGAACATGCCGATGGGCAAGGATAAACACTTATTTGACTTCATCCTGGGTGGAGGGGGTTGGGGTATCTCCGTCTGCATCCAAACTCAGTTATGTTTTCATTCCTGCAGGTTTTCCACACAGTGGCAAGCTTTCTACATCTTGCATGACAGAGGCTATGCCAAGGTTTGAAATATATATGAGTAGGTGCGGGTTGGCGCGCCATTTCAGGACCTCCCATTATGACTGCGAATCAGAGCATTCTCCTTGGCGCTGAATAATTCATAAAGAGAAAGTATCTGCTTAGTCAGATTGTTTTTTCTACCTGGCATAGGGAATGGATAGAAAGCAGTCATCACTAGTCCCATGGCGGCTTGGGTACAGAGTTCAAGATTAGGTTTGAGTCTTGGGACTGATAAAGTGAGAATAAAACTTGATTCTTTGCAAATCTCGAAAAAGAGATTGTCCTGGGAAAAGAAAAATCTATTTTCCAGGAAATATATTTGCAACTTGCAGCATTGCAATGCGAGGAGAAAGGATCAGTTGAGGTGGAGGATGAGATGGGGTGTGAAGGGCTTTTCCGGTCGACCCCTTTTATTTATTTCAGACGCTGTTAGTGTCCCATTACTCATGCTGCTGCCTGAGAGATCTTACTCATTGAAACCCTGTTAAAGTGCTGCGTCAGCAACACAGGCAGACTGAGAAAGTGAAGCAGAGAGAGGAAGAAAGGAGGAGAGAGCAAGAGTCAAAACAAAGGTGAGACAAAACACTCGTCCTGCTCTCAGGCCCATTTTTCCTGAGTGTCTCTGACGGTGGTTGCTATCCAAACCCTCCATTAGGCTCCATGAATAATACAAAAGAAGAACGAGTGTGTTAGCATTGAGCTTTTTCCCTCTCCATTGTTGGGATCCACACCCTTTTGAGCAAGTGTGCAGGCAGACTAGGTTGAAAAAGCAGAAATATGTGCTGGACTGCCTTCTCCTGACTGATCTAAAGTAGAAGATAATAATTGTTTGTGGAAATACTCACCCTATCCATCTGGCTGTCTGACAGGTTTGTCAGGGGATCATCTATATGGACTTATCTGTTCAACGTGAACTAGCTTAAAGGAGATCACTTTTTTTTGGATTGGTTTAGAAATGTAGAGATCAAGTTTGAGAAAATATACCAAACAATTGAACTTGATTTATTAAAATGTCCTCTATGGTGTATCTCCATCCTGGTTGCATGTGGCAAAACAATTCTCTAAACTCATCCATTGTAAGTGTCCGTTCAAGCTCTCTCTCCTTTCTGCTCATTTGATGTATCTAATGAAAATGTTTTTGTCTTTTCAAATTAATCACAAGCGGGGCCCACGAGTGACCAAACCTTTTACTTAATATTGATTTGAACAAAAAGAACGCTCACTTAAAAGAACATTGCTTTGTTCTTCTGTATTCCAGCTGGAATTTTCCATGTGCTCTGTTGATATAAAATATATATATTTCCGTTAGACTCCAACATTTCCTCATCCTCTGCTCTGTGATCCACATCGCTCAGCTGTAAGTGCACACGCACCCTGACCAAGACCACCTTATTGTTGTGAAAACACTTGAAGCGGCTCAAATCAGACATCCAACTGCTGGCCTCTGAATTCAGTTTGGAAAAAAAAAAATGTAGAGGCTGAGAAAGGGAAATACTGGTTGTAATAAAATAGAGACCATATACAGATTAAGAAGTAAAGCTGTGAAAACAAACATAGAAAGCCCAAGGTATTTAACATATGCCCTACCTCTTACCTGAGCTCCTCCTTCTGAACGACAGCAGAGCAACATGAATTTGTCAAAAGCATGACACTCATGATCAGTTCGGTCACTTTATGTGGGATGTCAAACACTCATAACTTGGCAAGGCACCGCAGCATCACCTGTCACAGGGATTGTGATGGATTTTTTCGCACCTTGAAGTTTTTTTTTTTTCACATGTCCCAGAGATTCGTACATCCACAGCAAAGTATTTTTAGTAAATTTATAATTGAATGTGGCAACTAAGGGACTGCGCCTATTACAATAAGTTGTTAGTCACAGTTCTAATCAAATGTATTCATAAGACATTTGTCAGAAGAAAAATTACAAATACATTTAGCAAATAAGTTACTGCAATGACATGACCTTGGCCATATTTTTGGTGAATTTGCATGGACGTAGAATCCCACATGCAGAGGACACAGCACACACAGTGAAATTCCTAGCAGTAAGAGCAGTGGGCAGCTATTGTACGGCGCCCAGGGAGCAATGTGAGTGGGGGGGAAGGGGGATATACGGTGCCTTGCTCAAGGGCACCACAGCAGGGCAGGAGGTGAACTGGGACCTCTCCAAGTAGCAGTCCACTCTCCATATTTAGGTCTGGTGGTGGACTTGAACCGACGACCCTACGGCTCACAGTCCAAGCCCCTACAAAAGTTGAGCGATGTTCAACTTTTGAAGCTTCGACGGAAGCGTCAGCCAATCAAATCATATGCAAGTACAAGCTCTAGCCAATCAAACCGCGTGCTTGTGTGTCCGGGGCGGGAGATTCATGTCATTGGTTGTTGGTCGAGTTTCAGACACGCCCACCGGCAAGCTTCAACGCATGCCGCCCTGTGGTCTTGGTGATGGTTAGGATCCATGGTTTGATTTGAAACACCACAGTAAATTGCTCATCTCTCATGTCAGTCAGTGCAGGGCAGTGCGTGTGTGATTTCATGCTCGGCCATGCATTGTGTCTCAATCCATCCTCTCTTCTTTATTCCTTTCTCATCTCCATTCTTTTCTCCCTCACTGATTCAGTTGATCACAGGGGGAAGGGCATGGAGGAAATGTAGGTGAGAGATGTTGACAGTCAGCGCCAAATTCCAGTCCAAACATGTTTCCTCAAACATACATTTATATAGGGACATTGAAAGGAAGCATGTGAGAAATACAGCGGTGTTGAGGTACACTCTGAACTTTCCTCCTGCTTTATTATTTGCCGATATGTTGTGCCTGAGCTCTGTAGCCGGTTATTATCACACATTACTTGAGGCCAATTGTACCCATCTCTTCCAAAGCATGACTTACAGAGTTGGCTAGGGCAACAGAGAAAGGAGTGTGAAATGTGGCTAGTAATTAGCTGTCTTTTGTAGCTTCAAATCTAATGTGAGCTTTCACTTAAAGAGCTGCTGTGAAAACCAGCACCTTCATTAAAAAGGAGTACTGTATACACATGGCGAGAGAGAGGGTTGTTGCTTTGACTCTGAAAGAAGTGTTGATAAAAAAGGTATTAAAGTGCTGCCATTGATGACCAGAGATCAAAGGGGGAGCTGAATAGATGTACTGTGGTGATGGAATCAAATGATCAATGGCAGTGTAAACAACTTGATTCCTGTGTGTGTGTTTAGTCTTGCAATGAAGTGCAGTTCTCATTTTGCCCTTAGCAATGTCACTGTAGAATGACTCATCTCCAAATTCAGGAAAACCACCCATTTAAAGCCACCACCCTTCAGAACTGCCCATGTTAAAACCGATCCAGGCTGCCTTTACAACCACCCTGTCTCATTCACAACAATAATGATCAAGTGAAATGTAAAGGAGATGGCCAGGGGTAGAAACAAGACAAAGTGGGAGAGAGAAGTGATGAAAGGTGTAATGGATGGGCGAATGAGCTGGGGGAAGGGGCGTTCACAGTACCTGGGACACCATGAGGCAGTGAAATATGAAGCCCCAAAAGCAAAGTGACAGAGAAAAATGTCTCTCTCCCCTTCTTGTTTCCTGGGCTTATCTCTGCAAATCAGCCCCGTGATGTCAGGAACTCCTCAGGTGAATGTCACACCTCGTGAATACTACTAAACAGATCTAACAGACAGGGGCAGAGAAAAAACAAGGTGATTACTTCAGGCTAGCCATGTTTAATCAGCATTCCTCTTGATTTAGATAACTTCTGACCCGGGATTAATCGAAATTACAACAATGTATTTTGGTGGAGATCTCAAAGAGTAGTTTCCTGAAGGACATTCATGTCCTTAATTGCATTCTGGGCAATTTTCCATCAAGAGGTCAACACAGACGGTCTTATTCATTCCAAAAGCAGGAAGTGAATTACTAGCATTCATCTCTTTATGGTACTTAGAATAGCGTAATAACCTTCACCAAGAAAGCAGGGACGCTTTGTTTTCGTCTACGGTGCTTGACAGTGCGAGAGACACCCACGGAGATGAGGTGTACATCACAACAAACTTCATAGCTGGGAATATCCCATTTCTAAAGAAATGTTTTTTGTGTTCAAGCTTTCTTATTCACACTGTGTACAAACACTGCGTTGCACTGACAGCCCCTTTATGCTTTCAGCTCTGGTTAGCATTCAGCAATAGCATCCCCTTCCAACGTTCAACGTCTAGACAGTCATTTCATGAATAAATACAATAGATATCACTTCCATTTGGCCTGTAAGCCCTTTGTTGATTTGATGAATACAATGGAATAAAGTGTTGATCTGCATACTGTATATCTCACTCAACTAGAAAACAATGCAGATGACTGTCTGTTTGTGCTGTTGGTCCTCACTGTCAGCATTATGCAGAGCAGATGCAAGCATAGCAATACAATCATTTACACACTTGCACCATTGCACTCTGCTGCCATCAGTCAAATATTATGAACACACACTCAATCTGGATACACACTTTCACATAATCATGAATGTGCCCATGATAGAACTAGGCTAGACGGACCGAGAAAGAGGAATCCATTTCGCACAACTGCAAGACTAACTATCTCTTCACTCATTCACTCTTAGCTGCTGCATACATATTGATTTGGAGTTTGGTGCATGAAAACTTGCTAACAACAGCCTTCCATTTTGATGGTACTTAAGTACCCTCTATGGCTTTAACGTCAATGCAAATAGATTGTGCTCTCCCACTCAGAGAGTTAAGGTTCTGGGCTACTTGAGCGAGCTGGGAAAGGTCTTCCTGTGCCTGGGGTGCAGAAGATGGAGAAGAGGAGGACGGGGGTGGCTGTAGACAGAGGACCATCAGCTTTATTGTCCACAGGGCTTAACTTGAACTCCTCTCACTCAATTGTCGACTTAGCTTACTGTATAGATTGACTGTTTGTCAGTAGGTGTTCAGGACAGCATGGAACAGAGGTGTGAAAATGACTGTGTACATACATAGTCATATTTTAACAGCTTTTAAAAAATGGTATTCAAGATATTTGTTCTTTTAACGTTGGTATATTTGAACCCACTATTTAAAATGCTTTGATAATTAAGTTGATATGACTTGAAACTCACTAATTGCTTGTTATGATTTGAAAAGTAGCAGATTTATTTGAAGCATAGTATGTCATTTTGTACAATATAGTGAGGCTTAGTAGGGGGCCTTAAAGAGTCCCATCAACGTCAGGCTACCAGAATACATTGTTCTAATGTCAAACGTAAGTGCGTGCACTATGCTGATATTTCAATTGTTTTCACTAGTTAGAGGAATGTTTAGCCTGTTTGTGCATTAAGTGTTTTGGTGGGCGTTTGTGCCTGGATAATTCCTACGTTCCCTTGATTAATGTGTGGCCAGTAGTAAACTGAGTTTGATTGACACTATGTGATGATGAAAACGCACTGCAGGCCCCAGTGAGTGTCTGATTAATATCAGAGAGAAATCCTCAACAATTACTAATTGAACTGTGGCTGGCTGGCCCAAAATGACTCGGCCATTAGTTTGACACTTAGCTCAACGTGCTATATGCATTCAAAGAGGGAAAATGAAGAGAATTGAGAATGAAACGAAGAATAACCACTTCTAAATGTGACTGCTTAGAGTTAAAATCATGTTATTACAATTTGAGGAAGCCAAAGTATCCCTGTTTCATTATGATTTATTTCATGATTCAATAATAGATTAGCATAGTCTGCAACTCTGCATACCATTTAGAAATGCAGTATTAGAAGCTCTCATTACATAAATGAATGCTTTGGTTGCAAATAGCCATATACATATCCTAGAACAGTTTCACACATAGTTTTGCAGTTTGGGTTTGTATGCCACTCACCAAATCTTCATAGCTGCTGTGATAGATCACGTAGAGAATGAAGGGTGGGGGGGAACATTGTCTATAAGCACCGAAAGATGAGAGTGGCAAGGTGAGGAAATGGGGTGGAAAATTCAGAATAGTGTCATACGATGATGACTGTCATGTCCTGGAGAGCAAGATGGAGAGTGTGGCAGCCTTGGAATAAAGGATGCGCAGACTGGAATTGTCTTTAGACAGATGGGGGAGTTGCACTAATGGTCACAGAGGTACTCCTAAAGAACAGAGGTAACAAGTATAGCAGCACAGTGAGGAGGACACAGTGCAATACAATGGGGGAAGGAAGGATCTTTCAAATAGTTTTCAGTTCATATTGTCCTTAAATAGAATGAACAATGTGGGCCGAAACAATCTTGAATACAATTTCAAATTCAGGGAAGCTTTTAGAGTAAAGACACGTGTCAGATATTGTGTATACATTGGAAGTTTCCACTCACCTTTACTGTTGGTACACCTGGACTGAAGAAATAGAGTAATCACAGAACTCTGACAGATTTTTGCATATGCATTACTACATACAATTTGTATTTGAAAAATGCCTAGTTATTAAGTCAGTGAGTTAGTGAGATAGATAGATAGTTAATAGTTAATAAGTTCCAGCTGTACCTAAAAGTTCTGTATCGGAAAAAAGAAAGCTCCAACTGTGATTGTACGGCTTGCTCACCATAAAGGGAAATACTACATTTAATACATTTTCACTGATCATGTATTCACCACGGGTAACAGCTTGGGCCTCAAGTCATCTGGAGATTACAGTACCTGATACTGAAATCAAATTATACCAAATTAAAATGAGCCTATTATAGGGCTAATGAATGGAGAATGCATTGGCTGCTCTATGCTGCGGGGTGCCATGAAGTTATGCAGAAAGGGAAAGGCATGTATGCTCTAAAATCAAAGATTATATCAGGAAACACTGCAATCATGAAGGGCACATGGGGACACATGAGTGTATGACCACCAAAGAATATTCGTGTACAGTTTATCCCTGGATAATCATTTAGGTCTTTGTCTCCGGGGCGGATAACGAAAGGAACTGACTGGTACCGGATTGCAGAGTTTTTTCATGTGAAAAAATTAAAATGTACAATGCCTTTTTCCACACTCTCCTACCCCGAAGCTATTCTCCATCATTGAGGGCTAGATGTTAAAACATCAGAAGTGTATGAGGATGGTGTATTTGTCAAGTCTCTGGCTCGTTCCAACATGTCTTAATTAGTGCCAGTAGCTTGAGTGAAGCCCCTCAGCTCTGGTGGTCTGAGAGGGAGCAAACACGCACTAACTTACAAACACAGAAACTGAAACAACTTTGAATGCCATCTGGCTCCTGCGGAGGGACCGGGCCCTCAGATAGATGTGCAAAGGGAGTGGGTGGTAGGAGAAGGACAAGGAACAGCAAGGGAAGCAACGGATGAGTTTTAACGTGTGAAATTACAGACTGACTGGTCTCCACCTGCCTGATACTTATTGCTAGTCGGCCATCAGGCTGTTGATGTTGTGCCAACATAATATCACGATCGCATAACCTGACTGACATATTTTCCGTGTCTCTTGGTTCACTTACTAGTATGTTGCTGTTTTTTTATCATATTTTTGCTTTGAGTCAATAATTAATGTAGACCTCTTGTAATTTAAGAGTAATGTGATCTGAGAAGCCAAATCTCAGAGGACGTAACGCTACAGTGATTCTAAATGCCCTCTTCGTGGACATGAGAAATCCTCAAGTGCTACATATGACTGCTACTGTAACTCAGCACCAGGTGCCCTTGCAAAAGGTTTAGTGAAGTTTCTCCTGAAAAATTAGTGTTGTCTGCTTTGCATGCTAACAAGGTCTGTGAGTGTATAATGTACAGGCAATCAGACCTATCTACAGTCAGCAGCTGACATTTCCATCTAGGAAATATATTCCGGTTCAAACTGGAATTGAAAAGGTGGTAAACCCAACCTCAGGTGTCTTCAAAGCCCTAGCTATTTTAGCATTCGCAAAGGTTTGCTGAATCTGTCTGTTTGACAGTTATTCTGGAACATACTTGGTGTGTTGGTGTCTCTCTATGTCCTACTTTAACAATTCCCTCAGTAATATGTTTAGAAATCATCAGGTTAACGTCTGGATTTTGTGTTTGCTCAGTTTTTCCACGACCAAGACATGCAGAAATTCTAAAGACTGAATAAAAAGACAACACTTAGGCGAGTTGAGCTAAATACTTTGACGTCCATTGTTTATGATAATGCCCTCTCCATTTAGTTAAGTTGAGTCAAATGTTAATTTGTTCAGCTTTAAAAGGAATTCTTTGGCTAAGAAATACTGACTTGTACAGCATTAATTGCAAACAATGAGCTGAAAAATAATCGCAAGTGTGTTGGGGTAATACGTGGATCTTCCTAAAGGAGGTAGGGGAAGAACAGTTTTGCATTGGTTAACAGAAGCACAGTGAAAACCAAGAGTGGTTGAAGTTATGCCTTCACCCGGTCTTTTTCGGTTAACTGAAGTAGAGAGACCGAAGAGACCATTTGCCCGCAGGGAGTTGAAGCATCGGGGAAAAGAGGGCAGAATGAAGAATATGATTATGTAGCTTGTCATCGCAATTTGAATTATTTTAATGTGCACACTGTGATCATGGCCAAGGGAGTGAAAATAAAACGATTGAACCAGAATAAAGTTTGCAAAGAGAAAAAACACATGATAGTGTGTACGGTGGAAGTACTGTTCATATTGATCCAACCATGCGTGTGCCAAAGCTCTTTTCCCAATTGGTAATTTGAAAAAACGTATTTTATATTCCAGATTTGCCTGTACTCTGAAGTAGGGATGGGAATTTGAAAGCAAATGTATATTTGAATATTCGACCCCCAAAAAAACGGTTCACCGATTAACTGAAATGTACATATCCTATAAAAAAAAAACACACCTTTAGACCTAACACACTTAGCTATGGCACTGTCGTATACATTGAATTATTCCATTTGATCATATGTAATCAACTTAGGTACCCCTCCCAAAAAAATGTAATTAAAAAAAACAACAAAAAAAACATTACAATAAAAATGTTCATAACTCATATTCGAATATTCGATTAATCGTTCCCATCCCTACTCTAAAGTACAAAGCCCTTTTGACAATTTGCTGGAAAAGCAGGCTCAATTTTAAGGTTTAAACAGCCAAGAAAAAATAAAAAGTTCAGAAAAAATAAATGTATTTCACAGGCTAGGTTTTCATTGTTCAAAGAATAATGTATACAATCTTAGTTGGAGCTCACTCTCAAGCCAATCCCAGAGAGCAAGAGATTCATTTCCTTCCCTGATTAAATGTCAACTATGTCATTTTGTGTGCCATTAATCCTATGTACTTTTCTTACATTACTGTTCCGTTTGTAGTTCCAATCATCCTAGATTAGAGATCGTCCATTTCCACAAGCATTCATCCTCTCGTGTAACATGCAAGAGATGGCTCCTATCTCTTGGCTAACAAAAGGGACATCCCTGCCCATTTTCTATTATTAGTGGAAGCCTAATGACTTTATCTGTCCCTGTCACAGAGTGGTTTCTGCAAACCATCATGGTGCATACCCGGGACCTGACACAGGGCAGGCTGGGCAGGGAAGGTCTTTAATTAAATGTGTCATGTTGGCATTTGATAAGCCCACCAGGGCATTTTGGCCCCCTGCTATAGAGCCTGATGCTGGGAAAGGGGACTGAAAGCAAACTGTCTTCATGTATCGTAATATAAACAAGGGAACCACATGTAGACACATTTATTTACATACAGCTTCCCTCGCTAACGTGGGCAGTACAACATGTATTAATAGCAAATGTATTCAAGGTAGTAATCCAGTATTTCTGCATCAGATGTATCAAACGCGTCAATAATGCATGATCTTATATGGCAATAATAAAGTTGGAGGCACAATAAATACATCATTCCAAAATTGTGTTATTTAACATGGTTAGTAATATGTCTTTAGCAATAGGATTGAAATATAAACAGTGCATTGGATCACTTCTTGTCCACTTACTACACTTTATCCAAAGCCCTCATGCTGGCAGGTCTTTTATCTGAAGTATCTGCATTGGTTTCTGCTGAGGAGCAGAGAAATCACTGTGGACAAGATCCAACATCTGGGCGTTCAGGGAGCTCTATGCAAATCAATGGGGACTCCCTGTTAGTTAGCCAAGGGATCCTGGTGTGTGAGGTGCTCCGTGGATTGGTCCATTTGGGCCAATCCGGTCATTTGTTGTTGATTTGGGTATTCACACGTCACAGAACCCAGGAAGACGTTGGAGATTTCTCTTTTTCCATTGTTTTCTTCCTGGGTTCTGTGACGTGTGAATACCCAAATCAACAACAAATGACCGGATTGGCCCAAATGGACCAATCCACGGAGCACCTCACACACCAGGATCCNGGTCATAGACTGGCAACAGCAATGCCCCCAAGCTGCTCCTCAAAAAGAGAGATAGCAGCAATACCCAAGGCCGTAGACCTATGCCACGGGAAAGGAGACAGTGAAGAGAGAAAACTATGAACTGGGTCAAAGGTTGAATACCTAAGCAAATTATTCCCTAACACAGAATATGACGAAAATATTGAATAAATGTACTCTCCGATAAACAATCTCACTAAGCTACAGAAATATATAGAAATAAACTAGACGCATATTGAAANTTAGCCAAGGGATCCTGGTGTGTGAGGTGCTCCGTGGATTGGTCCATTTGGGCCAATCCGGTCATTTGTTGTTGATTTGGGTATTCACACGTCACAGAACCCAGGAAGAAAACAATGGAAAAAGAGAAATCTCCAACGAGGCGTTCTGGGGCAGCATAGACACGTATTTTCTGTGTTAGAGTTTTATTCGCTACAGGGTGTACTTTGAGGGTTTGTGACTCTGCAGACCGTTTACATGCATAAAAACCTTCATAACACACAAGGGGACGGGTAACCACCGGAAAAGCATGACATGGGACCTTTAAAATGACATTCTTAGATCGTTATTCTCTGCAACCAAGCTGGATTATTTAATGAGTACACACATTGTACATGCAAACAGCCATCATACTCAGCATGTGGTCCTCCACAATCAAGTGGTGAAAACCGATACATCTGCCGTTCAGCATCATATATAACATTAGAGGTGTCTAATGCTCGAGGGCATTGACCCACGTATTGGGTGGTTTCTGTCGTGTAATTCCACTCCACCTGACACGCTCACCCAGAAGACGCAATGTCAACGTGTGCGCTGCTGAAGTGCCAGTCAAGATGTCCTTTCTCACCTGCATGTTACTGTACTTCCCACAGCCCTTTCTATAAAATGTCCTTTTGTATTTCAGTGAAACTTGTAAGGGCCCTAACAGTATGGCTTTAATTTGACAGCCTTTGGTGAACTAAAGGACAGGTACTGTGTGTTTGTTTTTATAGTAGATCCATTTCTTCCATGTGGATTTAAATCACGTAATTGAATACAGCCGCTCTGGGTCATTATGACTGAGAGTAGAAGACAAAGGCCTCATGACTAATTATCATGTTGGCGATGTCACCCCGTGCCTCGGCTCTTTGCATGCATTCATGTTATGCATGAGGATGAGGGATGGAGAGAGAAAGCACCACATACTGCGTAAAAAGAGAGGAATTAAAAATGTGAATGTATGGCTTTACTTTGTTATAGTTTAATAATAATGTCCGAGTCTCGACTCCAATTACAACCTCAATCATTTCCTGGCCATTCAAATGTTCAGCCCAGCATTTTTTGCCCTCCCGATTGGCAGCAGCAGTCGATTCCACGATGGAAAGTCATGTTCACATATTCAAAGCAGGCGCACCCACCTGCCAATTGATGACCTGACCACGTCTACCCTTGGACCTTGCACTGCTGCAAGTCAACAGATAAGCTCTAGAACCTGATGTCTCCATCAGCCTCATCCCTAATGAGGCCTCATGTAGTCACTCGATAGGAGGCCTGCACCTAGGTGGTTAATGTCCTCTATTGAGCTGAATCTCTAGCAGCTGTCAAAGGAAGGAGAGAACAAGGGAGGATGGAATGATAAAGATGGAGGTTGAAAAATTTTCCTTGTCTCTTTGTGCCAGTATTTTTCCTCTCCACCATTGTAATGTAAAAACACCCTGAGGTATGATCTTCTTTGCCTGCTGAATATCATACATGAATTTGAGCAAGCTTTCAAGATCAAAGTCTTTATTGGGTAAAAACAACTCGCAATCATCTCCAACTACTGGAGGGCACCCCACATGTCATTATGTCTACATCTTTATGTCTCTATCAGGGGAGAACTGCTGTGAAGATTGATTTGTTAACCGCAGGGATGTGTGATGTATAGAAGCTGCAACAGAAGGTTTGCCATACACTAAAGATCCGTACATGGTGATTTTGTGGCCTTCTGTATTCTCGCTTCTTCTGACCCATGATAGTACGTGTGAAATATTGGTAAAAGTTGGTTGTTGTTCAAAAGCGTGGAGGCCTGGCTTTGTAGGAGCCCTGACTCGGTGGACTGAGTTCAAGATCTTGGCTGTCAAATACCATCAATGATTTAGAACGCTTGACACCATGGATTACACTGTGGCTTTGATATAAAAAGAACTACTGAGAACACTAAATGGCATGCTTCATGTGAAGGATACAGACATCACTCTTACACAGAGAGTATCATTGATCAGTGGAGGATATGATCAAAATAAGATGAAACATGTGAAATAGTCCTGTAATCAGACTTGTGTTTGCAATGATTGGTGCAAAAGACACCACAAAGCAAATAATTTCACTTTTATTTTGGTTTTGTTGAAGTCATTGCGAGCTCTGCTGTGTTGCCGTTTTGCAGACGGCAGTGGCGGTGGCTTCTGTGTGCAGGGCGTGTAACGAAGGCTGACATGTTGAGGAGGCAGCAGTCACCCCGTCCATTAACTCTGAAATCCTCATTCTAGTCAGCTACACTGCAACAGAGGCTTTGCACTTTTGCTGCTCCCACAACACACACGCACAGCTGTCTGCAACACACACAATCTGTCTCCATGTACAACATTTTCCCAAATCATGCCGGCAAAGGATATTTTCAGCTTCTGTTTTTTTTCAAATTGTACTTTGCCAGTGATAAGTGAAATTGTACACAGACAACTTGGGAGGGAATATTTTCCTATGTGGAAAGTGTTTATTTCAAGGGTTCCTCCCTTAGATAAGAGATGACAGAAGAAGGAGCAAACATCAGAGAGGGGGATTATGCCCAAACTGCCTCCAAGAGGGACAGAATGATGAAGACTCAGGGTTTGTTTTTTTATTTGGAGCTGGGAGCTGGAGCTAGGGGTGAAGGATTAAAATGACAGGTATGAATATCAAGAGAGGATTGGGGCAACCTGGTGAAAGGACACTTAATACTGAGACTCATATATCTGCAGACAGGAATCTACAAACACTGACTAGCATTACATTATCCCCTGGTTTACCCTCTGCCACCTCCTGTATAAATAACTGTTTCACTGCTAAAGTTCTGAATTTGGCATTATTCAGAGGTGTTAGAAGTATTCCGATCTTGTACTTGACTAAAAGTAGAATTACCAGAGTGTAGGAATGCTCTGTTGCAAGTAAAAGTCCTGCATTCAAAATGTGTTCAGGTAAAAGTATGGGCATCAGAATATACTTAAAGGGGACTTATACAAAATGCACTTTTTGATGTCTTTTATATATAATTATGTTTCCCCGGTGTGTCGGGGAACTCACGCAGCGTCAGAAAATAAAACCCTCTCTCTTTTCCTCCGTACCCAAATCTCTAAAAACGGGGCTACAACGGAGCTGATCCAGATTTGCGTCCGATATGACGTAATATCGGAAATGTAGGCTGGCTTTACATCCACGGCCATATCAGAAACGTTGCTATCAGAAACAATGCCCGACTGTTTACATTAGCATCGCTAACACTCAGAGGTAACCTGTACTGCACAGAGCATGTGTGTGAAGAAGCAGGAAATAAAAAGGAACTCACCTTGTGGTATAACCGGCAAGAGAGAAAGCCTTTGAGCTCCATACTGTTTCAGAAATAATCCTTGATAATCCATGATACAGCATTTAATCCCTGCAGAATCTGCCGGTAGAATCTCCCACATGAGCTCAGCCCCTTCCTTTTTTTTGTTAAACTTTTTTTTTTTTTTTTAAAGCTTTATACCCCAAATCAGCACTTTTGAAACAGGAAGTGAAATAGAGGGATATGAGGCATGGCTAGAATGGGTGATCTATTTGGTATTTTGAGCAAAACACTTCATAGACATGTTTTTTATATATATTTTTTATATCCTATGCTATTGCCTAAAAATAGCATGATAGGTCCACTTTAAATTACCAAAATTGAAAGAACTCATTCTGCAGATTGGTCCATTTCAGAATAATGTATATTATTATCATCATTATACAGTTGCATAATTTGGTGTAACAACACATCTAAAAACCCAGTCGATGTATTGGTTTGTGATGGATTATAATTAAAAGATTTAATTCAAAGGCTTGTTTGTCATATGCAAAAATATCTTAAATCCCAGGCCTTTTTAACAGTGCACCATGCAATTTATTTAAGACATAAAAGAAAAATAAGTAACTAAATGAAACACAATAGTGCAAGTAAGAATGCAGGAATAAGTATATGTACTATAAAATAAAACACAACGTAACTGTATTGTAAATACTCTACAATGTACTGTTTATTTTAATATATACATGTATGGATTTGTAAACAGATGTATGTGCTATAAATACATGAAGGTGAATATACTTTACAGATTTAAAAATGTTTACAGTCTTGGGAGCAGTTGGGAAGGAACTGTCCCTCAGTCTGGTGGTACATGATAGATATGTGAGCTAGGGCTGCTCGATTATGGCAAAAATCATAATCTCGATTATTTGGGTCAATAATTGATATCACGATTATCCATTTACTTTGAAAACATCCATTTATTGAAAAATAAAATGTGAATAGTATGTTTTTAACAATTAATTACCCTGAACCTTAATAATAATTCACCAAAAAAGAAAAAAAGTTGTTTTATTTCAATTATGTTGTTTTCATAATCATTGCAAGCCAAAATCGTAATTGCGATTCAAATATGATTAATTATTAATTAAGCCCTAATGTGAACTCTATACATGAGCTAAAATATATAGTTTTTAAAACAGTCAATACCATTTGAACAACTCATTCCAGAATCTAGAAAAAGGCCCAATGAAAGTTTTTGCTACCCAATTTAAGTATTAAGATGTGGTTTTGTACGAACCAATTCCTCTCAGTTTTTGACTCTTTGGTAACTGCTTTGCACATCCCAGACATACTTGATATGTGACCTTCTTTATCTTAGTGTATTAACTGAGCAACTCCTTGAATAACTTATGATAATACCATGCTCGCTTAAATCCCCACTGAGCTCCATGTGTGAGAACACTTGTGCACATGTTGTTGTTTTTGCACACATAATGCACGAGTGCCTCTGCTAATGTTTAGTAAATACAGTCCAGCCTTGCCTGGTGGCTTTGTCTGTGATCACTGTTTGAAAACCATGCAGGGTGCTATCAGCTGTAGACCCATTTTGCAGCTCAAGCCACGGATAAGGCCAAGATAATTCTCTGTCCAATCTGTTCCCTGCATATTTCCTATTGTTGTGGTGTGTTAATCTCAATGATAACAGCAAGGACTCCACGCACCATATCTGAAGTTTAAATCAATATGCACTTCCATTTATCGAACATAGACCCTAACAGAAAAAACAGCTTATGTCTTAAATAAGCTGTTACAGTGTGTCACTCTCCACTGATCTCATTTTTTCCTCACACATAAACACAGTCACATTTTCTGGCGTTCCTCTTCACGTCGTAGGCTCTGGATAAATGATATGTGATTCGGCAGGCATTTTAAACACTGGGGCACCTGACACCCTAGAGCTCTGCAATCTGCCTCCCCTGAAAGATGATGACTCTTTCTTTCTCTTTCGCATACAGTCCTTACTCTTTCCAGCACCATGTTCTGTCCCCTTTTCTCCCCACAGTGCTTTGTCAGGCCCTCATTGCGTATTGAAATTGTATTTAAAATCCTTAAATCCTTGTCAAAATGTTCCCTGTGTGCAGGAGATTACTGTGAGCCAGTATTATTCTGGAATAGCTTTAGCAGACACTCTCCCTCCCCACCAACCTTTGAGCATGTACCCTGATTATTACCTTCACAATGGCACGTAGACAGGAATCGTTTTCAGGTCCCGGTAAACCTATAAATCACCTTATGAAGTTGTTACAAAGCAACAGGCTAATCACTTAAAAAATAAATAAATGTATGTATGTTAGAATGAACCAGAAATGTGTCTTCTCCATAGCTCAGTGAGAGTTGTGCTCTCTGGAGCCAGCAGTCCGTGGCTGGAGGTTAGGGGGCCCCTCATGGATGAGGGCGGATGAGGTGGAGATGAGCCCATCTGGCTCCAACAGCTGGGGCCACAGCTGGAGGGACAGACAGTGACAGCTGACTCACCACACAGCGCTAGGCTGCAGAGAAGGATGGATGGATGGCTGGAGGGGGGAAGAAGAACGCAATGGAGGGGAAATAAGTAGAGGTGGGAGAGAGAAAGATGGGGATGCTTACCAGCCTACCAGCAGCCTCTTATTTTGCATTGTGGGGTGGAAATGGTGAAAAAAGAGAAAAGATCCAGGCAGCTTGGCAGGTGTCATGGCTACATTGTTTGGCACATATTCGTTTTTCTCCTCTTAAACTTTTTAACTTTTCCATATCATTTGCACCCTTTACCTTATGATTTGTATACAGCATGGAAAATAAGTTTTATTTTCAAATATTTCGAAATGACAAATAATGATCTTGAAAAAGAATACAAAAAAATATTTGTATCTTTTTACTACAAAGTCATTCACATGGGCTTTGTAGAGAATCATACATGATTAACCGCTAACTAAAAGTGACCAAGAAGCTTGTCTGGTACATTGACCACGTGACCACTCGACCCGGGTGATGAAAGGCTGCTAACAGCACCCTGAAGAGCAAGCCATACCTGTGCTCTTTAAATATTCAATAACCCAACCTACAGATATGTATCAGATCTTTGTAATTACCAAACACCCAATTAACTTGGACAGGGAGAGCTAACATAAGATTGGCAGACAATGTCATTCTGCGTATGATCGTTAATAGAATCTCAGAGAAAATGGCTTTTATGGTGATAGGGAAGGGAAGAAGAGGGCGGAAGAGTGCAGGAAGTGATTTATATTTCTCCCCTCATCTCTTTGCTGTCTTCACCTTTCTCTCCTTGAGGATATATCATGTCACATGATTAAGATGTGTGCAACCTGCTCCTTCAGCCAAGCGAAACAGGAGACACCCCCCTCTCACTAGTTATCTTTCCTCTCCTCTACCTAGAGGCTTCTTGTGCCCACGACACGCACATATTTCCCTTTAATCCCTCCCATCTAATTACCAAACACACTCTCCCTGCTCCCTTCTTGTTTGCCTTTCATCCTGATCCGTTCCTTTTCATCTAACCATTCTCCTTAACCCCCCCCCAACACACACACACACACACACACACACACACACACACACATCTAACCAATGCATTAAACTCCTTTTGCATTATCCCTCTCTCTATTCCTGTAACCGTGGCATCATTATACATCATAAAAGTGCATTCATTTAACCAAAGTTATGAAAGCTGGTGAAGCCACAATGCTATTAGTGGATTCCTTTGTGCATAACGCTGTACTCTAATGCACCCATCAGCTCTGTATAGAAGGCCTAATATTTTGCTTTCATTCACCATTGTGTTTCTTCTGTGGCTTACTTTGAAGCCATTGTTGGTTAAATGTATGCACTGATTACCGGCAGGATAAATGATTATGGGTTGGTGGAAAACCAATAGATTTGAATGACTAAACCTCACTGAGAGCATTATATTAAAGAAAGTAAATAAACCGTATGAATCGCATTACAAGCCACAATCAGACTAATTTGTTTTCCTGCCCTACACAGTTCAATGGACGCACCGTTTACACATACTGTAAACACAAGGTTTTTATTTTGGATAACGTACAGTGTTTATTTTTTGACTGTCATCAAAAGAAAATGTGAAGCTTTCCCTTTGTTCACATATTTTTTAAATGCTTTTACACTTCCCTGACATGCAACCTTTGAGGTCTTGTGCTCTCTTAAAAGCAAAAGAAGTGGGTAGTCAGAAGTGGACCACAACATCTCCAAGGATGCTGTGGGTGGTTGTGCATATGAGGTGTCATTTGTTGACACCATGACCTAAGTTTGCACCATAACCAAAACCACAAGCTTTCCCTAAACCTTAGAGAATGCAGTCCTGTTTGTAATCTGGGCAAATTTGGATGGCAACAATGTTACTCAGATGATAGAGGAACCAAATCAGAAAATGCCCAAAAGGGTCATATTAGAAGCCAATGACAGACATCCTATGTTGTTGTTTATGTATGAGAACATCTAAATGTATTGAATTGAATGTGCACTCTACAGAAATCTGTCATCAATTGTTAAATGTGTGATTTTGTATTCCAGACGAAAAAGGTTATTTCCCTGTTTGCCGTATCCAGCAGTGCTTTTATGTAAGCATCCAACATCAGGGCTCAGACCAGAAGGCTTTATCCTAACATAAGCAGCTACCGTCGACGGCTCAGTACGAGAGGAAGCCACTTTATAGCACAAACAGGAGACGGGAGTTAAAAATGGATGACTTGCCTTTTGTGTTTTGCCTTCCCCCACTGTGCGAACATTCAGCTTGTCCTAGTTTCCTGACGTCACCGACAGAAAAACCCAAAGCCTCTACTTGATTTCCGGGTGACTTGTGAATGAATGCAGGCCAGGCACCCTTCAAATAGATCTTAAAAGGTACATGTATAGCCACATTGACCCCATGTACTTTTGCTTTCTATCATAATAATTGAACTGTATTATTGCAGAAAGGTTTCCTCAGGATAAGACTGTATACCATAGGCTTTCCTCCCACGTAAACTAATTCCACTTCCACCATCTAAGACATCACTCCCCCTGAGGGCTTTTGGAATTTGAAGTTTTAATGGGGGAATATTTAGCGGCAAGGCTTTTCACTTCTGGGTCTTGCATCATACTCCAGTAGCACTGACATGTATGTGTGGTGTACAATTAGTATGTGAGCAAGTGTGTCTGGAGTGATCGTCCACGTGTGTGTGTGTGTGTGTGTGTGTGTGTGTGTGTGTGTGTGTGTGTGTGTGTAGTGTGTAGTGTGTGTGTGTGTGTGTGTGTGTGTGTGTGTGTGTGTGTGTGTGTGTGTGTGTGTGTGTGTGTGTGTGTGTGTGTGTGTGTGTGTGTGTGTGTGTGTGTGTGTGTGTGTGTGTGTTCTTTGTTTGTCCTGTGCCGGAGGGGAGTGGAGCAGCAGGTGTTGGCACTCCTCTGTGTCTTTCATCATAATGAGTTCCCAGTCCGCACACTATCCTCTGAGTATATTTATTCATGTACCGGTAGTTTATGATAAAAATAAACTTGTTTATTTCAATATACTGTCCACAATGGCGTTGCTTTATTTGTTTATTCTTCATTAGGAAAATACGCATTTTCAATATATTTAGGTTAAAAAATAGCTTAACCGATTATTACAGACCAGTGCACTGGAGCAGTACAGACATACATAGTCTTTACTGTTAATGTGTTAAATATATGACAATAAGACAGTTTACCTTTTATTACAGACTTCTAGGGTTGGGAACCGAAACTCGGTTCCAGATGAGAACCGATAAGAAAATGCCGGGTACCGGGTACCCATACAAAATACACAATTTTGGTTCTGCTTAACGGTTCCTAAACGCGGTAGACCCTGTATTCCAGCGGGTCCGTCTGCGCCGTGGTGACCCGGTGGAATACAGCCAGGGTAAGGGCGGACTGGCCATCTGTGTGTTCTGGAGAATCACAGAACGGCCGGTCGTCAGCGGGCCGTTGATGGCCGGCTCGTTACGCTGACGGCCGGCACCGCCCTTAATAACGGCACCATGTAAGTTGCGCTGCCAGGCGACAGAGGTCCACAGTTGCCCCGCAGCGAGGCTCCCCCCGCCCTCCCGTAGACAGTTCACGAGCTCAGTCTCTTCATAACACCAAAGATGGGTCGCGGTAAACCCTCTGAAGTGAGGCTCCACTACACTAAAAAAGAAAAAGACAAGGCACAGTGTAATGCCTGTTAATAGCTTGCCACAGGCATAGCTCAGTTAAAATAAAGCACAGCTGTTGTGAAATACATTTGTATTGCATGTATATTTTTTATTTGTAAAAATTTCAGTTAAAGCTTAAAAAAATAAAGATATTTTTGTTATTTAAACGTTTGACCTCTTTCTTTTACAATTTTGGAATCAAAACGGGGAATCGATAAGAACCGGAGTCGATAAGCGGAACCAGAATCGGAATCGATACATTTCAAACGATACCCATCCCTACAGACTTCTTTGTCCAGGTTAAGTTAGCTAGATGTGTGAGTATATACGTGTGGAGTTTAGAATGTTCAAGTTCTGTATTTATCACAAACCTGTCTAAGAGTGATTAGTGATTAGTTAAGGCTTTCCTTTTTGGATTGTGTTGCATTTTATTATTCAGAGCTTCTGTTGCTTTGCCTACCATCTGTCCTTGTAGTATAATGAACATGTGTAAAGCGTAATTAAAGAAGCCTTTTTAAGGTGCAACATATTGGTAGATTTCAGTTTTTTTGTTCAGATCAAGCAGCAAAGGCTCATTTGCTTAACATCGTGAAGCTCCAGAGCAAGAGAAGGGGATTCTTTTTTTGACATTTGCTAATCCCTCCTCTAAGTTCAGCAGCTCATTATTGGAGCAAGATCAGAACTTGTGTTCCGTCACCCTGCTGTCACATCATCCTCACCCTGACGGCAGCAAGCACTGCATCTCTGTCCCCCCTCCTGCGATGTTTCCACCTGGCTGAGGTGTCTGTGTGTGTCTGGGTAAACAAGTAATAGTTCACACTCTTTTCTCTCCATCAGTGCAGAATACCTGCACTGGCTTCTCCTGTTTGGGCCATTTCTCTTTTTCCGTGTCTCAAACACTCCTGTCCCAGCTGAGATCTCTATCAGCCATGATGTATCTGATACACAATCACCTTCCATTCCTCTTTCTTTCTCTCTCTCCCTCATATACTGCCTTTCCTCTTGTAATCCAATGTCCCAACGCTGCTGGCGTTTCACCTCCTCATTATTCGAACATTGTGTTTCTCCCACTCCTCTCACAGCCATGTTTTTCTTGGTATTTTCTTCTTGTCCGCACGACATGCCCCACCTTTGTTTTTGACAAAAACAGCTGAAAATGTTTTACAGAGAACATTTTCTCAATTTATCAAAACAGTGTGTCTGTACAGATGGTGGAAAAATAATATGTTTTTAATTTATAAGAAAGTAAATAATTAAATTCATGTCAGGAGCTCCAGTGTTTAGTTTGACTTTTAGATACACACTCACCTACACAAGTGTGGCATTGTTTCCACACTCCAGAGGGTGTCCTTTCTGGCAGCCTGTTATACAAACTAGGGCGTGTGTGTGTGTGTGTGTGTGTGTGTGTGTGTGTGTGTGTGTGTGTGTGTGTGTGTGTGTGTGTGTGTGTGTGTGTGTGTGTGCAAATAACAAACCCAACATGCATGTGTGCCTCCCATCATTCTTGTGTGTGTGCTCTCCTCCTTCAATTCTCTCCACTCACTCCCCTCCCACTCTCACTCCCTCTCTCTTTTTCTCTCACTCTCACTGCTCCAACCAGACACACAAACTGTCTCCGCTCTGCCCTGTGTATCATAGTCCCCGTCTGTGCATTCAAAGGATCCGAGCGTGTCCACCTTTCCCTTTTGCCTCTACTTCTACCCCCGGCTCTTGGTTTTTTTACCCTCGCCAGTAGAGAGCCATGCGCGTGTACCTTCAGGGGGGGTGGCTGACTTGATCGGAGGAAAAGGAGAAGAGAGAGCTGTGCGGGCAGGAAGGATGCGCTCGTTGCTGCAGCTTCTGATTCAATTAGCATGAATTTCACAGCAGAGGCAGCGGCAACCGCACCGTCAGACTCTCTCGGCAAGCCAGCAGCAGCACCCCTTGTCGGAGCCCCATCGAGAGGACCAGCGGCTGCTTTTTTATCTGCCTCCCACTTTGGAAAGCCGTGAGTGAAGGAGGGGAGAAAGCTGAATCAGATTCTCAAAGGTTGTAGAGCAATTACAAGTAGGACGGAGCCTGGTTACAAGTCTGAGGATTGGAGGATTGTTGAACTGGACATATACCACTCTGATGCTTGTTCAGAGCTTTGGTTACAGTGTAATCTGGATAAGGTGTCTTTCTTGGTGCTGTTCTTCATTCCATGACCCATATTGATTTGTTTTGTCAGAAAAGAGAAGAGAAAATTCAGCACTGCCGCACTTGGAAATATCCGACCGTTTTGTCCTCCCTCTCGCCATCCATTTTCCCCCCAGTCCTGTATTCTTTTTATGTATTGATCCCTTATTTCCCGCTCTCGGCTGCAGACAAACGGTTCCGGAGCTCCTACAGGGATTTGAAGCCCTGAAACAGGATTTGGCTGCTTCTTCATCGCAGAACGCTTGCTCCTGCCCCTCTTTCTTCGCCTCTCCTTTTGCACCCTGGTTTTACTCGTATGTATTTTTCTATCCTGCTCTCCATTTAAGTTGTCTCCAAAAAGCTCAGAAGGGATGATGGGATTCTTTTTCTTCACGATGGAGGATTGGCTTTTGGGAGGAGAAACCCTCTGAAGATCTCCCCAAGGCGAAGGAAACCCTGACGAACAATAAACTCAAAGAGCGGCACACAAGATATTTTTAAAGGAGCTAAGATGGAGTCTTGTGTTTGCTAAATCGGTGCTGCTAAGCTGTGATTATCTGTGTAAGGGTGCCAAGGAAGTTGCCTTTTAGACAAAATAGGTTAAGTTTCCCACAAGAGCTTTAATTGTTTAAGGAGAGGAGTGGGAGTTGTTTATGTTCTCAAGGATCTAGTAAGAAGCTTTTGGATATCAACACAAGACTGTTGGAGGATTTTTGGGGTCTTTTTTGGAAGGATTTTGTATTTTTTTTTCTTCTTTCCATACATTTTTGGGATTTTCCAACAAGGATCTTTTTTTCCTTTCTTGGCTTATTTTTGTTATCTGTATTTTCCATTCCTCCCTGGGCTGGAAAGCAGGGGATCATGGGGCCTGGATTCATTTGAGATGATCACTTCTTATTTCTGTCGTATGAGGGGGAGGGGCCTTCTGTTCCTTTCTGGCCCCACCCCCAAGGAGCAGGAGGTGGAAGTGGAGGTGGACAGAGGGTTGCTACTTGTACCCAGGCCAGCGGCGGCGTCACCGGTTGTGTGGGCCAGCCCGGCCTTCCTGTTCAGGCTGGTTCTCTCTCTGGCACTGCTGGTGTTCCCCTGTCCAGCCGTGGCAGCCAGAGTTTCCTCCTCCCTCAGTACCACCCACCACGTCCACCACTTTCACAACAAGCATGGTACTGTGCCCATTGCCATAAACCGGATGCCCTTTCTTACACGTGGGGGCCATGGTAAGATCTATTTTCATCAACACTTATGGAACCGATTGCCTTGTGATGACCAGTTATGCTAAATTACATGAAAGAGTACATATGCAAGTTTAATTTAAAGGAATAACATGGACTTTAGGCGTTAATGGTTGTTCATTGTCTTCTGGGGTTGATTTGTGATGGCTATGAGCTCTAAATTGAGTACATAAGCCCAAGCAATTGGTTCATCCATCTATTGATCTCTGTCATCTCTGGAAAGACTGAGAGAAGCCAGGTCTGGCCGACCTCCCTCACTGCCTCAGCTCCCTATAGGCCAGTGTCTTGATGATGTTGATGGGTGATGTTTCCAGAGGCTGTTCCCTTCTGGGCCTTTTGCAGCACATCACCAACCAGCTGGGTCCTGCTACTTGCCTTCCAAGCTCAGCAGCCATCTTGGGTCTACTGATGTATTGAACTGTGGCCAATCTAAATTCATGTAATCCCCACCCGTAATAATTGTTGACGCATGATGGCAGCCACTAAAATAGAATGGCTTCAACTGGTTGTTGAGATGCAAAATCTCACATGCTGTCTGTCATGGTACATTGTGTACTCAGGAAAATCCATTGATGATTGCCTGCGCACTACTTATTTTGTCCTACTTTCTACAGTATATGTCTTTGGCTCAGTGCTCTGTGATGCATCAGTTGCTGCGCTGTTCTTCGCCTAAGCTGTCAGGGACAAGGCAGAGTTTCACTCTGACGATCCTTTGATGCTTTCCAACACAAGCTTTTTCCACTGCCATTTATGTCCCCCCCTTTTTTTTCTGTTTATATATCCTTTTGTCATTGTCATTACCATGCACATAGATTATCTCGATCAGAGGTGTACATAGCAATAATATATATTCTTCATTATGTTGATGCCCGTGTTGTTCTATTGCCAATATACCTGAATCCTCTATCATTCCCAGTCCGTAACACATGAGTGTCATCAAATGGACAAAGGAGTCTCACGTACTGTGGCCCTTTGCGGTCAATTGGTTGTGGTTAGCCTCTGAAGACATCATCAGCTGCCAACCTCCTCCCCGGTGCTCAGCACTGCATTGGATTTATGGCTATCCATATTCTCCTTCCAGCCCACAGCTGCATGCGCACACACATAAGGGTTAACCTGTGTCATGGAGTATTAGCATTTGAAGGAATGTTATAAACTTGTTAATGAGAAATCAATGACCCAACCTTTGTGTTGTGGTGTTTGGGGGTAAAAGGTGATACAATGCTTGAGTTGATTTGTCTTTAGATTCTGAGGTCAGACTTTGGTTGATGTTGTTTTTTGATTATGCTGTTAATCTTTAGAGAGAGTTAAAGTATGGTATTTATATTGTTAATCAATAAAATCACTTTTTTTTTAATAATCCCAATCATCAGTTATTTTTATAAAATAGAAGCTCAAACTAAGGTCCTGTTCTCATTGCTATTTACTTTTTTTCCTGCCTCATCTTCCGTCTATCTTATTATTAGAATGCATAATTGGATTGCACCTTTCGCATCTTGACTTGCTAAGCTATTTAAATTGATATCATTAACGTAAAAATGTTATTTGGCTGTGGATAGGAAAGGCATTTCCATAAACTTGGATCTCAAGCTCAAGCCGGGACGTTACCCTGCGCTCTACAGGGCTGCCCGTCACTCTTCTGCGTATGTGCTCACATGCTGCAAGTTTGACAATCATGCATGAAGAAGTACATGTTGAGAGGAAATGCAGCTCAGCAAATGCAAGATGTGTAAGTTATTTGCTTGGTTGGTTGGTTGGCTGTATTAGCTGTTCCTTTTTCCCCTGGCAGTATGCTGTAGCAGTTACTAATGGACGCCTACACAGAAAACACTGCTCATTCGGTTTGTGTTGTTTTTAGCTGCTTTCTTCCAGCGTTTTCTTTATCTACTATAAGACAACACACGCACATTAAAACGCCGCTCTTGTGTGCAGAGTAAATTTCAATCGCCATCATAAATACTTCCATTACAGCCTGGCATATCAAGTCCTTGTCTGAAATACCAGCTCTCCATGAATTGTCAACCAAGTGGCACAGCTTATTACCAACACTAATACCCCACTCAGTGATAAGAGCCCACTTGCTGCAGAGCCTTTTCGGTAGACAATTTTCAACTGGTAGTCCTTGTCACAACACTGTCACACAGACATCAATTACACACACCACCCCCACCTTGGTCAGCTACAAAAGCCTCAGAAAAGCCTTTCACCTACCTGCTCCACTCCATGGAAATCTCAGTGTCTGATAGGAAGAAAAGCTCCTATCATCCGATAAGTTGTCACTGCGGGCATGCACCCACCGCTGTGTTTTAGCATATCAGGGTCTATAAGATTCAATGCTCAGGCCTTATCTGCTGCTCTCTTCCCACAATGTCATTATTATGCTACATCTGTCTGGATGAGCTCCTGCAGGGCCATGCTGCACTCACTGCCGGCGCACACCCACCCATGTATGAATACACACATTCAGCACAGCAGATATGAAGGTTACAGCATCAAGACATGGAGGAGCTATTTTTGTATTTCATATGGGCTGAAATGAAAATATATTACCCTTACATATTTATCGGGTCTGAATTGTGTGTCGGAGGAGCCATCTTGCTTTGTGCTTTGGGCACCCATCCCCCTCATTGCCTTTAAAGAGATCAGTAAACGATAAGCGCCACTACCTGGGACCCTCCATTTGCCACTGATTAAAGATCTCCACTGTTACCATCATCCGGCGTGATGGATGAAAAGCCGCCCGATTTACAGGGCCCTTTCTGTCAGACGGAGACATCGACCAATTGCAGCCTTCTATATGTAAAGCAGTTCATTACTGTCTATTCAGGTGCTGCAAAGTCTCACACACATAGCTCTGATTACATCTAACTAGAGAGTCTTGACCGCTGAACTGTGACATTTTACTGGTCTGCCTCATGATAAGTGACCTCTTGCACGCATACATGCTTCTCGGCTAGACCTGCATTGGCTTCTCGCTCAGATCCTTGGGGTATGAAAACATTTTGTGTTGGAAGGTAGAACCCTATTCTATGCCATATAATGCTTTTTCCTATAAGATGTTTACACTACACGCATGAATACACTAGCATTGCAATTAGAGGGAGACTGCACTGAGGTGTGAACTGCCTACATCATCCCAAATATAAACCAGTACATTTTGCCAAGGGCTTGCTTTTATATGTGTGATCATCACTCTATCGCACCAGTGGCTCTACCAAAGTTTCATTTGCATGTCTGGCTTCATCCATCAGTCGTTCATCAACACATCTGTGCTCGCAAAACAACACAAACGTATGCACACTTTTAATGACCCTGGATTGGAGTCAGAGAAAGGAAATGTTTGCCATGCAAGGTAATCCATACCTGAACACACCACTGCATAGGGCTAAAGGGATTAAAAAGCTCATTTTGATTCAGGCTGTCTTTGATGTTTTAGATGGAGAGCTTCCAAGAGATTTTACTGCTGGGTGGATCACTTTGTCCTTGGCAGTGGATGGAATGTATCCACTGGGGGCTTCCAGGAGTAGGCCTGGTGTGTACATTCATGTGTTTGCAGTAGCATTTGTGTGTGCATTTTACAAGTTCACATGCATAACATGTTTGTTTTAAAATAAACATTGATATACCAAGGTTGAAACCCCTCCCTTGGTTGCTAAGGGCTATATTTCAATCAGCCTCTCCCTCATTTACCTCTGACCCAGCCCTAGAAACCGAGGACAGACTCAACCCCGGGTGTGTGTGTGTGTGCAGACAAGCAGGAAATAGAAGTTGATAACCTCAGAATATCAAATGATTTCAGATTCAGACAGTATCATGACAGCTGCCCACACATGCCTTATTTCAGCTTTACGCGTGGTTTGTGTGCACATCAAAGAAAAACCCTTCAATTGCTAACTCCCCAGCATAACTTGCTTTTGTTAAAGCAGGGTATGCTATTGTGAAAAACCAAACAGAAAACAATAAAATAAGGGCAGGGCTGTTCTAAATGTTTTCATTGTAAACATGTATAATGTTGTGTGTGATATACAATTACGGCAATTTTTTTTTTACCAAATTCAATCATATTGTGAAATAACCTGCAGCCACAGGGTCTTAACAGGACTTGGACTATTTGATGATGTTAATTACAGGGTTGCCGTGGTGGATGCACTGACCCCCCCTTCACTAGCTGTTCTTTTGTAATCATGGCAACCCACCTCGCAGTGCCCTCAGAATAATTGGAGAGATATTTTGTATTCACACACTTATGACCTCCCTGTTCAATTCAATTGCCCATTGTCCTCTCTGGCATGGATTTCTTTACATTTTTAGTTTGAGCATATAATTACCATAGCTATTCATTCCAGTGTTAAAGTTGCTACTGAGCCCTTATATTCTTACACCATTGTCATCTTTGTTCTCTTAGTTTCCTCTCCTGGCCCTTAACCTTCAGTCTATGATCTTGAAAGCTGAAACAATAGCGTTTTTTTTATTCATCTGTTTATTTTTTCCAATTGCCTCCTCTTTTAAAAGCCATCATCTCTGCAATCCGTAGTCCACTTCCTAAGAGAGGACTGTCAGTGTTTGTAGTCCTCTGTGCCTTGTTGTTTGTTTTGCCTGGGCGCACATGCATACTGATGAGGTCAGCTGCTGCCTACACCCATCCATCCGCCCTATCCTGAACACTCCCAAGGTCCGACCACCATCTTTGCTGAAAACAGGCCAGTTTGTGGCCCTCTGTTCTCCAATCTCGTCCTTTTCTTCCACCAATGGGTTATCACTGGTTACTGTGCTAATGTCAAGCTGCTATGTTTGATAATCACCACTTTATCTCTGGGCTACAGAGGGAGGTCAGGTGCTGTGTGTGTGTGTGTGTGTGTGTGTGTGTGTGTGTGTGTGTGTGTGTGTGTGTGTGTGTGTGTGTGTGTGTGTGTGTGTGTGTGTGGAGATGCAGAGGAGAGAGCCGTAGAGTCTTTCCCTTTGAGAGTCAAGTCACAACCCTTCTCTTTCAGAGAACGCCATTAGTATTCATTATTCTCCCTCCACACCCAATTCAAGGCGTGCTACCACATGCACAGACATGCACATCGTGATGAGAAAGCAAAGGGACGCCTCAGGTGTTCTGGCCAGTTAAGATAAGCTTGCTGGTTTGACATTTTCTGTTCTGCCTCCACCCCCCTAACCCCTTTTTACACCTGAGGCATTGTGATGCTGTGAAAGGGGATCTACAAATAAAAGTATGCAAGACAACACTCAATCATAAAGCTGTCCAGACGCACAAATTAAGCCAGTTTCTCATCAATTTCAGGTATGTAGGAGATTTAAGTATTTTTGAGCTCCCTATTGCTGGAGTATGTTTAACATTATTTTTTCAAGTACTCGTTTTTTCTATTGCTTGCTACTTATTAATGAATTGTTATGCAGGAAAGTTGGCTTATTAATGAGCTCTTGTAGCAGTTTGAATCCACTTTCCTGTTGTTTAAGACCCAAAAGATACTTCAATAGTACTCTCAAAGTTTATTAGTACGTAATTGTTGGCACAGGAGTGTCTCCGCTTGCCGCTATATCTTCTTGCATGACCATCTGTACTTCTCGGACACCTAGGCCACAGGCTCAAGTTGGCCCTGTGGGTATATGCTCCTATTGTTTAGGCTGTTATTGTTTGCTGCATAATAGTGTGTTTGTTACTGAGAAGTATGATCAACACACCAATAGGCAGTCTGCTTTTTGTGTAGGAATGACAATTCTCATTTGTTTAAGGGTGTCTTCAATTAGTGTCAGATTGACTACGGTCAAATGCTTTTGTGTATGCAAATTAATGCTCAGGAGAGCTTGACTACAGGCTACATCTGCAATGTTTCTACGTTCAGCTAACTCATGAGCACATCTTCCTTGCTTGCCGTTGAAATTGATTTGCCCTCTCCTGTTTCCATGTGTTTGAGCACAGACAGTAAATAAGGTACCATATACGGCCGCAGGGATCAGATAAACGCATCCCACCCAACACAGCCATTCATAGTTTTTCTATTAAAAAGAAGAGAAAACATGGCACTTTGCCTTGCTGTGGTTGACGATCCTCCCCCGCCTCAGGTTTGATTAATGCCCCTCCAAAGCTCGAGAATCCATGCAACCATCCATATGTCACAAACCAACACCCCTGAATGGAAATTACATTCCTGCTTTAATTATCTGCAAGAATAGTGTTGTTGACGTAGCACATTTTCCTCATGAATTGTATTTTTGAATACATCTCAGCCCTGATCAACAGCAGCAGATGCAGTTGAATCACAGTTTATTTTGGATTTGCACAATAAAAGTTTTACTTCTTGAGGTTTAAGTGTCTTAAAATTAATTAAAAGTTGGTATTTAACTCAAGAGAGGCAACATGTCTACCCTCTGGTGTGACGGCAAATGAAAGCACCAGATATCACATCAGTGGGAGGGCGTCACGGCATGGGCGACGTCTTGGCTTTGTAGATGGTAGAGGCGAGGGGGGCAAGATCTTCAGAGGGTGTGGTGATGTAAGAGCTTCAATTATTTAGCCATCAGATATTAAAGCAGTGCAACTTGGGTGCCTGCGCCAAGGATTCAAGTGTCACTGGGAGTGCCCATCATTAATAAACAAGGTGGCTTGTATTATGCATTAATGACGCTTTGAAAAACCGCCACCTCTGCCATTCTAGCTAACCCGTAGGAGTTTGAGGAGGCAGAGGAAAATGCTTTCATCACCTTCATACATGACTTTCCTTGATATTTAGAGCCCATTTATCTGATGTGGTTAGGGAATGATAGATGGTCACTTAGACTTGTTATGGACTGGAAAACAAATTCAAAATTGAGCTGTTGTGTGGGGGATGAATCATTACAGAGTGTTTTCTCATTAAACAACTCTGATTTACTGAATGGGAGTTTGTGAAATCCTCGTGCATTGTTGTAATGGTTGGTGTTGCATATTTATTGTGTATTTAAATCCTCGGTACCTGTTGCTTCTGAAAAGAGGCGAAGACAGATTAGGATGCATACATGAAAAAAACGTTTTATCCTACATAAATGTGGGTTACTAAAATTGAAGTGATAACAAAAAAATTAAGGAATTTTTAATTGTGTGAAACAGCTGCAGACAATCATATTGACTCCTGATAACTGTACCCTACTAATTAACCTGAATAACTTTCCTGCTTTCCCGAAAGTTTTACAATTCTGACGGCATCCCATGGTTTTGGAAAATATAATTTTTTTATAGTAGACATATTAAGGCTTCGTTCACGCGATTCAGTTTTCATACCTTACTAATCAGTGCTGGGACAATGATATCCACCTGCAAGTGTTTCCCCAGCAATGGTTCACACTGTTTGGGCCATAACACATAGCTCGCTTTGCTCCTGCTTTGCTCCATCCTGCATTACATTGTATTGAAACAAAATGTCTCCATGGTTGTGTTGCCTTTAAATATTTTAATTTAATTGTCTTGACTGAGAGCACCCCCAGCTAACAGGAAGTCAAGAGGGGTTTCCTTGTCATCTTTTGTTTACTCCGTCTGGTTGACAAAGGGAAGCAACCTACAGTATGGGACATGGCAATGTATTGGCTTTTATACCCACAATTTATTTTTACTGCTACCATTTGGGAGCACTGGCTTCTTGGCTTAATTATTCCTTATAGCCGCACTGTGCTGGTATTACGTGTAGCAGAGGCAAATTCTGATATATTGTTAATAATATGGCAGGACGTGAAATTGAAGGTTTACTGAAGGTGCTTGACAGGCGGCAACCTCCTGCTGCGTCTCCGCATACACTGAATCACATAAATACACAAGCACACACCCACACATGTTCTAGCTGCAGAAAGTAACTTTGCAGAGTTCAAGTTGACACCATAGATCTCTGCATCTTCATCAGACACATCTGTGTCAGGGCTCTGATGACTGACAGGCGCCACATCCATCACTATGATTCCCACCTGCCACTACGACTAATGTGCCCACAAGTCATCCCTGCATGCAGCTGCCATATCGAAGAAAGACGGAGGGAAGCAGGAGATATTAGGCGGAAATGAGGGATAAAGGTGAAAAAAGTGAAGATTAAGAGAGTGGGGAAATGGAGCGCCTCACAGTAGGGAAGGCAAATGAATGTTGGAGAGAAGGAGAGAGAGAGTGATACGGTGAAGCTTTAACTCATCGTCTTGCACACAGAGTCTTGACACAGTTAAATCTCCTCCCTGGGGCCTTTGGGGGCTGTAGATGAACCAAGGCACTGCTGGAGCAGAGCCGTAGATAGGCGACCCCCCACTATGTCCCACTCTACTCTGCACCACTGCCATTTGATCCCAGCTCATCAGTTAATTCACGGCAGGAGAAAGGTTATTCAGAAGTACGCCCAGGTGTCAATCCCATTTGGGGCTATCCAACGCCACGCTCAGCCTTCTCCCAGTTCTGGGCCGAGGAACCTTAAACCTGTGTACAGCACCGGTTGCTCTTCTGCTGGCAAAAATGTGCAGTGACATTTTACCTTTTCATAGCTTACCACTTCTTTATACAGTACATCTGATGGAAAAGACACAAGAGCAAGTACAAAGAATTGACGGTCTATAGCCTTTTGACTGATACTTAGTGATTATTACATGTGTGGTAAATTAGACCTGGCACAGGACGGACACTCTTTAATCAGACTGCTATACACTATGTTATTTGTCTTATTTTTGAACAGCGTAGGTCAACATCTCCTCGGAGTGATTCAAGTGAAAGCCATAACTTGTGGCTGTAAACTAGATTGATTGCAGTGGAGAACAGTGCAGGCAGAGCACTCCTAGTATTGGGGCAGTGAAGCCCTGTCCACTATCGTCGTGTTCTTACAGAGAAAGCAGTGTCTATAATGTGTCTGTGAGGATAGCTGTTATGTGGGGGTCTTTATCTGCAAAGGGGGGAACTGAGAGGCTTATCTCATGGCCTGTATGTAAGGCAAATCATTCAGTCGCCCATCCTCTACCAACTTCACCCTATCCTCCTCCTCTTCTTCTACATGCCAGCTAATGTTTCCTCATTGGGCAGATTATTGAACGCCAATGGCAGGGCACGTGGGTGAGCTACGAGGCTCACTCTTGCAGAAAATGTGGAAATTGATTGTTTCCCCTGACTCTGCCATTTTATACTGCACAGCAAAGTGTAGAATCTCTTCCTGAAAGATGTATCAGGGAAAAACAAGGATTTCGTCTGCTTATTTGTTTACGCTAGGCGACTAAATGGCCCCTTAGCCACATACATTGAAACTGGCATTGAACACAATTTGATTCTCCCTAGTAATTTAGGCTCCTTCAAATATTTTCAATTAAACTTGTGTATCTTGTGTCCTGAAACCTTGGAGCTCTCTTTAGCAGAGCTATCTTATTGCATATGCATCAGTCACAGTAATGACTTTTTAGTAGTACACAAGCAGAAATGTCCCTTTCAGCTTGAATAGAAGGCTAAGTTTACCCACAAACTGGGTTACATTACAACTACAGTAACTGTCATCATGAAGCTGAATCCTACAGGGACAGAGTATGATGGTGCTGTTAGTGGGCCTTTTATTGGGTAGGTTGTATTTTTAGGCATACTGGCTCCTCTAATGATCACATTACAGGCCTGTTTGCTCTATAGTTACAAAAAACCATGCTCTCATGTTGAAGACAAAAAAACTGCAACCAGGTTAATTCGTTACGAGGATGCACATGCACAGTAGCCAGACAAATCCAGCTCGAGGATTGTTGGCATGAAGCTAATTAAAGCTACATCCTGCCTCTGCCAAACAAACAGCCTCCACCTGGACTACATTTCTCAGATGCTTGACCTTCTACCGTCCACTTGTCTCTGTGTCTGCGTCTGTCTGCATTTGAATCATTTCCTTGCACAGGAGCCTTGATCTGTTTGTCTATGATTTAGTATTGTTTTCCTTTTTCTTCCCTAAGCATTACTTCTATTCTTGACTAAGATCCCTTGCTGTGCTGCGGTATAAAACCTTCCAATTTATTTCCTTTCCATTATTAAGGGTTGGATAAAAAGAGTTTGTTTGCAATGAGACCCATAGTGATATATAGCCAGCTCGGGTGCTCAGCTTTATGCAGAGGCACAGTTCCCAGCACTACACTTGACTTGAATCATTTCCCCTGTTGAGAGACTGTGCGAGTCCCTACCTGTCAGTCATCCGTCTTGCTTTGTCAGTTCCCTCCCACAATGAATAGCCCCCATCTTCCTTTCTGGACTTCCTGCATGGTCACTCATACAGTGCAGGGAAACATAAAGCCCTGCAGGTATTGATTGTATTTCACTCGCAGGTCGAGGGTATTGTCCATAAGCCGTACTTTTAGGATCAAAAGGTCAGAGCTATTGAAGGCTAATAAACAAGTTGGATGTTGGGCTCCGGTAGAGGCCTTTAAGTGGTAGATAATGGATGCACTGTACAATCATCAACAGGAACATTTGGAAATGTGTTGTTGTCATTCTGATGCTCACTAAAGTTGACAGTTTGCCCCCCCCCCAACAACACACTGTTATTTTTGGAGATAATTTCAATTCTGTCACACAACCAGAAGATGGAGGGTTTCCTTACTATATTTTACTCTCAGATGTCAATGATTCAGAGATGCTGATGATGTGTTTGCAGATTCAAAAGTTGTGATGTGGGGGGACTGCAAATTCACACATTTCTGTCAATCTAGTATGACTCATCAAATTTGGGCAAGCATCATTGTTGTTCCAACACACACACTAAAATAGGATAAACAGGAAGTTGTTCCAGGCACTAGAAAATGTAAAAAGAAGTAAGGAACATTTGAAATGCCTTTACCATTGTGGCTAAATAATTAAAAAGCCAGAATGTTTGGGTTAGTTTCCATAAGGGGGAAAAACAAACCGATAGTTGTGGCCTCATTGATATCAGATACAAAACCAATGGCAATTTCATGACCAGGATTATAACATGACAGGTGAAACAAATTAAAATAATTTAAGCACAAAATACAAACAAACATACCCTACGTGAAAAGGATCCCTTTTATAGATTTAGGAAACTGGGAAGCCTCCACATTAGAGACAATGAAACAATATATTTGTACCACATCACGTTGATATATCTACAATGAAACGCTTTAGTTCTATTTCCGAGAAATGTCCACCCCAACCACATGTTTAATGTTTTCTAATGCTCTCTATGTGCAATAAACACGAAGAAAAACACTTATCATGTTCACTTAAATTAATGGTTTTGGAAATGCAATTTAATGATTGCTTTTTCATGTTAAACTGTGGTTATGTTTCATGTCTTTTAAAAAGTACGCTTTTAATGATGTCCTTGTATGCTACACCATTCAAATTAATTACATAGTTTACATTTAACTCAAAACCCTTTTTAGTTCCCTACGGTATCAAAGCTCAAGAGCAATTACAACCTTGTGGCGCCATGCTTGGTAATCAAATCAGAGCCCTAATTTATTGTCTGCATGTTCAGGGTACTTTGTGATAGGGCTGTGCGATTATGGCAAAAATCATAATCATGATTATTTTGGTCAATAATTGAAATCACGATTATTAAAAACGATTATCCATTTACTTTGAAAAAATCCATTTATTGAATTTTTTTTTTTGAACAATATGTTATTAACAGTTGATTACCCTGAACTTTAAGTATAATTCACTGAAATACCCAATAAATAAATAAAAATAATAATCGTTTTATTTCAATTACGTTGTTTTCGTAATCTGTGCAAGCCAAAATCGTAATCGAGATTAAAATATGATTAATTGCACAGCCCTACTTTGCGGTTCACATACGGTAATCATACAGGGTACATGGGTTATCTTACATTATAATCAACAGTACTTGCCATTTGAATCAACTCAGCAATATTTCTTATTAGTGCAGTTGCTTTGCGTGTCACACTAGGCCAGATAGATGGAAGGGCAGGAACAGAGAGAGGGGAGAGGATTGATGAATGCAGGCACAGTGGGCGAGCAGGTGAGAGATGGAGAACAGTATTTTTCCCCCTCTCTCTTTTCTCTCAGTGCCGGGAGGTGACCTCTAGCTCAGCGATATGAAGAGAATGTCACGCAACATTACCCATCCTTTTGCCCCAGACACACATGAGGTTTTTATTTCTTCTTTTTGTTGCCATGTTGTAGAGAGAAAACAATTACTTTCCTCCTTGTTTAATGTCTGATATATGGGCAGGCAGTACACAAGAGGCAGTAAAGAAAGGATTATTTTATACATTTGTTTTCTGTGATCTGCCACATGTATTAAACAGACAGGCTCGGTGAAGGACCAGAGTGTCCAGGGCTTCCTCCCTCAGGATGTCACCCATGGTCCTTTCTCATTGGGTAGCTTACCTCCCTCCTCAAGGAACAGCTATTTCACATTTTAATGTTCCAAGTCTTTCAAAGAAAAGTGTATAATCTGTATGCACACACATACCTTATAATGTATGTGCATGTGTCAGATAAATCACCAAGCAGATATTTGAATCTATTTTCCCTTTTGTTCTGGTTTCATTACTGGACCCGATTCACCACTGTTGCCATGTAAAAGCAATAATTGGTGACAGAAAATGTGACAGTGGAGTCATTGTATGCAAAATATGTCAAGATGGCACAAAAGGACATGGATGTGACGGATCTCGTATGTCAGAATAATTGATTTTGCAGCGGAGATGTCACTGTTTTTGAGATGGGTGGGTCATCCATTAGTGCCAAGTTCACTATGTGGTTAATTACCAAGTAAAGAGAACCGCCCACCCCATCTACACCACCTCTTCCTCTGTGTAATTACCTGTCAGACCTGACCAACAGATAACGGCACCGGCTCTCCATTATATACAAGACCTTCCGTTCTTGGAGTTTAACACCATTCAGTCAGTCAAACGCTTTCGTGGCTTTTGTGTGGTGGGAGTCAACCCTGTCTTCTTGATCACACATTCTAGCTTTTCAACTAGTGACAAGGGATGGGTGGTGTTTATTGGTGGCAAATATCAGATTTGACAGAAGGGCCCCTTTTGGAGGGAAGCTGTCGGAAGCTTGTCGAGTCTGACATGTGAAATGTGAGGTGACATTTGGTTGTGTCTATGGGCAGTGGGTAGATGTATGACCTATCTGGCTGTACAAGAACCTGGTGTTTGTGTTTTTTGCCAACTATCTCTGCACCTGTGCGATGCTCCAATGTCTGCAAGTAACAATAGCACAAAGCAAAAGTCAATATGTCGGGTGCATTTTTGTAATGTCGAGGAAGCTGGGAGATAAGGAAAAGCAAATGGTTGCAGTATGTCGGTTAATATGCTTCTTATATGACAGTATTAAGTATACATTGTGTGAATGAATTTGTTGCCAGACTCATTAGTTATCACTCAATACATAGAGATTATTTGCATTAACAAGGCTGTGCTAATTGATATATTGATACATTTGTATGTGAAAACTGAGAGGAGGTTCCACATACTACAGGAGTAGGAGCTATGTGTGCAGTTGTGTATAACGCACGTGTTTGTGTATGTGTGTGTTTGTAGGCAGTGTGTGGCAGAAAAGCTGGCACCAAGGTATCTGGTAAGACTTTCACTCCAAACAAAGCCAAAGTTTTGATTGACAGGAGAATATCCACTCCACTCTGTCAGCGTCTTATTGCTATTTGATTATGAATTAAGCTCTACACGCTTGAGGTGAACAGATACCTTGTTACAGGTGTGGCAACAGATAACAGATAATCTTTTCCTCATATTTACTCAAGACTCAGCGATCTTACACAATGAAGAAGCAACAAGACAAGGGATTACTGTATGGGGGAATCAAAACGCCTTCCTTTTTTTTTTACCAAATACTTCTAAAAAAACTCAATCAACTTTTATTGTAGCTTATTTACCATACTTATCTGTAAAGAACACAATTAACATAGTTGAAATACATTTTATAAATATGTCTTGATTAATACGTTTGCGAAACAGGTCCCAGAAACAGAATAAGAAAACAGATAACAAATATATTTCATATGTAGGTAGAAAAGCATTATTTACAGTCAGTTTTTGGTGCTGGCCAAACCTCAAGAGTGTGTGTTCTTTTTGCAACTGTTGAATTTACATTTACATATAAAAAGCTTCATTAACGTATTGCTACCCTGAGCCTGCACTTCTGCTTTCCTCACAGGATATTAAGAAGCCAGAAGTTTTCCAAAACTTGCTGAAGCTAAGTCCATACACAGTAGGAAGTAATGGTATATCCAATAGCGACGTGATAGCATGGCCTGTTCCTGTTATGTGACAGGGAGCTTTTCATCCTAACACTAGTCCATGTCACTGAATCTGAAGCTAGTGGCACCCAATCTGAACACCTCTGTCAGAGATTTTGAGAAAATTGAGTATGCTAAAATTGGAACAACACTTGTGCGCATTCCCCTCAAGTCACAGCTCTTAATCAATTAGTAAGACCAAATACAATCAACAGAGGCTTTGTGTTGCATTAAGCAATCAATGGTGGAGAACAGGGAAAGCATGTGGGAATTCTGAAGAAAACAAATGAAAAGATTTCAGCGTTAACTCCTTTTGGGAAACAAATGTGGTGTTATCACTGGTAATATACTGTATCTCACTTTGCAGAGCTCCAAAGTTGTTCCAGGCAAACACCTGGAATAACAGTGCAGGAATTTAAATGGCTACAGTATGTAAATAGGAGCACTAAAATGAATGCATAAACACTACAGCACCACCACCCCTGCTGGTGATCTGCATTGTAAGGGTTATCTCAGAGGCCCCAATTAAAAACGTTCCGATTCAGTTACATTGTTTTCTTCTGAATACATCATACTTCCTCTCACTGTCCTCACCTCAGTGATCCTTCCTCGTCTGATTTTGACAAGAGGATGATGAAGGATGTTGTCAGTTATATTTAAAAAGGTTTGAAGATTAACCGAAGGAATATAATGATTAGAGGACAAGGAATACATCTAAAACAGTAGATAAGTAGATAATATCGTCATATATTGTAAATCTAAAAAATAATTGAGTGTGACATTTTCAAACTTTCTTCTGAGACACAATACCATAACACAGGGGCTACAGTTTAAGAGGCACACTTTTCCTTCCTATTTCAACTGTGTTTATTTTCAAAATCATTTCAGAAGTTTATTTTTGGCATTAATAGCAATAAGCAGTATTTCAATTAGAAAAGACAAGACCTCCATTGTGGTCTCATTTTTCTTCTGATTAACTGGTGTGGGATTAATGTGAGGGAAATGATGTAGTTACAGTTAACACAAGAGTTCCACCATCCGCCTTTTGGGTGGAGGGTTTAGATTCTGAGGCTCAGGCGCTTCAGTGCTTTCTTGCTTCACCAGAAGTGCCAGTTTCTTGACTCTGGCCTCTCAACCCTGCACAGCTGAAGTGACTGCATTCCACCTGTAGTCTCACTGTAGCCCCCATGGAGGGCCCCTCTCCGGCATATTGTGATCTCTTGATGCTTTCAGGATGGTTGCCATCTGCATTGATCCCTTATCCCCTCCTAACCCTCTCTGTTCCGCCTCCTCCCCTGCCTGCCAGTGTTTCCCCTCTCTGATGTGGAGCTGGGACGCTTTCGGGGCTGCGGCTGGAGCAGCTGTCACCTCCGAGGCGGACAATCTTAATTGGTTCCCTTGGGGCCGTCCCCTCGGTGGAGCAGAGCAGGGCAGTAACTGTGGAGGCATGCTGGAGAGAACACATGCAGGCTTAGTTTGAAACTCACTGAACAAGCCTCTGGGTTGCATTACTGTGCCCTATAATTCTGTTGACATTTGAGGGGGTAAAAAAACGGCTTTATCCATTTGTTTGAAAATGGATTAGGACATCTGCAGCTTTCATGGTTGTATTTTGAAGCATCGTCAGTTTGTGACAAGGAATACATGACTTAACGTTCTGGAGTGTTAAGACTCTAATTTCGGTAAACACACATAACAATTGCACAATCTGTTGGCTTGAACTGTAACTCTTGACATGACAGGGAAACATTCTATCGACACAATTCATGGATTCTAAGATGTCCTTTGTATTGAAGTACATTTGAACATTCGGCAATGTAGCATTCAACTAAATATCAAAAGGATGCCAATTCCGCCACATAATGAATTATGTAATAGAAAGCCTACGTTAATATACCTACATCTATCATAGCTTTGCCTTCTGTAAGACGTGCTTTGTGCAGCTCAGTGCCAGAGCGGAGGGATGAGCTGAGAATCAGGCATCTGCTTTCCCCTCTCCCAAACTCATTTGGATTCCTCCTCTCTGCCACCATGCCTGAACCCCTACATGCCACATGGCCCTGATCTGCTCCCGCTCTCTATACCTTCACCCTCATTTCCTCCCTTTTCCTTTAACCTTCTGTACCATCCTTCTTTCATCTATTCCTTGTTCCCTCTCTCTCTGGCTGCTACTGCAACAAGGAGTTTTTTTCTTTATTTTCTAGTACCCTCATTAGAGCTAATGCAATTCCATCACTTTTGTTTTTCTCTCCGTCTTCCTTTCACCCCCTTTAGTCTAGCCCAGACTGATTATGTGGCATTGTTATAGGAATCCAAACAAATACAACTGGATTCTGTTCCTCCTGCTATCAATTGAGACACAAGTTGACAGAGGATGCATAGATGAAGAGACTGGGGAAGAACAAATACAATCAGGGAGGCTTGGGGGGGATAACTTGAGTATCAGAGAGCATTGCCAATCTCACTAATGACTGTGTCTCAGCTTAATCATAGGTTGCCTTCTTGGCAGAATGTTTGTCTTTTTCTCCAAAGTTTATTCGGCTAACATGGCATCATATTGTAATATTCAAAGAAATCCCATTCACAAACTTTTGCATTTTTATCTTGCTTTTTAATTTCATTGATTTGACTTTTAGATGTTACCTTTGACAGAAGCCACTCGTGTTATACAGTTCAGATCAGATATGCCAGAGCATCACCTTAACGGCAGGGGGACAAAAGAGCCATTCCAACAACAGTACATATTTGTGGTATGTTAGGTAATGATTTACATCCTTTCACTGGTGTATTAAATGGCACCTAATTAACACTAAATGGTGTCTTAGAAGCACCTTAACGGTGTCATATTTTCATAGCCTCTGGATTCCTGGCATTTTCAACTGATTTGTTAATTAAAGTAAGGTGGGGGGTAGAGGGAGGATTGACCTTTTAGCTCAATTTGTTTCCTAGCTGCGGCTGAATCGGGGGTGTGTTTCCTTTTTCTTTTCCTAGTGAGTAACCGAGCGAGGAGAGAGGGCTGCACCCTCGGGTATGCTGCAGTCTGAATGATACAGTCACTGAGCCTGGCTGTTTGTACATGCACTGTGTGCAAACACACACACACACACACACACACACACACACACACACACACACACACACACACACACACACACACACACACGTATTCATAGCACAGCAACAGAATTATGCATCCGTGTCTGTTCTTGTTAGCAAACAGTGCACACACAGCAGGTGTACACCTGCTCTGATGCACCTGCATTTAAAGACGCAACCAAATGTAGCAATTGTGGCAGCAACACAAACACAGAACTGCACATACAGTTTGCTGGTTTAAATATGTAACAGTAGAGAGAACATAGGACCAATATATGTTCTATGATGGACATGATTATTTTAGTTTTATTGATTTTGTTCATCATGGAAATTACCTCGCTTGAAACTCAGTAACAAACCTGCAGTTTGGCTTTTCTTTAACATTTCTTGTTAAAAGTTGTTTTAGCTATTAATAAGGACATGTAATGCTTTCATTCTATTTTAAGGTCAGCGAGGTTGCAGGACTTGGCCACTTTTGACAATTTTACTGCCCATATCAATCTATTTTCTCCAGCAGTAACAGATGTCAGAGCAAGCTGTGTGGAGCCAGCCATATGTTTCCCTTCACTTTTAATATTTTGGATAATAACTAACAAATGTATTGTGCTAAACATTAGTGGCCTCTGTGTAAGCCCCAATGAGTTTCAGAAAATAAAATTGGGTGTTTTGATAAAGTTTGCATTGTGCTCATCAGCTAGCATATTTAACAAGATGTACATTATTATATTCTGCTTAATGTGGACTCCTGCTTCCTAGGCGGTATCAATGCAAAAAAAGCACTGTCAATTTTGGGGGGAATCCAGAACCAGAATGCTTTGAATTTGTATCTAGTAGCTGATTCAGCTCTGCTCATCGACAGCTGCTCATTCTCTGCACCTTATATTGTCAATTTACACGACATGCTAAGCTGTGTTACGGTACACATAAAGTTATTAAAGCTGGATCTACTGTTTGATTACTTTTCAAGCAAAACATGTACTGAAGAGTAAAAGAGTAACTGGAGATAACTGAATGTCAGGAAAATAATGTGAAGAAGGGATAAAAGACAAGAGACCGTTGTGGAGTGATGGAAGCTCTCACACCACGCTAGTTTGGGGGTTAGTTTGGCACTTGAAGGGGTCTCCTACTGGCTCAAATGAAGAGTGATGGTGGGTCTACACTGACAGGCACAGGGACCACTGAGATTGATGAAAGGTGCCACTGGGAGATAGATGAGAGTGCGATGGGAAGGGACACAGCAGATGGAATAGTGAGCAAAAAGGTCAAAGATTGAGGCACTGTATGAAAGGGAATTCACACGATGTGCGTTGTGATCAGAGGAATGAAAGCTACTTTGAAGTTGTTCCTTGTGGACAGAAGGCTTTTAAAGTTGACACGGTATTGGTACATGCTTTGAAAACTGGAAAACCTGGAACACTAAGAAAGCACGAAAATGTTTCTGCATTTCTATATATTCAATATATAATTTATATATATTGCCCATAAGCTGTAAAACAGAGTCAGAGCTGTGGAGGAATTTTTCAAAATTATTGAAACACTATTGAAGAAATTAAAGCAGAGATAAAATGTACATATTTTACATATATATTTTACAACTCTATGATCATCAGCAGGACACATAGAGATACATACCAAAATGTTGCAATTTCAAATTGGACTCAATCTCAGAAATGTATTTGGAATTGTATTGTTCTTTTCATAGAAAATTACATTACATTTCAATTGTTTTAGAGATTGTTATTGTAGATAAACCCAAGAACATGTTTACATACCCATGATAAATAAAAAAGACATAACACTTGACATTTTGAGTAGAATAATAAGACTAGAATTTGATTAGTTGTAAATTTATGCAGTCTGCTGCTTTTAAGTTGCGCACATTCTTCCTCCAGATATGGTCCCACAATAAAAAGTGACAGAGGGAGGAAATGGAAGAGCTATAAGTCCCCAGCATCTGAAAAGAAGTACAGTATTGAGAGATGGATCGTGTTGTCCTTCTGCCTCATAGGACCCTTCCCTAGAGACAAGCCCCTGTTTCACCGAGAGTGAGCATTAGACATGTCTGAGTTTATAGCCCAGCTATGGCAGCAAGGAAGAAGAAAGTGGCCATAGAGAGGGACATTTGACAGGAGTTGATTGTTATTGCAATAGAGATGAGATTGAGAAAAAAATAACGGGGTGAATGGGAGTGTACATTGGAAGTGAGTAAGCACAGGCAGTAACCTTGAGGTTAGAGTATAGTTGTGACAGAGATGGAAGAATACCAATGTTTTATCTCATGGGAGATGCTGCCAAGGCACAACAGTTTTGGTGAGTCTGCGCGGTGACCAGCATTAACAGGCTCTGATCTTTCTGGGTGGCTCCCTGTAGAACTGTATCAATGTCAGAGTATTGCTGTGAGATAGCGTCCGTGCTCAGATGACTGTCCCCACATAAATACATGTTTAACAAGGTCTGAAGTTCTGCTGGCTTCCCCCTAGAAGCTTAGTGGTTAATTATACCCAACGCTATGCAAATGTCTTGCCAACTTTTGCCATTACCAGAGCGTCACCAGTAGCATGGCGAAACATTTCAAATGTGCGCTGAGGGCAGCGCTAGAGGCAAGAAGGTTCCATGGCACTCAGCCACCTAGTTTTGTGATTATTTTGAACACTGAGATTGCAAGATTGCATTGATTGTAAGATTGCAATGCTCTGTTTGGACATAATAAGCCTTCCTCTCACACGCAAGGTGAGAAAAAGAGAAAATGTTCTTCTGAGGACAGAATAGGACACATAAGTGATACCCGGGCGTTATCTACTTCCAAACTCACATGCTAATCCACCCAAGGAAATCCAGCTCTCATTTGAACAAATGTTCAGTCGCACTTAAAGCACAAAAGCCGTAACACATCTGGCCAAGAGAGCAATATGGATCCTCTCAGTCACGACATTAGACGTTTCTATTCATGCCACCTCTCCATAGAAGCTAATGGATTCTCCCTGCAGCACATCTTTATTGTCTAATGCACAATAATGTCTCTGATGTTTTATGAGTTCGACCTAGCACGCAGACAGAGAAGAAAGTAACGGCAGGGCTGATCGATGGCTAGGTAGTTGATGGATAAAACCATATGGAACAGGGAGGTTGATGGGGGAGATGGGGAAAACGCAGAGCTGTGTGCAGAAAGTATTCCTAATGCTGTTCTGTAGAGGAGCCTATGGGCTTAATGCATAGCATAAGGATTATTTTATCTTGCGTGTTAAATTATAAATATGCGCTAATCAATGGATTCCATACATCGGCTGTTTTGAACAGAAATAGAATTATTGATCTTAAAATAAGGCAAATGCTTGTTCCGTCAAATATTTTTTAATTGAACCGAGACGTGGAATGCACTCAAATACGCCGCATGTCCTTGTGTATATGCATGCTGCTTTGAGTCACTTTATACAGAAGATGTCAGCTCAGCAGTGCATTGCACAGACGGAGTGATGGTTCATTGCTCCTGTGGGAGTGGCTCTGTACCTGTCTCCTTTATGCCTGCGATGCTTGGCTGCACTAAGCATCTATATCTGTAGGAGCACACGAGGTGAGGCAGAGCTGACAGAATCGACAAAAGTTTGATTTTTACAGGGAGAGCAGAACAGCCTGGAATCACCTACTCACATTTAACTTATCCATAAACCATGCTCACAGAGGGGTAACCATTGGAAGTTGAATTTTACTCTTGCCTATTATCCAAAGTTGTACATTCAGAAGAAACATTATTTTAATTCTGGGCACTTCACAGCTGAAGAGCATGCTTTTCACTGTTCCCTTTCTCTAAGCACTACCCCCTCATTCCTCCTTTTGTACTTGGGTAAAAAGGCAACATAATCCTAGGTGTCTTGCAGTTGCAAATGCCATTTGAAGGATATTATCTCAATCTTCTTTAAACGCAGAGTCTGCTCACTGCAGTGGTGGTAATCACTGTAAAATGACACCACCTTAGGACGTTTTGTCAGAACTAAAGGTGAAGCGCTTGCCTTGATTATTCTATTATTGTCTAACAGACAAAGAAAAGCCCGTCGGCTGCCATTTCCAGATCTTAAAAGATGAAAACATGGTGGGATTATTCCGTAGCACTGCATGAGCCAGAAGGAAGAAAATCCTTTCACTGTGGAGGGATCAAGGCAAAGGCGTTGCCTGCAGATAAAGTTTCACTCAGCACGCTAACCAGGGTTCCTCCACTGTGTCGGACTTTAAAAGATAGAACGATTATTAAACCCAGTTCAGGCTGTCTCTCAGCTTCACGGCTCCAGTCAGTGGCCCCTGTCTTTCCGTCTATAGCCTTCAAAGTCCCTGGTCTTTAGCTAGCCAATCCTCTTAGCACCAGGAAGTGGACCTCCCTTTGACACAATGCTGACGTTCGCTGCATGAAACATGTCAAATGTGGCAGGACTGAGCCTGTCTCTTAAAGAGATTTTTATATAGAAATATGTGGGTTTCAAAGGGAAGGTGGTTCCTTAGTCATACAGCCATCACCATGTTGATAAAAAGTACAGTTTTTTACATTCATAATAAATCAAGCATACTTGTGTGTGTGTATGTGAGGTTCTACCCAGCCCCTGAAAGGCTGTCCTCACGCACACATCACTCTGTCTGAATCACTGTTATCTATACATAGAGCCATATAGGGCTGGCTGATGATGTTTGTATAGTTGGCAGGCGGAATGAGCAGCATGTCTCTTCCACAGACCCGGTCATCTTTTTGCCAGTGTTTTTTTGTCACGCTGTTAACTCCTGATAATGACCAGCAGGGTATGTATTTGTGCCTCTGATGGTCAACACTCAACAATCACTCTCTTTTGACATTTCATTGCCAAAATGTTGTTGTTTTTGGTACAACCTCCAATATGAGAATCTGTTTATGGGTTTGTTTATACCTGGTGGCTGAAAGTGCCAGTTTTTATGATTTAATAACAAACAATTATCACTTGGGGGGAGAAAGGAATAGACCGTTTGTCTGTCTCAGGATAGCATAAACAGAGCTCACTGTTTGGGTTGCTGCTATCTCTGTGCCACACACAGACATATTTAGGGGGTAGCGGGTGGGGCAGGTTGGGGATGAAGTAAAAAGTCTGTGTGTGTGCGTGTCAGATGGAAAGATGCTCTGTTCTCGTTATCCTTCATTGCCATCTTTGATGCTAATTTGGCTCATTCCTCTCAATGTATTCTTTTTGGGGCTTCAGAGAAGCAAAGCGAGATGGGTAGAAGCAGAACAAAATGAGATGAAGATACAGGAAGAAAGACAGAGGGACAAAGGGAAAAACAGAAGAGAACTGAATCCAGGGTTTGTGAGAAAGAGAGGTGCCTTGGCTCTAATATTCTCCTGTATAATGTTTAAATGAAAGAACCATGGGCTCAGTCCGGCCGGATAGACTCAGAAGGAGACCCTGGGGGCATGCAGCGGAGAGAGGGAGTTCATATGGACAATGATTCACTCAGAAGACTCTCATTTCAATGGGCTCCATCTTGCCATCCCTCATTGTTACTCCAGATCCAATTGGGCAAATCCAATGTGTGCTGGAGGAGTGTGTATGCCTGTATGTGTGTGTGTGAGTGTGTTCAAAGTACAATGATAAAAGTGGTGGAGCATTGGAAAGAAAGGAGCACTTAAGTCTAATGTGCCACGATGTCTGCAACATTAGACCTGCACAATTCATGAAAGTCATGTTTATTTCATCATGTCTATCTCCAAATATAGCAACATGTTGACGCATTCAAGCCCCTGAATCTCCGTATGTTTGTTTTTTTACACTGGAGGGTCTAGACACATCAAGTGTTTTAAAGTACGTTTTCGCTGTGTTATTTGGGGGGGGGGAAATGTAAGGAATTTGCGTGCCAAGATGATCTAAATGTAAAGATGCACCATCTAAGACGTTTATGGAAAATGACACACGTGCCTTTAGCTTTGTTCAATAAGCCTTGGATTTAAACCCAAAATTCAGCCCCTACAATTCAGATTTAAATAGGGTGTTTTCCAACAATTTAATTAGCGACAGGGAAGATTGTGAACATGGTAAAATGAGAACTAAATTCACTTTCAATAGACGGTAAAGGGCATCCTCAGTCATTGAATTTTGAAATGCCTATGATCATGGGAATATGTTGTGTATCTGTGGTCCTCTCTGATGCTCGTTCATGCTCACTGATGTTCTCTGACTCATCCAATTTCAGTGATATGTCAGTATGCAAAGCGTTGAAGTAAAAAAGGGATGGGAGATATTTTTAGCACCAACTTCTTTTCGGGCTTATTTTGAAGCAAGGTTTAGGGATCCTGAAACATTATGCAATTATTATTTTATTTTATGATTAAATAAATCATAAAACATTATGCAATTATTACTTTATTTTATGATTAAATAAATCATAAAACATTATGCAATTATTATTTTATTTTATTATTAAATAAATCATAAAACATTATGCAATTATTATTTTATTTTATTATTTTGACCTTAAGAAAAGGATTAAAATGATCCTTTGAGTATGGTGAATTGCTCTTCTGTTCTGTACTTGTTTGTACACTAGAGAACTATTTGGCGAGAAGTGCGTAACGCTCTACAGCACAAGGACATGCACCACCAACAATTGCACTAATTAAAAACAATGATACTCCATCATATTTATTGAGAAATATTTTTTTTTTTTTCACTGTATTGTCCTTCTGGCCTTCTTGCTGCTGGCTTGTTTGGTGGTATTAGCAAAGTTGATACATTGCCAGCTTTTGATAATAAGTAAAGCAATCATAACAAACCCATGTGTATTTGTATCCATAGTTATACATGTAAGTGTATTGCACTTGGTAGGTTACAGTACTCACTGTCTAACCAGTATTAACCAGAGACATGGATGACAGGTTCAAGGACTGCTGTAAACATGGTATTTTCTAATTGCTTTACAATTGCAAAAAAATACAATATTAAGCCAGTACACATTAAGAATGAACTTTTAACAGAAATTCACCTCAAATGAAACAATATTATAAGCAATATTTTGGCAGGATACTGCATATATTCAGCATATTGGCGAATCTTCAGTATACCATGCTCTTGTCCTTTTTGTAATGGTAGCTGTTTCAGAGCCTGCTTTAATGTCTATGCAGCTACAATATATGTACATAAACACATACATTTGCATCTAAAATGCACACTGCTGTTAACAGCCTCCCCAACATATCTGCCAAAGAGTGCATGGCGTGTAGCCGGGCCTCTGCATCGCTTGGGGGCCATTCATTTCCAAGCTGTGCTTAACGCACTTGGCGCTCTGTAGGGAGGATGACATGTATATGTATGAGTTGTCAGGCCAGGGAGGAAGCAAGGGAGATAAATGAAGAAGCAAGTAAAAAGAAGGTATGAAGAGGCAGGAGGTGATTATGGGAAGAAGAAAGTGGAGGCATCACGACGGTCTAGTGGGAAAAACTAAAAGTAGGAAGAGAGGAGGAATGTAAATAACATAATAAGCACATGCACCAATAGAGTGCATTATAGACACTTTGCTAAAAAAAAAAAAAAAAAAAGGTTGGATAAAGTAATTCAACATGGTAGCATACAATGTCATTTGCTTACATCACTCATGATTTCCTTATACTTTTCTTCAAAAGGAAAGACACACACACAAATATCTAATACCAGGTGGAAGTGTCATATTTAGTTTTGTCTGCAAATCCCTGTCCTGTTTCTTTCCTTTATAACCTCAATCTGTCTATCAGGACCCTCTGAGGTTACTGAATAGAAGGTACAAATCACAGAGAGGCATTTTAGGATCAGAGATCTTCGATTATATCTCTTTGACATGTTTTCTCTGCTGCTTTGCCTCGGTTCCATCTCCCTCTATCCCTCTTTTTTTACTTTACTGTTAAGATGTCTCTCTTATCGCTCCCCCTCCTGTGGTTGTTGTCTGGAAGGGGGTTGCCCCTGCCTTGTTACGACTCCTGTAGTAGTGCCCCCCCCCCACCGCCCCTGTGGTTGTATCAGAGGTCCTCCCATGCTTGCTGTTCCAGCTCCTAGCATTACATTTCATAGCAAGAGATCAGCAAAGCCTTCTAGCCGTGATCCAAATAAATTGTGACAACGATCTAATGCACCAATGAGAAACTGCTCTTTGTTTTTGCACGGTAGCTCCATCACTCTAGCCTTCGTGCTTTTGATGTATGGTTGATTTATGTATTTGCTTAGTTGCAGATCGTTTGTCAACATCCACAATCAAAATGTAATATAAGAGTACGAGAAAATGTAATCTTCGGCATATATTGATTTTAAGGGCACCCATCAGGCTTATCTTGGTATTATGAACACTGTCTTTTTATGCGCCACACACCTTTAGGGAAACATCCATATATATGTTTTTTACTGAACAGCTTTGTGTGCAGTGAATATTAGCCATTGATTATGTTCTCTCTAAACTACATTTTGTAACAATTTACTTAAATACAAAATAAACACATTTTCTTTCATTTTCAGCCAAAGTTATCTGAGTTCAATTTGTGTTGCTCATATTTTCTTCGGCATATTTGAGTTAGATTCCACAAGTAAGTGGGTACATTTTATGGATTGTCTCTCATTCTTAGCCTTGAATTACTTCCTTCCCCTTCCACCCTGTCATCTGCTGGCATGTTTGTACCTGTTCAGCGAACAGGATTTAAAATAAGATTAAGGAATTCTTCCAAATCTTATTCAATGATGAGGTCAACAGACAAAGAACAGTGGACAAATGAGAATCCACAATCCACAAAGGCAAAGAATGCAGGTTGTTACATCTTCACAGTTTAGTGTCAGGTGGATATTTCCAGGGGCTCCTTATTTTCCCCTTTTCTGTCACCTCTTCTTCCATCTAGCATCCATTCATCCGCTGAGTCCAGCTGAGATGGATGCCAACTCTGCCCTGCTCTTTCCACCGGGTCACTCTCCTCTCTCTTCCAAATGGCTGCTTGTTTTCAGGCCGCGCTTCCTGCCTGTTCAGCCGTGTCAGAAGGCACCTGCTGGGGCCCGGGAATGAAGGGGGTGAAAAGACAGAGTAATGATCCAAGCCACGACATGAGTTTGGCAACACAGGTCAGGAGTGGGTTCAGTGTGGAGGGGGGACAAAGAGAAGTCCAACATATTTCCAAGTACCCAGCTGGGCATCTGGATGGTAACACAGGCGTTGAGAGGATATCAGTACACACGTGTTTGTGCTCAGAGGTGTTGGCTTGGCTGGTTGCATTGTGGCGTGGGTGTGTGTGTGACCTTCACATGCCTCCTCTGAGTAAAGTTACTGTCCAACTTTGGGCTGTTGCTGGCTGTAATTGGGCCTTTGTTTCTGTGTGAGATTTAGGGACTTGCTTCTCAGTCTGCTTGTGTTTGTTTTCTCTGGCTTGTTTGGTTTTATATTTCCCCAAAGTTGGTTTTGATGCAGGTTTAATACAAATCTTAATCATTACTATATTCTGCTCCCCGTATAATTGAACTGCAGCTTATGGTAATGCACTCATCATCTGTATGGAAATATTGCCGTCTGAAAAAGTTATTTTGTCTCTTCGTGAAAACACATTTAAATTATCAATCATACCTTCTGGAGTTGAATCTATGTAAGAGCTTAGATTCCCTAAAAACTGAAATAAACAACCAACCAAGCAAACAGATTAATAAATAAACACATAAATAGATAAATATCTTCCCAGCTCATTAGCATGTTGCATCTCTCCCCCTGTGTAGCCGCGCAGCTCTCCCTCCAATCCCCATCTTTTCAATTAACCAGGAAGAAGTTGCTCGGTGATATGGGAAAAGGAAAAGGGGTTAACCTTCTCTTCCTTTAACTTTTCCAATCACACACATTCTCTCCTCTCCCCCTTCTTTATATTCCTGCACCATCCTCTCCACCCTTTTCTTTCCTCCTCTGGATCTGAATCCACTCTGATAGCGCTTGGTTAAAATGGAGGTCAGGGGAATGAGCAGGAGTATGACAAATCTGAACACTGAACAGATTGACACACACAAACACATCTCATTCACACACACACACACACACACTTCCTGCGTACCTATGTATGCAGATCAATCGCAGGCAGCACAGCAGGAGCTATCATGGAAACTGATGGGGTGGTGCAAGGGCACCACAAGTCCTTTTATGTGTCCAATTAGTGCCTGGCACCGGCGTCTCTTCTACACAAGCATACCTATTAGCCAGTGGGCAATTTTAGAGAGATGAATGGCTATTTCTGTTTTGTGAACGATTTTTTTACAGCAGGCAGTGTCATGTGCATTGCATTGAATGTTGACAACAGTATACAGGAAAGTGTTGCTGCTGAGATTGTGAGAACATTTTCTGTTTTGCTGAGCACACTGTTGAGATTATAGCAAATAAATGTACGGAGAATACTAGTAATAGGCATAGTTATTCCCTTACAAATGCTTTTTCCTATTTTTGGTAGAACTACAAAAAGCATTGTACCTGCACGCCTTGTTAATATTCAATGAATGGCTTTCTATTTATTCTCGGTAGTGTGTTTTCCAGGGATGGAAGACTGCTAGTACAATGGCTGCGTCTCTCACTTCAGCCATTACAAGGCGTAAACAAGCTGATGAAATAGCCAGTGAGTGGGAGGTTTTTCTCAGGGGGTTAAATTGTTTTTTATCAGACACTAAGCTACGAGTTCCCCGCCTTAGTGATTATGCAATTCTCAGCTCTGTGACTAACCAGAAAAGTTTGAAATATAATAAAGTTAGGAAATAGGTGGATCAGAGTTGTGTTAAGTTACCGCAGGAATTTACCAACCTTTGCAGTTATGCTTTACAATGAGCTGAGAAGAATACTACAAACACCCACTGCAACACAACAGTTACACCTGATTACACTGTGTTTCTGGTGTTACTTTGCAGTACGCTTTGAAAATGGATCTCTTTCATTTCTCAAAAAACAAATCTCTTTCTCTCCCTTTAGAGAAGTTGAGGCATTGTCTCATCCTGTGAAATGACAGCTGCTGGAATGGTGCTCATTTCCATCAGACCATATGGTTTAGTCAGTTGGCATAAAAATACAGAAGAACAGTCAAGAACATTACTGGTTCAATCTTATTTGGTTTGATTGCATTTGTTTTATAAACATTGGAACAACTGCAGTGGAAAATTAGGCAGCTGGCTTTCACTGGCACGTTGGTAAACATCTTTATTAATGTGCTTTGTTCTGACAAAAACTGACTTTGCGAGCTGAATCTGCTTCTAAGATAAACTCCAATCTTAATCTGAGAAAGGAGCTGCTTCTTACTCAATCTACTCTCAACTCAAATGATTGCCAGTGAAAAAGTGTCTTAACCTATGTAGATAAGAAACACACATTGTACACAAGTGAATATGTTATGACCTAACAGAATAACACTTCCCTTGCTCAGTCTAGAAACATAGATCACTTCATTAAAACAGCAGCTAAACTGGGACCAGTACAACATGAGGTAGCACCATCAGACTGACTAATAGCATGACTGTACTGATTTCAGCTTATGATTAACACTTCTTAGGAAAAGGGTTTAATTATACACATTTATTCCATGGCCGATACTGACTACTTTCTGCAGTGAATGGTGGTGATGATGGCAAAATGTTTCAATGACAACGTTAACAAAATCCTTGAACTGAAAAGAACAATGGACCCTTAGTCATAGTCATTTTTTAAATAATTTCTTATCATATATTAAAAGGCAAAATTAGCATTCCCTTTAACAAAAGTCACTTGTGCAGTCATCATGCAAAGCAGTAGATGTGTTCTTCGTACATGCAAATCAGTGACACGGAGCAGCATACAGACCTACAGTCTACTTCCTCATTTGTAATCGGCTAGACTCAGACTGTATAACTCAAATATTACATTTTCCAGAATGCACCGCAGACTAATAACACACAATATATTGGAGCATAGCCATGATATTGCTGTTCATTCGTTTGTGAGTGAGAGTTAGGTTTCAACCAACACCATCTTCCATACACGAGTAATTACTCTTAACCGATGCAGCCATTTGAGTCTCTGATATTCTCATGTCTGCACTCTGCACCCATACACACACAGGCATGACAAGGCGAGAAAGGCAGTAATACATATAGGGCCACTGTATACCACGTAGATTATAAGCTGCTATTAATTTAGGTTGTAAATAGATTGGTCTTTCGTATATCTTCTTTCTACATTTTACTGCATTTCATTTCAGAGTGGGAGGACAAATACCCTTTTGTGTTTCTGCAGTATAACCTTTGATTTAAATTCTCTGTTGGCAGTTGTGATCTGTAGGAGGCATTACAGCATTAGCTCTAATATCCCAGTCTATCAGTTGTGTTTCTCAGTAATGGTGGTTAAAAGCAGGCCTTTTTTCTAACCAGGCAGCTGAGGAAAATGGAGAAAACAGTGTATGTAATGGATTCGCTCTTTCATTAAAAGGGATACTTCCTGTTACAAAATGCCTTTGGAAGGTATGCGTTTTTGAATGTGTATATTGTCCAGTTCCTATTTCAAACATGTACCCATGGCTTCTGCAAAGGGCCAGCAGGCTCAGCTTCGTCTCAGATCAAAAGTTTGTGTTGTGAAATATTTTTTGCTTCAGCCACCAATGGTTAAATTGAGGAGAAGGAGTGAAAGCAGAGAAAAAACGATTTATATCGCAGTGTTTGGCACCAATGTAGTTGTCATTCCTTTTTGTCTTCTCTTTAGCTATTTTTCTTTTTTGTGTCTCCCACCAGCTGTTTTAGTTTCAGAACTCAGGATAAAAAGGGCTGTTTTTTCTTTCTTCTGTCAAAATAAATGCATCTCTCAAAATACGCCTTGTCATCAAGAGCCAATGGAAGTCCCGCCTAGGGCCAAACGGTCCTGTGAGTGCTCCAGGTGCCGCTCTGTGAGTGATATGTAAATACCAAGTGCCTCATTGACCTATTTCTGTTCATGATGTCCCACTTAAAGAAGCAATTTCTACTTTGCTCAAAATGACCATAATATATCTACAGGGGGCTGATAGGGCTGTTGATCTATGACAATTACTTGAAGATTGCTCAGTGTTGTGAAGAGATTTTTTTTTTCAAAACTCATTTTCTTATTTTGTTCGCTATTTGGCAACAAAGATCCTTCAAATCATCAAGTACTCCTAAAGCTAATAATGATTGGTCTGTTGCACTTCAGCAGGTCAAACATTTCTGTGTGAGCCTTTTACACAGACACTATTACATCACACACGAGACAAATAAAAGCCTTAATTCTAGGGTTTCTGCTACCTACCTGGTCCAATAGTCTATATTTGCTGTAGCCTCTCTCTTAAGCAGTAATGTCACGTTAAATGTCAGAGAGCTAAGAGGTTTCCCCCCTGTGAATCCTCTGCTAATATACTCGCACAGCTACTCTTCCTCTGAATGTTTCCTCTAGTCCGTTTCCTTGCCTGAGGGTCCTGAGCTCATGTGGTCCTCACGGATCAATACAAAGAAAGGAGTCTCTCAATTGTCTCCTTTCCCCTGTACTCACTTTACATGAAAGACACCCATGGAAAAAAACAAAGACAGTATGCCTATGTCCTCTCACGCTCATCTCTCTGCCTCGCTACATCCCCTCTACCATCACATACTTACCCTTTAACGTTAAACTTTGCTGTCAAATCCCTGCAGCCCGCCTCAGTGCATAGACAAATGTTTCCCGTCCAAATGAGAATAGATTTTTTTCGAAGTGGCCTCTGTAATCAGTGTTTCGTACATTTTCATTTTAATACCAAAGTGGCAGGGGGCATTGTCGAAGTAGTGCCTGTCCCAGAGGAAAACTAAAAGGCACCAGGGGGATTCTGGGGTGCAGGGGAGATGGATTAATGGAGGTCTGGAAATTCAATTGGTTTCTAGGAAGAGAATGTTCTAACAGTACGTTTGGTACCATGTTGATGAGATCCTGCCACCCTTGAGTTCACTTGATCAGGCACATGTATAACACTCTATGGAGACCAATTACATTATTACAAGTACCATTTGACACGTGACTATAAATTCTCAACCATATCACCCCACACATATGTGAACCGGTGCTGAGACCAACAAGAGTGAGGTTACAAAGAGATTGCTAAAGTAAAGAGACAACATTATGCAACAGAAAAGTTGGATGAGTGACAGTGTATGCCCCACAGGCAGAGTAAGTGACAGGCTCTAGGTGGAGGAAAGTGCATGTGGAGGATTGGAGGCAAACTTAATGGCATACGCAGTGGCGAGTAGCGAGGTAAATCAGCCTATAACTCCATGTGCTGATGCACCAGGCCAAGGCTTGGCACGGTGCCCTGCCAGCGGTTAGTGGCTGCTTTCCACCTGACTCCACCCATTCTTCTGGCTATTATTTCTCTCATTCTAACTCCTGTCTTATCATCCCTGTCATGACACAGACATCTGTGCTTCTATTTCTGTGATGCCCAATAGATGAATAAGCAGTAAAGACTTTAAGCTTGAACACACTTTAACCTTAGTCACTACAGAGTTCAATACATGTTTTTATTTCTAAAACTTTAAACACTAAATCTTTCGTTTTTTAGGCTGATTATTGAACTTTGTGATCTTTTACCCATGCAACTACCTAACCCACCATCTTACTCTCCTATAGTTCCTGTCTCTCTCCACTAAGAAACAAAACATCTTTTGAAGTTTATGCATGTAAAGTAATTACAGGAATGTAATAAATCGTAACATTTGACAGCTTTATTGCGGCATAATACGGCTAATTTAATTTTACGGTGCCATCTATATGCAAGTAGCAAACCTGCACCTCCTACATGGACATTAGTTTACTCTTGAAAGAAGTGGATTTCCTGAAGCGTCACTGATTAAGAAGGATATGGAGACACAACGTCTTTGTGTGCTTGAATGTAAAAACAGTCAGGATGGATTAAAAGATAATGATACCGAACAAAGTTTCTCTTATGTTGCTGACAATGTTCTTTAACAGAGGTGTAGACCAGGAGGATCACTAAAATATATCTCCTTATTAGTACAGAGATGTCATATGTGCACACAGCAGCACTGACAGCAGGTACAACATGTTCCTTTTTCACATGATTTCTCGTATCTGGCAGGTGTTTGACATGTACTGTATATAGGGAATCCACACACCTCATTGCATATACATCTAACCTAAGGCAATGGTGTTCCGTAGGGCACGTTGACGAAGCTAAAGACATTTGCATTATAACACACTGTGCTCGTCATCATCACCTGTCCACCTCACGTGTGAATGTCAAGAGCGTTGAAGCCTTCACACTTTTCCTTAGGCCACTGGTTTTCATTATCCATATTGAAATGACCCACAGTCAGAAGAATGAAAGCATTGATAGAAATGCCCTGTGTATTAGGGCTGCTCGATTATGGCAAAAATCATAATCTCAATTATTTGGGTCAATAATTCATATCACGATTATTAAAAACGATTATTCATTTACTTTGAAAACATCCATTTATTGAAAAATCTGAAGAGTATGTTTTTAACAGTTGATTACCCTAAACTTTTAGTAGAATTCAACTGAAAAACGCAACAAAAAAAATGAAAATAATCGTTTTATTTTGATTATGTTATTTTCATAATCGTTGCAAGCCAAAATCATAATTGCGATTAAAATTAATTGAGCAGCCCTACTGTGTATAGAAAAGTGTGTGGTGGGTATTTGATACCTTTTGGGCTTTATATCCCCTCACATTTCCTTCACTCTGGCCCAGTTTATTTTCTCTCCTTCAATTTGATCATGAAAAGATCCAGGGAAAGAAAGGTACGGTGCTCTCTTATGTTGTGTGTTATTATTCCGCTTAATTGCCCCCACTCTTAAAAGAAAATTAACTCCTTTATGGCCTTTGTAATGCTAAGCTCTACCCAGATCTATTACGCTTAGATAAGCAGGGATGGCTCACCCCTCTGGCTTAATGCGGTGTGTATCTCTCTTACGCTGGACTATTTTGCCTAATTGAAGCACGGCATGGTGTTTGATAAACATGCTCTCCCCCCACTGCATGCAAGTAATAGAATCTCCACAGTTGAATTAATAATGGGGCAATAATGTAGCCCATGTTTATCTGTGACACTGGGGAATGAATAAGCGTAAAGGACACTGAGCTTCAATCAGGACATTTCTTAAACACAATTATACCTTAATAACTACTTTTTCAATGTCTTATAATATGATTTATTTCTGCACGTTCTTTTCACTGACTGAAATTCTTATTTGTTTATTTTTTTATGGACAAAAAATAGTCCTGGTTGCCACACAGTTGTTTTGGAGTGTTTTTTTTCTTTTTAAGGACTGCTGTTTTCCGCCATAGCGTAGCTCTAAGTGGCGATCATTGAGTGCCTAGTTGGTAACAGACTGCCAAGTGCCACTTCACAGATTATTCAGCGTTTGTAGGAGGGTTGCCCCGTAGCAGAGTGGAGGATAAGGGTACAAAAGGATAACAACCTGTGGCAAATAGATACACGTTTTCTCAGGCCTTCCATGAGACGATGGAGATTGCTCTGTTCTCCGGTACATTTTAAATGTGCTGTCAGTTAAAGACCGAAGGCTGTCATTCACATGTGATTGAAGCTGACATTTTGTTGCCTTCAACATCCCCCCCTCTCTACATACAAAGAATCAGCCCTGCTTTGCTTGTCAGCTGTTCTCCTTTATTTAGGCTGTTAGGTGTTTTATAACATCTCCCTGGTGGATTTCAGTGTTGATGATCTGTCAATCCTTACTGTATGCCATGCTTCACAGAGGTTTCTCCTTTTCATCTCCTTGTACCTGCCATCACTCCCTCACTTATTGTTAATCATGAAACACTTGATTTATTTTCCCACAGCAATAATCACTGCTAACCTCAAGTACCGTATGTGTTTCTTTCAAGTGCATGCTTGTGCTTCAAACTCCATTTACATCGTTTTTTCCTGATTATTTTTATTTGCCATGCCGTATATTGAGATTGGATATGCTAACAGCATTGCACAGATACAGTAAAGTAGTGTATGACATACAGAGCCTTGTTGTTTTCAGGACTTTCCTAAATGATTGTGAAGCAACTTGTATATCCCTCATGATGGCCTATCACGACACAGTGGCGAAAACAAGCTGGTGAGAATAATTTGAGTGTGAATCATAAAATGAGTTGTATTCCCAACCACAGACGTATCCGAATCAGGGGGGAATCCAGCCAGTAAAACACTGATTAGCAAATCCTTTAAATGGCACAAAACACGAATGCATCATCTCCGCTTCCGTAGGCAGCAGCCAGTGACGCACTATAATAAGAAGAGACATATAGGTGGTTGCATGTGTTTCAACACTCACATCCTTTTTGCATATATCATAGTTTTACATCATCCTGATTTGTCTTTAGAATGTATATGTGATTTTGGTCCAGCAGTATTTTCTGGAAGTTTATCTATTGATGCGACATAAAGGATGTTGCTTTTGTTGAAAAGCACAAGAGCAACAGTGCCTAAGAAAAATCCATGCTTTCTCGAGATTCTACTTTTGGTACCGCCCATTTACTTGTATTGTCTTTTTGTGAGCTTTGGCATGGCTTTCTTTTGTTAGGATCTATTTTATGACACGGTGAAAGATTAGCAACCCTACTGGAAAGCATGTTGGATATAAGGGAAAGCAGAGAATGAATGCAGAGTAAGGACCCAATCTGTTGGAGGATGGAAAATAATTCAATCTTAAGCAATTCCGGTTGAGTGACAGGCATGGCGAGAGGCCTTGATATCCCCACAGCGCCAACGCATCCTTTAAGCTAACCTCATACATAAAATGAGCACCAATTAGAGGTAAATCAGGGCTGCCCACCGTCCTGGATTATGATTCAAAAATTGGGTGTGGTGGAGGTCACTATGCTTACTCTACCTCTGCAGGGAACTTTATTTGGAAGTGGCCTTGCCAACAGAAGCTGATGGCTTGTTAATAGATGCTGGCTTCAAGCAAAATTGCCTGTCAATGAAGGTAATTGGGCACATCAGCCATCGTGTGCACTGTCATTCTGTCTACATTCAGACACCTTAAAAAAAGGGCAGTTACTGCATATCACCCTGACATGTTGGGTGATTAAATAAGCCTAGTCAGACCATTATTTCACCTATTTTCTGTTTAACCGGTTAAGTCCTCTGTATTATCGGTATCTAACATTTGCTTTTCAGGTGTAATTAGGCATTCAATGCTAGTAGATGCCTTTCAGTTAATGCCTTTGGGGACTTAGTTGGATTAACCCATCCTTGTCACTGCACTGCACTACAGTATTCAATTCTGTCAGTTTATTTTACACATCTGTCTAGCCCTGCTGGCTGATTAGCCCGCACACAAATATATTCTCGCTATCACGCTGCTTTATTCCGTTCAAACCCACACATCCCTGTCTACATTCAGGTTGCACTTGTGAACTCATGGCTATAACCCACCGCTGACACCAATCAGGTCAGGTCTGACGATCACAGAGGGTGGCTATGGAGGGGAAGCTGAGCATATCATCATACAATCAATAGGCAAGCACTGAAATTCAAGAAGAGGAAGGAAATGCATAGCAAATGAAAGCAGGAGGCACTGAAGCAGTCAGGCAGCATCTTAGAAGCTCATATACATTATACAGGTGTAGCTTTTTATTAGCATCATAGAGAAAAAGAACGCATATGATTGGGTTTGTGTGCTTTGGCTGCAGGTAAGAACACGACTTTAATATTAACTGGAAGTGCACACATATTCACAAGAGACTCTTTCAGTAGCGAAATTAGCAATCAGTTTAGTCCTAAAGGAGTTTTGGTCTGGTACCAAAGAGAGAGGCTCTACCCTTCAGCAATACTTCACCTTCATCGCTCCCATAAACCAGGAAATGTTCCAGTATAGAATTTGATTTGCAAATGGGGGATGCTGTAAAACCAGAGATGAAAAACTGGGTAGCTCCCAGCAGAGTTTATGCATTAATACAGAGGTGTCTGAGCTGCACAGTTTACACATATCAGCACTTTGTTGAGCGGAGCTGTTGAGAGTCCAGTCGCCACCCGGACTGTCCTCCATTTCACCGTCTTTTCAAACATATATCACCTCTCTTTCTTCTTGCAGCTTTTTCAATTCACTATCTAGCATTTTTGCCTTACCTGGACACATTTCAGCTGCTGATTGAATCTATTCATTCCTTCTATTTAAACTATTTATCTAATCCCGACAGAGTTCTAGCCAAAGTCCTCCCATCAACTCCTGCCAATGACTCAATCTGAAGCTGCCTTTTGAATTATTAACAAGTGCCCTCTCACTTACCCTCGGCTACAGACCTCCAAAGCTACTTCACTTTTGGACTTCATTGGTTTTCAGCCTCTGGTGGCAAACAAAGCCAATGCACACACTGCCGCAGGTTAATCCTGGTTTCACTTCCACTGGGATTGTGGCTGCTTTCATTAGCCCAGCCTAGCAAAGACTAATCTTATGGATTTTGCATGATTCACATGGTGTGAGAGTGGGTCTTCAAGTGTGGTGATGTGGTAGCCAGTAAAGGGATCTCACATGGTTGATTGCTTATAAGAGATGTAGAGCTGGGACATTGGTTTGAAGAATGAGAGATTAAAGTATGTGAGGCAAAAAAGCACGTTTCAACGAATGTAGTAAAGCCGTACATCTGCATAGGACAGCTGCCATGGGAGGCTTTGTCTATAATGCCTTTTTATTATTTTATTCGTACAGTCGTTGTATAGAGCAGGAATTCTTCAGGGGACAGCACAGCCAAAGAGCAGAGGGATGTGTTGTGGACGTGGGGTGTCTGGATTTACCATGAATGTCAAAAGCAAACGCAACAAGAGTGCACAGCGTGACCTCTTTGTATTGTAAATGTAGGAGGGAGGCCTTTCACTTTCACCAGGACTCGACTGCTGTGAGGCTCCCCGAGGCTGTGGTGCCGGAAGAACACACGCACAAACACTCTCCAACAGTCAGACGGCATGACTACAGCCACCCACCTCGTACTGTGCTTAGATTTCCATTCTCTGAAGCACATGCAACATACCCACACATTCTTAATATAGCTTAAAAAATGCATCAGTCTTATTATTTTCAAAAAAAAGATTCATTAATTTTGTTCAACTTAGTTTGGCTATAGAAAGTGCACAATACAGCTTAGAACTTTTGCATTTATTAAATATTATACATATATACTTCCAAACTGACCAGAGCTATAGCTGATTCCTGAGCTTTCAGCTGTATGTTCGAGTAAATCTTGCTAATAACTGGGTCTGAATACAACTGTAAGACTTTTGTTTTTACTGCAGCAAGGAAATGGAATAGATAGCTTTTAAATAAACATTGAATAAGAAAACAGCCAAAGAAGCAGTCCTAGTTAGCATAGCCTGCTTAGCATTTATCCTTAGACAAAATGGAGTTACTGCACCGTTGTGACGAAAAGGGAGCTGAGCCAGAAGGCAAAGCTCTCTGTCTACCGGGCCATTTTCGTTCCTACCCTCACCTATGGTCATGAAGGATGGGTCTTGACCGAAAGAACGAGATTGCGGATACAAGCGTCCGCGATGGGTTTTCTCCGCAGGGTGGCTGGTGTCTCCCTTAGGGATAAGGTGAGAAGTTCGGTCATCCGGGAGGGACTCTGAGTTGAACCGCTCCTCCTTCGCGTCGGGAGCGCCTTGGGATCCCCCAGTCAGAGCTGGTTGATGTGGCCAGGGAAAGGGAGAAGATGGATGGATGGATGGAAAATGGAGTTAAAATTAATAGGGCAATTGTCAGTACAAGTCCCAAGTACAACTTAGTCCATCTCATTTTAATGTTTGCCTGCATGTGCAAAGGGTATTTGTTTTTCAATCTGTACCTGTAATTCTGGTGGGCGTGGCTTCATTGAACTACACAATAATGACACTAACAAAACTGTTTGCTGATCTTTATTTACTGACTCTATAAGAGCATACAAGCTGTGGTTAGAGGAACCTTCATTACAGAGCACTTGGCTCGCATTGATTTGCCAACACAGCTGGCCAGTGTCGGCTACACGCTTAACCAGCATTGACCGGGTTATTAGCTTCCCCTGACTGATGCCATCACAGGTATAAACGATCATTCGATTGCTGGCGAGGCAAATGATACAACGTGTGGAAGAGAAATCAGTCATCCATGATGGTTTTATTGACGTCCTAAAATGAAAGAGAAGCAGGCCAGAAAAGGAGGAGACTAAAAGAGATACACAGCCAGAAATAAGGATGTATGCAGTTAAAGTAGTTCATTTGTCCTAGAAATATGTAAATTTATACTTGAATTATAAAACTCGAGGGTAGTATATTAAGGGATCTGGTAATAAAAAGATGATACTGTGTTGTTATTCCTCTCTTAAGACCATCTCTCCTCTGCTCACAAGGACATGGCTCCCCTGAGCGAGGACTCCCGTGTCTCTCAGTGCGTTAAATGGGAGGGGAGACAGTTCAGTAGCACTTTGCGATTCGGTTGAGGTCATCCTATTGTTGTCGCCGGCGTAGCTACGCGCCAGATTGGCCCGGCCCCTCTGTAAAATTAGTAAAGCAGTTGTCCTTGGTGGCATTGGCTCCCTCTCACCAACACAGGCGTCCTGTTTTTCAAACCCACTGTAGTGCAATAGATTGGGGACAAATGATTAGCTGGGTCTTATTGAATTCGCTTTGAGTAATCGCTGCTTTATTGTTCAAGTGTTTTCTCTTTTCTCTAGTGTTGCAGATTAAGTGTGAGCCGTGTGTGTTGCGTTTGTGTGTGTTCTCCAACTGGATATGAGCCTTCATGAGGGTTGGATGTTTTTGAAAGTTGGAACCAATCTTATATTAGTACTTTGAAGGTTCGTCAAATAAATATTTTATCTAAAAATGAGATTTACTCATATGGGCTTGTCTCAACAGGAAATAAATACGATTATCATTTTTTAATAACATGTTTTTTTTTTCAACTTTCCTCCAACCATTTACTCATGTTTTGGGAGCTATGAAATGAGCAGAAAGTTATAGTTTACATACTTTTTAAAACACACATTAATTGATAGTTGTAGCAGATTAACAAACACCAATTTCCCACATCTGTAACCTTGAATATGAACCAAATGTATTGTAGGTGTACTTTGTGTCCATGAAGACCACCTTGAAACACTTATTTGAGCTACTCTTAATTTCCATATTAAATAAATGGTAAACAGATTTCTCACCGCCATGTCTCTACTCTTTCTCTTACCCTGGTTTCCTTGGGCGCTCGGCTCACTCCACACCCTCCACCATGTCCTTCAGAGCACGTGGCGGCACTGAAAGCAGAAATAGCCACTCATGCATCACTGCAGTCACACAGCCTTGTTCTCTCCTCGTCTCTCACTCCATCTCCCTTTTGTCTTTCAGACAAAGGGCCATGACTATCAGGGAGAGTGTTAACCCTCTGAGAGTACAGCATTGACCCACTACCTTACAGCTCCTACGCTCCTTTCCACTTTGTCTTGGTCGAAGCCAATAAACTTCAGCCATAATTTAAAATGACTTTTTTATCTTTGAAAAAAGAAAAGGGCAAATGTGGGATGCTGCCTTTCTTTCTGTTTGTGCATGTAATTAGGGTGTGACTTACTAAGGCAGCAGCTAATTACATTATCAGCAACAACTGCTTTTAAGTTAATGCTATCGCCATATTGGATTAGTGATTCAGTGAACGTCAGGCTCTCCAGTGGAAGTTTAATGACTGCACAGCCGCGACTCGCTGTCCGCACTTTGGTTGGTATTATGAAATATTTACATGAAGTTGATTTATCCCCCGTGCTTTTTTTTACTGTCTCTGAAGCTTTGCTTTGTTCAACTAATTCACTGCAACTCCCCTGAACAATTTGACAGTTCCCTTTCGATGTCACAGAGATTTATGTGCAGTGCAGGTTAATTTAAATTCCTCCGTGCACACGCGGTGTCTCTTCATCTCGCTTTTAACGGCCGGGATTTTCCCTCAAAAACGGATGTGTAAATTACATGAATCCATTAGAAAGGGCACCAAACCTCACTGCTCATATCTGTGCGTGCTTTAAATGCAAATAGATGAAGGAGAGAGGTACGCTGATCCAGGACATTGCTCCCTTGCGCCTGGTTTGTAAATAACCTACATCTCCATATTTAAACAATGATTTAAAAAAAGTAAGTGTGGTCTTCAGTATAAACAAACACTTCAATCAAACAATATGTACTAGTATGCAACTGCAACTTCAGTGTATATCTTAAGCAGCATTTTAAAGGGGCCCTATTATGCTCATTTTCAGGTTTCATATCAGTATGTAGTGTCTCTACTGGGACATGTCTCCATGCTTTAATGTTCAAAAGGCACTTTATTTCTCTCATACTGTCTGTGCTGCAGCACCTCTTTTCACCCTCTGTCTGAAACCAGAGCCCAGTCTGCTCTGATTGGTTAGCTGGCCAGCTCTGTTGTGATTGGTTAATCGCTTAGGGATGTCCAACGCCTTTGCCTATCATGTGCAATGTGTTGGAGCGCTAGCCAATTGATGCGCGAGTGTTACTTAGTGATGTCATTATGTTACGGTAAAAACAAAGGAGTCCAATCAAGGCGTTTCAGGCGAAGGTGGGACTTTGGGATTTTGTTATTTGTAGACCAATAACATACAAAAGAACGTATGAGGCAAAGGGAAAAACTATAATAGGGCCTCTTTAAGGGAAAACATAAGCTAATAATCATGCATAAGGCTAACGCATGAAGAGACTTGGCCTGAGTTGCTGCATTCAGGGGAACTTTTGGAATCCACCCATCTTTCCTCCATCTCGTTAGCCGGTGTTCTGTATCTGGGAGGAGTGTGTGTGTTGTGACACCTTGCTGGAAACACTGCTACGTGTTTGAGGGGAGAGTGCCTGGCATTGAGATTGATCAGGTGCAGCATCGGAGCGGACAGGCCACTGATTGCAGACAGTAATGACCACACATTCCAGGTGCTCAGCACAAATACCCACTTCCCAACACTGTGGTGCACATGTACACAGTTGAAAACACGTACACAAAATAAAAACACCTGTTCCTCTGTTGCCAAGGCCAGGTTAAATACATAATGACAGTGCTGTAAAACTGCATATGTAATGACGTGCGAGAAGACGTGCGAGAAGACGTGCGAGAGCTTTTAGTGGCATTAGATTTTCTGGTCTACTAAACTCCGGTCCCTTCTTATGATGGGTTTCCTCATGTTGTAAGATGGGATGTTTGAATCATGACGAAGTGCTGATACACAAACTTGAGGTAGCCCTTGTTCTACATCACCAAAAACGTGTTCGGCTATCAAACTCTATTGTACCTGAGCTGGAAGTAATTCGACATGACATGAAGCCTTCTGCGGTTACCAGTGCAATACACACAAGTCACAGTGAATTACAAAAAACAGGTGATGAAGACTCATTTAACATGCAGCGTTTTAAAGGACTGCTGTTGTCAGAAGAAACAAATAGTTGTTTAAGATATCTGTCTTAAACATGGACCATGTGTGTCGCATAAATAAGGTGTTAAATTGCTTATGTATTAAATGATGTTATTTGCTCTTGTAAAGGTTACAGTCTCACTTAAATATTGTTTTGATGTTGTTTTTGTTTGGCCTTCTATGATAACCATGATGAGAGATAAAGAAGAACAACCTTTTACTTCTTTCTATAAAGTTTCTCTTTTGGATTACTCACTGAACAATACAAATAGGGAAATAGGGGAGAGATCTCCACTCATTCATTATTGCCTATACTTTCTACAACTATGTATGATGGTCACTTACATTCCAAGTTCTCACAAAAGCTGGGAAGCGCCATTTTTTAAAAACCTGACAAATATAGCTTATAGTGACGTTGGGTTGTGCGTTGCGCGCGCCCTATCTCCGGCCTCCGAAGCAGACACAATAACAGCCCAGGCCTAATAATGATTCCTAATAGGGAGCAGTAATTGGAAATAGCAACTTCATTAGTGAGTGACAGCAGCAGGTGATAAGACAGGGGAATGCTGTGCAGCCACTGATGCTAGAAACTCATTATCTGCATTGCATGCTTCACTCCTTAATTATTAGAGAGGATCTTCACACTCCTCACATCCTCTCTCTCTCTTTGACTGTGGATTTTGAAGTAGTTTCTTTTAAAGGGATATTTGGGGTGCCTGTGTAATCTGTCTTTGGGAGGTGGATGGCCTTGGGATGAAAGTGATGAAACGGAAGAGGAGCCGTAATGAGAATCTCCGCGCCTCGGCCTTTGATGCAGAGTAGATGCAGCTATCCAATTTTTCTGTGTGTGCGTTAGCCTGACTGCAGACTGCCGCAGTTGTTTGATTTTTAATATGCCCAACATTACTCACCAAGATTTTTCATTAGCAGCTTATTATTGCTACCCAAATACACTATGTCAGCGGCAACACAGAAGGCAAAACAAAATTGTAAATGTTCTCCTGAAAGCAAGGTTGATTAAAATAGGCAGACTTGTGGGAACATAGATCTTACATAACTCCTATATATTATATGCATAACATATTTTTACCCATCTTCCTCCTTTTTTTACATGTGTAGCTTTCAATAAAACGTGCGATATATTCTATTAATAATATACCGTCAACAAAATAATTGTGTTGGAGAACCATAAATAAGGATTTCTTATTGCCATAAGACTAGCAAAGCGGCTAAGCAGGCTAAGTGTGTGTCTGTCTTTGTGGCGCTAAAAAGATCTGCTGTTGAGTTGTATTAACTTGCAGTAGTTTCCTCTCATTTGGCCCGTGTTTGGCTGCCACTGGGAGGACGGAGGAGAACTGAGGGAGACAGAGGACACAAAGGGGGAGGCAAAGAATGAAACACGAAGAGAGCACTTGAACTCTAGAGTGGCGTTGGCGATGCTAATGCTGTGTTCGGTGACAGAGCGAGGGAGGGGAGAAGAAAATTGAAATGGTGAAAGTGATTGAAGGAAACAAGGGAGCCGGGCAGGCTAATGACAGCGAATAGACAAGATCACAGTGATTGAGAGAAGGGGATAGGATTATCTCTGATTATCTTTAAGAATATATTTTTAAGCATAAAGATCAGACAGAGAGAAGAATAGATGTGTCAGCTCCAGAAGTGTGGCGAGGCAGACCTTAATTATGTGCTTTTGAGAGGCAAAGCTTGACTTACAGGTCAAACATATCATGCCTGATGCAAAGCATGATCACATACACCTAGCAACGCACAAAAAGACCATTACGCTTGCAGCAAGACATAATTGGAGACGATTATCACCCCTTTGTGTTGTCCTTCTTCATGCCAGTGCTACATGCCTGGAGGGGCTCCCAGCTGTTGGGGAGGAAATGACCAATTTCAATACAACACAGCAACCACCATCAGTCAATATAGTCACATCTTACGGGATTATGAACATAGATCTGTAAACATCAGGGAAACCTGTAAAGCCGACTCGATGCATTGTCATTTCCTGCCTGAAGGTACATGCAGACCGGCAAACACTGACAGAGGGCCCAGGTATTCTGCTTCCAATCAGACGATGTTTTAGAGGGAGATTCCATCATCTGGTGGCCGTCTATGGTCGTGAGAGGACTGACAATATTGTGTTTACTGCCAGGGCAAGCCGAGACAGCAGCGGTGCCAGCCAAAGAACTGTTGCATCCATCCTCATTGGAATTCAAATGGAACCCCCGCGCCGGGATCAATACTGCATGATAATGATGTTGTGACATTTAGAAAGGGGATGGTGCTGGTAGATGTGTGTTTGCGACCTCATGGCGGGTGGGAAGTTGTCAGTGTTTAGATACAGCCATGTATCTCTGAATTCATCTGGTTAGTGGAAGCAGAAGCAACATTATTACTTTTACTTAATTATCTCCCTTTTTTATGAAATCCACAAAATTGGCAAATACATGTTCTCTTCGTTCGCAAACCTAGAACAACTCAAAGTGTGATTTCCTCTCATGTGGATAACCAGAGAAACATGAATGTGCTACATTGTTCCGATCTCTTGGAACTGAATAAACAAAATATTGTGAGCATATGTCTACTGAGAGAGACGTTTATTTGTTTGGATAAGAAAATTGCAGATATCAAACCAGGAAATAGAAGTAAAGTTTCTCATGGTTTCGTAATATTAGCGCTATAATATATGATTCTGTGTCGGCTTTCTGAACACACCAGGAAGACCTTTCAAAATAAAGGCTCTTACTACAATCAAAAGCATGCGAGGCCATTGAGCGAGTAATATAATTGACACATCTCTGCTTTCAATTCTATGATTTATCTAACAAACATTTCTCAGTTATTTTCAGTGTTTTTCTTTTTTCCAAACAGAATTATATCACCCAGCTGACATACATTTGGCCTTACACCACCCAATATCCACTGACATCTCCAGTGCTGAATTAGTTTTAGCTTGGGCAGCTAACTTTATGAGCGACATCATCAATCCATCAAAGAGATTGGGGACAGCCCTTTAGCACCATTGATCTCTCCACTCTGCAGAATGTGCATATATACTCCCCCATACATCACTGGATAACACTTTAAAAAGAGAGATGGATGAAACACGGTGACAAGGCTGGTCCGCATTAGAGATACTAAATATTTCTGTGGGTGCTTGCCCTCCTGATTAATGGCTTCATAAAATGTCCACAGCTACCCCTCATCTTTAGGCCGCTTTTCAATCACACAACACTTTCAGAGAGACTCCGCCTGGAGCTCTGGGAAACAGTGAAATCTGATTTGTGCTTGTTTCTTTATGCGCCGATACATTTATACCAACATCCTGTGCATGTAGCTATTAGTGTCAAAAGGGGCATCTGTCGGCTTTTCGAAATATTTCAGTTTTTCTTTCTCCCTGCTGCATTTGACGATACTTCCTGCTCATCTTCGTCTCCTAACCGCTCCTCACTCCATGCGCTTTTCAGCTCATCTGGTCCGTTTGACTCCTAAAAGAGTTTGCTGCATTGTAGTGAAACGCTATTAATTAACTTGTCACCCCTCGACAGTTGACAGAGACAGGTTTTAGACCGGCTCTCTGAGGAAGTGGGCGGACACAGGCGCTACATTTAAAAGCTGGGAGATCTTGTCATATCCTGTCATTGGTATATTTAATGAAAAAGCGAAGATGTGTGTGCCTCAGTGTCTCTATGTGTGTTGAGTCTGCTGAAGGACAGGGTGATCGACGCACAGAATTACGAACAGATGGGAGGAAGGCAGAGAATCAGACATGTATCGACTAAGTGGGAGACTAAGAAACAGCTGGTGGCTACAAGGGAGAGGTCTGGAGACAAAGAGAAATGAGGCCAGAACAATCCGTATAGGCAGCAACCAGTGCATCAGGAACGTAGGCTATATCATTTTTAAACATGTCTCCGCTGACATGAGGAAGTTTGTGACATTGATCTTATCATTATTGTTTTGAACATTATTTCTATCAGTTAGGAAAGTATTGTACTCCCTATATTAACAATGGAGATCTGGCTACAGTGTTACTTGAAAAAGCATGTCAGATCACTTTAGCTATTTTAACTGCTTCCCACTTCAGTACATGACATTACAATTCAACCCTCGAGATTCTCCTGAATAGAGAAGGAGATTTGTTGTGTAGACACACCAACCCTGCTGCTCCACCTAATGGAAAAGCCATGTCACCTTTCCCAAGGCCCCACCACACCGCAGCCCAACATGGCATACCAAGGATCAGCGTGTACCATGGTGCCGCAGTGGCACTCAGAGACATGGGCCAATCCTCTGCGGTGGTGTTTTATGCCCGTCCATACCTGTGTTTGGCCTGGCAAGTGTGAACACACTGCAGCAGCCCGGTGGGAGCTGTCTGTGGTGCTGAAACCAGGATCTCCCCTCCACTGCTGCTTCAACTCAAACTTAGCATGACGTTTTTAACCATGGCTTCACAGGCTATGCATTTGAACATTATTCAAGTTACATGAAGTGCAACGGTACTTCATTCATGTTTCACCCTTCTCATATTTTGATTCTAATCTAAATGGTTGTTTCTTTGTGAAGCTTTCAGATTCTCAGACACCAGAAATAATGCCCCAAAAATTCAATTTGTATTTATATACGCAACCAAAAGATAACTATTCAAACAAAAGTTGTCTTCAAGTTTGCTTAATTTATAAAAGGTTACAGATATGAAGGTTCGTATTAAGTTTACTCACTCAGTAAAGAACATTTTTGAACTTTAAGAAAGTGTCCTCTGATTTGACTGAGGTAAAACTTTTCCTTGAAGAACAAAAGTCCTCAAATTAATCATGGCTGTGGGCTTCTGTGAACTATGGGAATTTGTTGATCGTGCTTGGTTTTGGGCATTGACACGAAGCAACAAGTGATAGAGTATCCTTGTGTGAAGCTACTAAACGCTGCCTGAGTCTTAAACGTGGGAGAGAGTCCATTGGGAAGTGCCTGTTATTTTCCATCCTGCACTGAAGAGGGTGTGATGTTACTGCGGTATTATATCTTGAGAGAAATGCTTAGGAGGGTGAAAGAAACTCAAAGAAGGAAAAGAGAGGGAGAGTGGAAAGAGCCCTGGGAAATCTCCCGGCCCATCTTGCAGGCACCTCAGCTCGGCTGTTCCTCTCACTCACCTCACTGACTTTCAATCGCCGGAGCCAATTTGCTGGGAGAGAAACCCCTCGCTGGCAAGAAATGAAACCACCTCAACTCCTCGACACAAACCTACCCTGCAGCAGCACCGTCCTTCTCCTCCTCTCCATCCCCTCCACTATTCTCTGCTCTCTAGACTTCCAGCACATCAAAGGCCTGGAAGAGAAACATGGAGACTCACTCGGTCGCCTCTTTGACTCTCCAGTCTTCATTTTTTACCGCAACCTCACTCCTGGGTTTCTGGTTCCAACTGTGAGTCAGAGAAGGGTTGCTGTAAGATATGCTGGTCCTTTTGATGATATGGTGTCACAAAAAATACATATTACTTATAAGATGTCTTCTTGGATTTCCACTTCAGTGCTTTGTTCCTGTGACTCACTGCACTGATATGTATATTTGATGAACTGCTCCCTTTTTATTTTCTGCCAATGAAACACTTGAAGCCACTTTTAATAACTACGTTTTACAAAAATAACTTGGCATCCCATAAATGAACATGCTACACTGTCTGATATGTGCATCACCACTTGAGGGAGAGAATGGTGAGAGGGAGACAGGAAGCAAAGGTAGAGAAGGTATACAAAATGAGATGAGGGTTGCTTGCCGGAGGCGCTGGCTCTCCCCAGCACAGTGGTGGCAGTTTCAGGGGCTTGAGACTGTAAATAATTTACCGTCTCGCCTCAAAGAACGCACACACACACCCGGCGCACTCAAGCCCTGTGCTTCTCATACAGACTGACTTCCTCTTTGTCTCCTTGCACACACACATGAACAGACAAAGGGCATTTTAGTTTCATCTCGTATGGGAGTACCAGCCACATTACTATTTTATTTAATGTTTTTGGATATTGTCTTAGCTGGCATACAAGGGAGTACAGGCAAGGTGGGGGGCAAAGTTAACTCTGGGGCTAAGAACTAACACACAAATGCAGTGCAGTGGAGGAGAATCAGTGCCCATGTTTTCTTTCAAACATTTCCTGTCCACCCTCTCCTTTGTACTCAAGTGAAACAGCACTTATGAAAAAGGTCCTAATGCATGTTCAAACAACCTCTGAACACCCAAAAGCGATCACTGAACAATGCGTAGTGATGGTACGTCTTTGATAGTTATTATCGTATTAGCATTTAATTGCATTTTGAATGCCCAGAGGGAGCACGATGCACTCTTTTTTTCCGCTGCATTGTGGTGACTTTTTATTTATCTTGTCTGGCATGAAAACACCATTACTTCCCAGAAGGCTTCTACTGACATTTAATGTTGAAATGTTGGGTGAGGGGTGGGGAAGGAGCGCCTGGTAAAACAAATAAATACGTCGAGGGTGGGAGTGGAGCGATAGAGAGGGGAGGGCTGGGCCTGGTAATGGGCGCTGTAGGACGGAGGTGTTCGTGGAAAGGCACGCCAAATGTCAGATATGAGCTGCATAGCAAACGGAGATGTGAATGTCAAGGGGGCGATGGACAGCTGCCGAGCAATTTCCTGGTCATTAGCGAGATACCAGTGTGCAGAGGCGGCGATGGTGACCTCTGTTTCGTATGTGCCAGTGACTGAGCAACGGGCTAATGTAAAAATGTAGTGTTGATCCTGCAGACATCGGAAACCATCTGCACAATGGAGGGTCTAACTGTGGCGGCGATTAGGAATGTTCCTTATAACATCGTCATGCTACATATATATCGCTAATAATAACTAATACCACACACGGAGCGAACCCATGAAGAGGGACATAATGTCTGCAATCTGGAGGCAGTGTTCCCTCTTCGTCGGTAATATGAAATGCATGAGTTCTTCCATACTTAATGTTACGACTCGCCCCGCTTCATTAAGTCAGCGGCTGCTCTGGCCATGTTTGAGTGATAGAAAGGTGGACCGTTGTTCCTAATCCAAATTGAACTGCTAATACAGACTATGAAAGCTGTGGTAGTCATGGTAATCGGATACTTTATGATTAGAATGTTTTCACAACAGCTTACAAAGAATCAATTGTATTTCTAAAGTGTCAAATGTATCTGCATAAGTGTTTATTCTCAACATAGATGCAGTCTGAGCTACCATGACTGGATTGAAAAACATGTTCCCATTTCGCCCTGCAATTATCTGTCCTTCAAAGCTGATTTGATAAAGGAAATTGGTCCTTTTCAAAGATTTATGAACATGTTTTTAGTTGGAAAACAAACACTATTGAATGAGCAAGACAATCAGTTGCCAGCGCAGCATGGAGCAACACTTTAACATCATTTCACATGCTGAACATCCTGATTTGCATGCTAACAGTGTTTTACGTCACGTACGCCCCCTCCCCTCCTACCATGTTCTCTCTGAAATGCCAGTAAATGGTAGTGGCTCTGCAGCAATCCCAGCATCCCTTATGGTCTCATGTTCACTCCTGGCTTGATTCAGATGGAGAAGGCCGTGCCCCACAGGTCCCACTTTGTTTGGGTGGCGTTTGGCTGTGATTTTGAAGCCTGTAGGCGCTGGCTATGGACACACAGGCCTCCACTGGCATGGAGTCGTATCATCTCTGCAGGATGATAAGCTAACATGAGAGTTGGCGGGGGGTTATTTGGGAGAGGATGCTGCAGTGCAAAACACTGGACTTACGCAGGACCTCACAGGATGGAGAATTTGTTTTATTGACATGTTCATTGTTTAGTATCAAACTTCCTGGTTGATATGTCCTCACCTCCTTGCCTTTATCCACCTTAATAGCATGTGAAAGCAGCAGCAAAGGCTTTCCTTCTTCCCTTGTTTCCTTCCTCTCCCTTCCACCTTCCCATCTTTACGCCTGTGTGTTACTAATCAGGGCACACTGAGCCAGACAGATTATTTGTTATCCGATAAGAAGGACTGACCAGGGGGAATCGGAGAGGAGGGAGAGACATTCTGGAAACATCAGCAAATTGGATTTAGCAGTAGAAAATAGCATGTATCTGATACCGTACAGATTTGATTCTATTAATGCAGGCGGAAAAAGTTAAGCAGGTGGTGTCTGTATGTATGTGTGGTGGTTTTAATTAAGGAGCTGCAACATGGAATGGTTCCCCCACCCCACACTTAAGTGACAGAAGATAGGTGTTTGCAAGCTGGCACTATCTCCGTTTTTTCAACATGGCTGCCTATCCCCCCACCCAGTTGCTCTGTTTCCTCCTACACTCCTACACACACACACAACCACACACACACACACACACCCCTTAAACTCCAAACCATAACCACCACAGACTCCTGAAAGGAGGCCAGAAGGCTTACAAAGCAGTTGTTGCTCATTGCGTTTGAAATAGATTTTTTTTTTTAGGATAGCTGCTAATAAACAATGAAGTATAAACTCCTTTGCTTGCCAAATTTCCACTTGGAGCACTGCCTCTCCTCTTTTTTTAAATACCCTGCTCCATCTGCGCACCATTTCTTCCAATCGCCGAGAAAATAGGCAGCGATCAACAGCCATAAACACACACACACCTCCAGTCCCTATCCCTTTCTGTCTTTACCCCTCCCTCCTCCCTCCTCGTATCTGCCTTGGCTGACCTAGATAGTGAAAAGCCAGGAGATGGAAAGACATGACTTCAGCAGAATCAAAATGATTTTCAACGGTCTTGCAGACTAGCCTTTTGTTATGCAGCTCGACAGGCAATTGCATATTCTCCCACTTCCAGATGGCAGTATTTATAGCAGAGGTTGCTGTTGTTCTCGTGGTTGTTTTTTTTGCGTGAAATAAGAGCAACTTTGAATATTTTGCTTCAGAATCCCTGTTTTATCCGGTGTGTGTTTGCACAGTCATACATTTTGTGTCTTTAGGTGAGAGGAAATTACAAAAAAATAAATTCTCAAAGCTCATTGTTTTTATTCCTGTGATTTCACTCAGAATGCCTCAATCTCTTTTACCTTCCTGTCACAGTATGTCGATGTATTTAAGTCACACATTCCCGGTTCCAATCCAATAAGGATGGATGTATGCTGTAAGAAAACAGGGCTGTACTGTATGTCCTGCTCATATACCACTCCGACACTGCTGAACTAGGTCGTTAGACCCTTCATCAGGAATGTGAAAAAAAAAGCCTTTTCCTGGACACAATGTGAGGATAGTGCAGGTTGCACAACTGAAGTATATCTGTGTTTTTGAAAAGTGATTGGGTCCATGCACATATTGCTTGATTTTGTATGCCTCAACAGCTTTAAAATACTGCTGCGAGGATCTCCTTTGGCTCCTGGATTATCTGTTCCGCCCCTTGATCTCCACCTCGGATTTCTCGTTCCTTCTTGAAAGAATGACTTTGTGTAAAGGACGGCATTTATTACCTCCTCTAAAGAGATGGCATGGCTAAGTATGATGAATGCGTGATGAATTTATCAGTATGTGATGAATGTACAATCTGGTGCATTTCAACTAAAGTTTCTTTCTTTTCTCCTCTCTCTCCCTCTCATGCTCTCTTGCTGCTCCCTGTGATGCCGTGAAAACGACCAAATAGGTAAGTGAAACCCATTTTGCACACTAAAATGTCAAATTGAGTTCATTTTCTTTGCGAGAGAATGCAGCGGCTGTGCAGCAGATATCAAGGATTTTTCAATAGTGTTGCATTTCCACTTCTTGCTGACTTTCAATGCTTATGTGTACCCTTTTGAGTGAGAAGGACAATGGTTTTCCCAATGACAGTGCACCTGTGAATCTAGGTACATCGTTGGGGAAGTAAATCTCATGAGGGAATTTTTCTAGAAAACTCAGTGCTGTGGTTTAGGCACACTCTGCTGCCCACTTTTAATTACTTATTTCCTTTAAATGAGGGGAAGCCTTGACTGTAAGTTTTCCGAGAGCTTCTTCTTGTGGCTTAGAATCTAGGCGAGCATTACATTTTAATAGACAGGAGGATTGCAATATGCCTTGCTTCCTTTCCACTGACTCATTTTCTATGTATTCTTCTAAGTATCATATTTTAATAGGGGACCTTGCAATATTTATAGATACGGTGATTATAAAACGGGGCAATTGCCATATTTGTAGAGGTAAATTATCTCTTGAATGTGTAAACGAGGGCAACTCGTGCCACAGTCTCAGTACTGTCGATGGGCAATTTAAAAACCAGTGAGAAGAGTTTGCTTTAACTTTCTGCACAGGTTCCTTTTAACAATTGGGTTGCTCATTAGTGCTCACAGCAGACTGCAGTAGAGACAGCACGTGACTTCACTTTATTTGGTCTAGCTCTCTCCATTTCCATGTGCTTTCTGCCGCCACCCTCCTCTTTCTCACCAACACAAAGGCAAATGGCTCATCTGTCTCTCTGGCGTCATTCCACCTTCATTCCACCCTTCTGTCTTTTCATTACGCCTCTCCATCTCCTTTTGTCTTTTCATAATAAGGAGAACCATCTTTTCCTGTCCTTCTGACGCTCTCATGTTCCAGGCTGTTATTCCGCTCACACGTCGTAAGGCGGGGAAAACAGAGCAAGATGGCGTTCGCATTGCCTTCCAATGTGCCGCAATTTAATTTTCTCATTTGATCTTGTCAAACGGCTGTATTTGGAATACATGAGGCTGTTTAAATTCATGAGGTCAGATGGAGTGCTTTCTGTAATTGGAATCGCTTACACACTTTCTTGAGGACGCCCTCCGCCTCTTTTTTGACAACAATATGATCAGTGTGAGTGTGAGGGCAAGAATGGCCAGCGTACTTCACACTACAAGGAAATCAGAAACAATGACTTCATTATTGTTGTACGGTTTCAATATCATTATTTATCAGATATTCAGCTCTGACCACTTAATGAACAATAATACAAACCAACAAAAGCTGATGATGCCAGGAAATGGTACAAACAAACCAGAGACCAATTTATTTATTGTAAATAACTTTGATGAAGATGTTTGCCAGTGTAACATTTTGTAATGTTGGGTAGAGTCATTAATTAATTAAGTGTGAGTGCTTGTCTCCAAAGTGTTGTATCAGGCGGTACATTTGAAGCGTTGTAAGTCAAACCTAGCCTTTGCTTAAGTGTCAAGAGTCTCCTCGAGTAACTAGATGATACTTAAGAGCCATAATTACTTACCTCTTCTCATTAGGGCTCCTGGGAATTGCATCATTTAACATAATTTTAAGAAGAACAACTTTAAATTGACCCACCTATGGAACTAGAAGCATCATATGGTGTCATCTTGTTAGAGTAAAGGAGCCGACAGACAGTGATAATAAATGTGGTGCATTGCTACAACTAAACATTTAAAAAATGATGTCAAACTTACATTTTTTCCCAAAGGCTTAAAGATGTGGAGATACTTGAACTGAAAGAAAATACATCCTTGTTACCGCATTGTCACATCTTTAGACTGAGAGTGAGCAATGTCGGCGTTTGTCTTGATTATCCATAACATTTAGCAGAATGTTCTTACCGGTGAAGAGCGAAGCCATTAGCGTCGTAGGATAAAGAGAACCAAATGTGCTGCGTTGATGCATCTCCATTCAACGACAGGAGTCGCGTTTGTTCATTCAAGGTGTTACAACAATGTGCTGAAATAAAAAAGGGGACGCTGTTCATTTGTGAGGCATAAATGGTTGAGACACTTCAGTCAAAATCATAGCACTGAAATGGCTTGGAATTAAAAGTACTCCATTTTAGATTAAAAAAAACAACAGAGACTAAAACAAAATTGGCAATTAAAATTCCAGTCATATTTTAATAATGCCACCATAGTTTTGGTTTTGTTTGTATAGTAGTCTACATGAGTATTTGACTTGTGATGCTGAAGGACATCAATCAAATATGTTTGACTAATAATAATAATAATAAATGATATTTATATAGCGCCTTCAAGGGACCCAAGGTCGCTGTACATGGTGGACAAACAAAAAAAAGAAAGGAAGCCGGGGGACCAAGAAAGGGCTCGGCCCGAAGGCCAGGGTGAACAGGTGTGTTTTTAGTGATGATTTGAAGATGTCCAGGGAGGCAGCATTACGGACCTCGGCAGGAAGTGCATTCCAGAGGGTGGGGGCCGCAACACTGAAGGCCCTGTCAACAACAGTTCGGAGGCGAGAGCGGGGAATGGAGAGCAGGCCTGTGTCTGAGGACCGCAGACCCCGGAAGGACTCCATTGCAATAGTCCAGACGGGATGTAATGAAGGCGTTTACAAGGGTTTCTGCCACAGAGTCAGAGAGTGAAGGCCGGATTCTGGCAATGTTTTTTA
>NW_011369947.1:12088414-12089830 GCF_000735185.1 Notothenia coriiceps
GTGTGTGTGTGTGTGTGTGTGTGTGTGTGTGTGTATCTGTGTATCTGTGTATCTGGAGTGTGTAAATGCCAGAGGTCCGGGCCCAGTAGGTCACACTTTGGGTGAAAGAGAGACGTGTGTGTGTGACGTGTCTCTCCATTGATGTTTGGATCAGTGTGTTTGAACACTTTGAAGGTGTGTGTGTGTGGTTAAAGGTTGCCAAGACTGCACCATGTACAACGAGTAGTGCCAACACAAACTGAATATAGGAAAGGTGTACTGTAAAGAAATATAGCAAATGTATATGGATACTAATACAAAGTTATATTGAAGAAACATGTAAATGTGCACTATTTCTTGAACGTATATCCATCCGCCACAGCTGCACCATGTTGAACAAGAAGTAGTCCCAACACAAACTGGATTTAGGAAGTTAAACAGTGTTTATAAAAAAGCTAGTTTAAGACATACAACATTGCAAATATAAGAGATAAATATAACATGATATACATTTTAGATTCTCTGGAGGACAGGTGTTTATGTAAATGTGTGTGCATACTAATACAAAGTTATATTATATGTAGACAAGTAATGAGAAACAAGTAAAGGCACTTTGTTGCATGGTGGCACTATTTCTTGAACGTGTATCCATCCGCCATAACTGCACCATGTCGAACAAGAAGTAGTTTGTATAAAAGCTAGTTTAAGACATACAACAATGCAAATATAACATAATATACAATATGTCAGATTCTCTGGACGACAGGTGTTTGTGTAAATGTATGCAATATAATACGAAGTTATATTATATGTATAAACAAGTAAAGGCACTCTGTTCACTTCATGGTGGCAATATTTCTTATCCGCAGCAACTGCAGCATGTTCAACAAGAAGTAGTTCCAACACAAACTGGATTAATGGAGTTAATAATAATAATAAGCGCCTTTCAAGGGACCCAATGTCGCTGTCCATGGTGGACAAACAAAACAAACAGACAATCAAAGGGCAAACAAGACATAAAGGAAGCCGGGGGGAACAGGTGTGTTTTTAATGAGGATTTGAAGATGTCCACGGAGGCAGTGCATTCCAGAGGGTGGGGGCCGCAGCACTGAACGCCCTGTCACCAACAGTTCGGAGGCGAGAGCGGGGGATGGAGTGCAGGCCTGTGTCTGAGGACCGCAGACTCCGAGAAGGGGTGTAGGGATGGAGGAGGTCCGATAAGTACTGGGGGGCGAGGGTATGGAGGGACTTGTACGTGAGGAGGAGTGTTTTGTACTGAATCGGGGACTTGAACGGCAGCCAGTGGAGGTGGATGAGGGTGGGGGTGATGAGGGTGGGGGTGATGTGTTGCCATGGCTTGGTGCGGGTGAGAAGCCTGGCGCAAGGGTCGGTTTTGGCCTCCCGGACTGTCCGAGTTCGCGATGCAGGTTTTGAGAC
>NW_011369947.1:12089875-12091597 GCF_000735185.1 Notothenia coriiceps
GGACTTAGGTCGGCAGAGGAGGCAGAGGGAGGAGAGAGGGAAGAGGAGAAACTCCGTCACACTCACAAAAATGAACCAAAAACAAATAAATAAACAAGTTCAAATGTTTTTAAATATTGGATATGGGATGTTATTGGTTATGGCCATATTCTTATGATTTTATGATTATTGAAATGTATACAGTTCTCTTTGATATGGGTGTTTCCATAGATCTAGTCTCTTTATTATGGTCTCTGTGGGCTCAGAACAGTCTCATAATAGACCCATGCACACAGAAGGATTCACACTTGTATTTCATGATCCACACTTGTGTTTTTCAATGCACACACAAATGTGTTCCGTTTCATATCCATGTAAATAAAATCCAAATACAGAAAAAAGTTTTAAATGTGTATTTTTGATCCACACATTTGTTTTCCGTTTAAAACCTCTGAACCTGCAAACACAAACCGCTTTCTGTGCACGGATCGCTGTGCATTCGTGTGTGGGTCTTTTGAGACTCCCCTGACGGTCAGCCGATTCGTACTTGTAATTTTTTCTATCTATAGCCAAACAGATGTCTCCTCAATTCTAAGCCAATCACATGAGCGCGCTGTTGGGGCAGAATCTCTGCTCCGCGCCGTTCCTATACGAGCGGGTTCTCAAAAAAAGGAAAAATTCAAAGCAGCCAGGATAAGGGTTAAACAATAATCTGCTTTAATGGTGCAAACATACAAATACATCACCGAATCACGAAGCACTCTGCAGAGTAGTCCGGGCTCAAGTTCTACCACCGTGTGAGACACGTCTCAGGAACGGCAAGTCAAAAACAAGAGCGCCGATTTCAAAATAATCACATAGTTCAGTTTAGGTGATTACACAGAGTTCATCTTCTGGACGGCGGAGACAGTGAGTGTTGCAGGTTTCTCACGTTGGTCTGTTTGCCTTTGCTGGCGGTGATCCCAGGTTATGTTAATTCAGGTTTGTTGATTCCATGTTGCTTCTGTGCGTGTGTGTGTGTGTGTGTGTGTTTCTGGCCTATGTCTGGCCCTTAGGCATATCCCCCAATCAATGATTTGGAAGTCTAGTGACAGGAGGACTCTTTGACAGTGACCACATTATCTGCTCCGCCGCTAACATGCATCTTCGAACACCACACAAACATTCTTGTTTTTTTGTTTTTTTTTGATTGCATGTCACATCTTAACAAGAGACGTCTTAATTTGTGTCTTATCGTTAGATGGCTTCCCTAGGCAAGCTGTCCCTTTCACCCCATAAGTCAGCTACTATGAATGAATACTATTTTAGTTTTGAGTAAGCTCCAAGATATGGTATTTTTTGGCCTCTATTCTCATTTACTGCTGGTGGAGTGAACGCCAAGTCGCTCGAGGCCTGCTAGGGAGTGGTGTAGTGTCGAGGTCTGTTATAATTACGATTATATCTCTTCAAGACTTTATAACTGACGCTGTTACTATTCGTGAAACATGTTTTATCGTTAGTTGTTTCCCCTGGGGATGCGTGAAGGTGGACTAGTTGATAATTAAGCAGTAGGAACCCTGGGGGCCTTCTCCTTGGGTATCTGGCTAGCAGAAAGTACTCAAGCAGACAGATCCACATCAGGTTAACACACAGGTCTCGGTATATAAAGGGTGACATTAAAATGGAATATACCAGGGATTGGAACGTCCTGCCATAACACGTTACTTTTTAATTATCTTCAAATAAGCATATATTTATATACTT
>NW_011369947.1:12091642-12092424 GCF_000735185.1 Notothenia coriiceps
AGGGTGGGGGCCGCAACACTGAAGGCCCTGTCAACAACAGTTCGGAGGCGAGAGCGGGGAATGGAGAGCAGGCCTGTGTCTGAGGACCGCAGACTCCGAGAAGGGGTGTAGGGATGGAGGAGGTCCGATAAGTACTGGGGGGCGAGGGCATGGAGAGACTTGTACGCGAGGAGAAGTTTTTTGTACTTGACCGTGTTGGGGCAGAATCTCTGCTCCGCGCCGTTCCTATATGAGCGGGTTCTCAAAAGAAGGAAAAATTCAAAGCAGCCAGGATAAGGGTTAAACAATAATCTGCTTTAATGGCAAAAACATACAAATACATCACCTAATCACGAAGCACTCTGCAGAGTACTCCGGGCTCAGGTTCTACCACCGTGTGAAACACGTCTCAGGAACGGCCAGTCAGAAACAAGAGCGCCGATCTTCAAAATGATCACAACATTTATCACAGGTGGGGAGGAGTTTCGCGTGTGTGTGTGTGTTTGTCCCTCTGCCCTTAGGCAGATCCCCCAATCAATGATTGGGAGTCATGACAGAGGACTCTTTGACAGGACACATACTCATTCCCCCTAAACATCTTCAACACACACAAACATCGTATCATGTATCTTTAACAGAAGTTAATTGTTCTTATCGATTAATGGCTTCCCTGAACTTCCCTTCACCCCAAAGTCAGCTTACTAGGAATGAATACATTTTCTTGATAAGCTCAAAAGGACGTTTATCTCGTTTACTGCTGGGTGACCCAAGTCTCAAGGCCTGCAGGATGTGTAGGAGATAAA
>NW_011369947.1:12092470-12096881 GCF_000735185.1 Notothenia coriiceps
AGTCACCCCCAGAGTATGTGTAAAACTTTTTTTTTTTTATTTGTCGATCCGTTCTTGAGTTATAAATTATTGGTGTTTTTGGCGCCCCCTATATTCCAAACTGTGTGCCTATTCCCCAAGACAGACTGAACCTAGCCACCAAAATATGTGATGTTTGGATCCATTGTTGATGAGTTATGAGCATTTCTTTCTAAGCCCCGCCTTTTTGCGAGTACGTTTTGATTGACGGCGGCAATATTTATCGTCCTAACATGCTCATTTTCTACGGTAATGTGTCTGACCCTCCACCGATGCTGTATACGAAGTTTAGTGTTGAAAAACTGAAAATTGAAATTTAAGTGAATATTTAACTGTTTTGAACATTATGCTAATTTAAATTAAAAAAAATGTAGGCGGAGCTCAGGGTTCAAGAGGATTATTTGTAGAGCAGGTCCACCCGGATATGTGTGCGACATTTCAGGTCATTCGGAGTTACGGTGTGACTTTGTAAATTTATTCCGAAATGGGATTTTGATAGGTGGCGCTAGTGAGCAAGTTGAAATATTTTAACCCATTGACTCCAGAATGTTGTAATTTTTACCGGTCCTGGCGTCCGTGCAAAATTATACAACTTTTTGAGCATTTTAAAGGCCTCAAAAGCAGGAAAGATGGCGACTAAAAATAATAATAAGAATTCGTGCAATAACAATAGGTTCCTAGCACTCCGTGCTCGGGCCCTAATAAGAAAAAGAATAATACCACCAATAACAATAGGTTCCTCGCACTTCGTGCTAGGACGCCGTCGGGTCCTAGCGCTCCGTGCTCGGGCCCTAACAAGAGGCCTCAAAAGGCTCACTGTACATCTGAGGTTAAAAATGAACAATTAAAGACTGACTCTGCCTGTTTCTGCGGTCTCTGCATGGATGAGTTTCTGCAGCTCGTTTGGTTTCTTCTTCTCTTGTTGCTCCCCATGTTTCTTCTGACTGCAGTTGTGTCTCCTCACTGAGCGGCCCCTCGGGTTTTCTCCGTCTGCTGATATGATGCTGATCTGTCTGTAAAGGGAGAACATATTATTTCAATGTATGGCATTTCATTAGAAAAAGCCACATTCAAAAACTCCACTAGAAAAGCATTCCATAATATGTCTAAAATGATTCATTAAAGTTTTTATGAGAGAAAAGGCAAAGGAAGGAAACAATAGTATTTCTCTACCTTATAAAATTCCGCTTGGTTTCATTGACCACCGGCTCATTGTCCACCATGTCTGCGTGGTTGCTAAGGGCGTCGTCAGGGAACAGTTCTTCATCCTGAATTATCTCCTCTGTGAAGCAATGAAGCAGTATGTTATACAGCTCAAGCAGAAAATATGCAAAATGAGGTAAATAATATAAGGAAGTGATGGTCTACCAGCGGGCTCTTCCTCCTCCACGAAGTCCTCCATGGAGTAGTTCCTGAGGAACTCTGCGAAGGCCCCGTTCTGTTTGAGCAGCTCCTGGTAGGAGCCCATCTCTGACACCCGGCCATCCACAATCACAATGATGTTATCCACCTGAGGCAGGAAGCTGATGCCGTGGGTCACCAGAATACGTGTCTGGAGTTAACAAGAAAAAAAAACATTGTCATTTAATAAAACACATATATTACAAAACTACAGACAAGCATTGGCACATTTTTTCTTTTTACAAGAGAAAAACATTCAAAAATAACAATTTATAAAATAGAATGAATTTACAAATGTAATAAAATTAAAATAAACTGATACAAATCTATTCAGTGTTGTAATGAATATATTAATGATTAATGCTCCAAATGTAACCTTTAATAAGTGTTTTAGTATTGCACAGTTGAGTAGCATCAGCCTCAGTAATGTAGGCATTGCACAGTTTAAAATGGCGATTCTGGACTTTTTAAATCACAAACTAATGGAAAGATAAAAACCCGGATAAGGCTCTCCCACCTTGCCCTTCAGACACCCCTCTGGGCCGATGAGGTTGTCAAAGATGTGTTTGGCTACGTGTGCGTCCACAGCGGACAGCGGGTCGTCCAGCAGGTAGATGTCAGTGTCGCTGTACACAGCCCGGGCCAGACTCACCCTCTGCCGCTGCCCCCCCGACAGATTGATGCCCTGCAGGACACAGACACGTCACTCATTAAGGAAACGCTTGTTCTTATTTTTACAGGAGTTACTCAATTATTATGTTTAAAAATGCAAGTGGAGCACTGTCTTGAAAAAAAAAAAAAAGCCTGCATCCCAGCTTTCCAGAGGGTTCCATATATTTTGTTACAAAAAGTGTTGGAAGCTTTAATTTACCAAATATATTTGAAAATGGGGCTCATTAACAAATGAATACTGTGTAATATATTTGTACAATATAAGAAAAGCACAAGTTTCATGTTTGGGCCATATTCCATTATACTTTTTGAATTTGCTGCGGGCTAATAGAAAATTTACCACGGAACACATTTGGCCACCGGGCCGTGGTGTGGACACCCCTGCTCTACATGCACAATAAACAGAAATACTTTAATAGAAAACTCAATTTTCGACAGGTTGTTAGGAATAAAATGTTCTATAAATGAGGTGAAACATTTGAAATACATTAACTTAAAAATAATTACGTTTTTCTTTTTCAATGAATATGTTTAAATATGCAAACTAAAATGTGTGCTTATTTGCATATGGAATAGAAAACATTGGATTAGGCCAATGAGGAAATGTTTGATATCTCTCTATATCACTCCATAATCATAAAAAACTGTCACAAAAAACTATTTCCACCAGGTTTAACAAAATAAAATGTTCTATAAATCAGTTAACAATGAAAAATAAAACTTCTGGATACTTCACACTAGTCAGACGGAGACTTGTTATGGAAGTCTCCCTCGAATCAATTTCAAAATGTTTTTCTCTTTAATGTCGGAAACATCAGAAACCATGACCAAAGCTCACACCAGAAAACAGGAACAAAAAGTGGTTTTTTTATTACGAGAATGGAAACTGAAAGTGTTTTTTAGAGAGAGAATGGAAAATGAAAGTGTTTTTCAGTAAAAGAATGGAAAGCGAAGTGTTTTTCTCTTTGTACCTTCTCTCCTATCTCGGTCATATCCCCTCCAGGAAGCACTTCCAGGTCAGGAGTTAAGGCACAGGCTTCCAGAACGCAGCGGTACTTTTGCTCATTGTAGTCTTTCCCGAAGAGGATGTTGTCCCGCAGCGTGGCGTTCTGGATCCAGGCCTGCTGCGGGACGTATGCTACTGAGCCCTGAGGAGAGGAGAGCCCACACACTGGTAGTTAGTAACCTTTAACAAGTCTTTTGTCCCAATAATTAACAGTATCTAAAGTATATCCTATGCTCACCTTTTAATGTACTGACTCAAGACACGTATTACCATCTATTTCAATTCCTCACTTAGTAACCACAAGCCCTTAAGCTCAATTAATAACACAATAAGCTTTTGGGAATTTATCTGAACCAAAAATGAAAAACAACAAGCAAGGCTTTTCCTTCCTGCTTCCAGTATTTACGCTAAGCTAATCGCTGCTGGTTAAAGTTTCATATGAAGCAGGCAGACAGAGTTGTGTCAATTTCTAATCAAAGTCTCCACAAGAGGGCAAATTCCCAAAATGTAATATTAATATAATCAGTTTTTCTACTACCATAACTAGGGGAAACACTTATTATGATCCACTGAAAGACAAAGTAACGGAAATGAGTAACTCATTGTATTAGAACTGGTGTTTAATAATAAGTAAGCCTCTCAAAGAGATTAGTTTTTGTGTTTAGTTTGTTTTGTTCATAACATTTGCAATGACTTGTGAACCCTCTGAACCACTTGTATGGTTAGTTGTGCAAACAGTGCTATATTAATAAAGTGTGACTGATTGATTCCCCTCTTTATTCCATCTTTTGTGATAAGTGTACACCTAGTGCCAATGAATAAAAGAGCGGGTCACTCTCTCATAACGTGTGGAATAAAATGTTACTTAATAAAAAAAGAAATGTATTAAGAAATTCAGCAACGAATCTAAAGTTGGTGTGAATAAACAAAGGGTTGAAATGCTAAAATGCTCTTAAGAGCTCAGTTGAGTGAGGTGATCATTCTATATTGAGTCATCAATGTTAAATTACACAACAGTAGATTGGATCAAATATACTTTGATCATCCCAAATTGAGATTTGTTTAGCATGTTAACCAGCAGCGATTAGCTTAGCTTAAATTCTTGAAACAGGGAGGAAAAGCCTTGCTTGTTGTTTTTCATTTTGGTTCAGATAAATCCCCAAAAGCTTATTGTGTTATTTATTGAGCCTAAGGGCTTGTGGATACTTTTAAAAGTGAGGAATTGAAATGAATTGAGGAATTGAAATATATGTTAATACGTGTCTTGAGTCAGTACCTTAAAAGGTTAGTATATATATATATATATATATATAT
>NW_011369947.1:12096910-12099147 GCF_000735185.1 Notothenia coriiceps
TGCCATAACACGTTACTTTAATACTTCAAATAATTCAAATAATACTTCAGCGCCCCCACGAGGGTAGATTTCTTGCGTTCATGACGTAGCGCTTCATGTAGGCCTACGCATTTTGCGCAGTCCGAAGCTGACAGGTCCATGGAGCCTGCCTGCAGGCGCTAATCTCAGGACACCTCCACTCTCAGTTTCTGAACAGGAAATGCACGCAAATACAAGCCTTTATATTATTAAGGTACAGCGCCACTTTCTGAACCATTGATGAATGCTTGTGTGTACACAAAAACTGCAGGCAAAACCGTTTTAAATGTGTGTTTCCTGTATGGCTGCTTTATTTATGTCTTTATGAAGTTGTTGTGAGTGTGGAGGGAGCAGCTACAGGTTAGCTTAGCCCAGGGGTTCCCAAAGTGCGGGAAGGTGAGCCTCCCCTCAGAGAACATAATCACAGCCGCGCCCCCCCTCCCAATTATTATTATTATTATTATTATTATTATTATTGCTGTTGTTGCTATAATGCAGGGGTATTCAATTGCATTTGAAAGAGGTCCAGTAAGAGAACATTTCATAAAATGCTCTGTTTTCGCTACCCTTCTCTTTTTTGATTGGCTGAGCGTCACCTCCTTAAAACATTAAACAATAGCTTTTTTAAACCTCTTTATCTTTATGTTTTAAACATGTTGAGGTTAAGGATGGCAGCTTCCTCATACGTTGCACTCGGAGAGAAATAGTTGAGACAGAGTTGTCTTTAGCAGCAGGGAGGAGTAACGTTTCACCAATGTTGTGAGGTTTACCTGCCTTAGCTATCCGTAACGCCACTCGGTATGATGCTTCGGTTGTCTTTGTATTCACAGTGCTAAATGTGTCAATGACATTTTTCTGTGACTGCTATTCCTTGAGCTTCCAGTCAAAAAACTCCTGTGGCTTGGTCATCAAACATGGGTGTTTCGCCTCAACATGACGCCGGGGTTTACATGGTCTCATACTGTCATTAGCTAGCACCTCGTTGCAGATAACACACTGTGGAAGTGGAGTGTCATCAGGACCGGTCCATGAAAATCCTAGCTTCAAATAATCATTGTCATACTTCCTCCGTTTTCTGACGCTGTCTCCTCTCTCATTTTAGGTAACTTCGGAATGATTAGTTGTGGCAGGTGCCCGCCGAGCCTTGTGTGTGTGTTTTCGTAGTTAGGCCGCGTATCTACCGTGCGAATGTACGCTTGGTGCAGAGCTGAGTCTGTTTCATAAGCCTGCATTGGGTACGGAGTATGCGTGCACCCACCGCGCGGAGGCTGTTGACAGACGGAGAAGGAAGCGGAGCCGCCAATACCCTGCAGCTGGGTATTTTGTTTTTCGTTATATATGTACGCCGGGCACCCACGCGCGTGGCCGGGACGGACCGAGAGGAGATGGCCGCAGAGTCCAAGTGTGAGTGCCGCGGAATGCCTTGGTCGGGGCAGACCGGAGTGTGTAGGTGACCGAGGAGAGGGCCCCTACGACGAGGACGGAGGTGGCCCTGGACCGAGAAAGGAGGCTCCTGAAGTACGTGCGGCGGCCCCGACCGGGAGCGTGTCGACCGCCGTCGCGAGGAAGGACCGACCCCTGGTGGCCAGAATGGGAAGTGCGGTAGGGTGCGCGTCGTTCGCTGGGTCGAAAGATATGCAGGACCGCTCCACAAAGAAGCAAGCGTGCTGTCGCGATGTACGCCGCGCGTGGGAAATGGCTGCAGAGGGTAAGGCCGGGTGAGGGTGGTGGGCCATCCCTACGGGACGCGAGGAGACAACCCCGGGGATGTGCGAGTTAGGTACGCCAGCGGGAAGGCAGCGGGCAAGGGTCCGGAGTCCGCGGAGTAGACGGTGGGGTGGAGACGGAAAGGACGAGAAAGGACGACCACGAGGGGGCCTGCGCGTCAATAAAGAGAAGTGTGATAAAAAACGTACAAACTTAAGACCCCCCGAAACCACCCCTGGTGAAGATAATTATGTACCCAATTGTATTAAGTGGTGTACCTTGATGTCAACCCCCATAACAAAGCGTGCCTCTACATACCCAACAGATATATTAATACAGGAGGACCGATGAGAGAGAAGAAGGGCCTGACGTGGGCGTGTTGTACAGGAAACCGCCCGAGACTTTATATTCAGGGAAAATGTCTGTATGTACACGTGGCGGAGACTGAAGGGATAGAGAGCGTGCATTGTGATCATTTAAGTCATTGTACTACACTTCGTCGTTTTATACCT
>NW_011369947.1:12099180-12100400 GCF_000735185.1 Notothenia coriiceps
GGGGTGATGAGGCTGGGGGTGATGAGGGTAGGGGTGATGAGGCTGAGGGTGATGAGGCTGGGGGTGATGAGGCTAGGGGTGATGAGGCTGGGGGTGATGAGGGTAGGGGTGATGAGGCTGGGGGTGATGAGGGTAGGGGTGATGAGGCTGGGGGTGATGAGGCTGGGGGTGATGAGGCTGGGGGTGATGAGGCTGGGGCTGATGAGGCTGGGGGTGATGAGGGTGGGGGTGATGAGGCTGGGGGTGATGAGGCTGGGGTGATGTGTTGCCATGGTGAGAAGCCTGGCGGTTGCAGGCGATGTCGTGCTTTCTGAACCCGCCTCTCATGGTCTCTCTTCCTCTCTCTGCAGGCACAGTCCCTTCAGACAACACAAGACCAAAGACAAACATGAGATCGACCGCATGACGCTCACCATGGTAAGATCCACTTCCTGTTTCACAGCAGACGCCCATCTTTGTGTGAAGTGACAGTAAAGCTGCTCCGAGTCATTGCTTAGCGTGGGAACTGTTTACCTTCCAGTAATACCTAACGCACACAGATGTGTGTGTGTGTCTGAGCAGTGTGTGAACACCACCTGATACACGACACACCTCCTCTACCTGTGGCCCTCTCTCAATTAAAGTGTATTTTATTCCCAAATCAGGAAATTGTATTGATACAGCCGGGTGTTAACAAGGCATTGCACAGGATTTAAGAATATAATATCATTTAATATCATATATAATGAAGAAACCCATAACAAAAATTATTTATAAAATATACAAAATAGGTTAGAATATACTGTGATGGACTTACCGGCTATTGATGTAATTAAAATGTAATTCTAGTTTATTTAAGTAAGATTTTATTTGAATCCTAAAGGTAATTTAAGACAGTAAATAAAACAAATCAACAATATACGAATATATACATTAAGTTCCACACAAGAGGACAGGAAGTGATCAAATGCTGACTCATTCCTGCGCCCAATTCCTATTGACTCCTCTCACTGTGACTAATCTGATCTCACACACACTTTTTTATTCTTCTTCACCGAGCAGTAAAGCCGCCATGTTGTTTTCTTTGAGAGAGAGAGTTCCTCCTGCTGTCCATCACAGTGGAATGTGTGTGTGTGTGTGTGTGTGTGTGTGTGTGTGTGTGTGTGTGTGTGTGTGTGTGTGTGTGTGTGTGTGTGTGTGTGTGTGTGTGTGTGTGTGTGTGTAGTGTGTGTAGTACGTAC
>NW_011369947.1:12100445-12116469 GCF_000735185.1 Notothenia coriiceps
GGCGTAGAATCTTTCATTGAGTCGGATGTAATTTCAGGCACAATCGCCACGCCTGGCCGTTTTCCCATCGAGGATAATCGGCGTTGAGGGCTCGTCGGGGACACCTTGACCCCTGACAAAAAGTCTTCCCCGTATTGCGCTTGGGCGTTCCAGGTGGTTGCCGGAAGTGCCCATAGTGGCTATAAGGGTGAGGTTTTGGCTCTGTGGGCGACCTTCTTCGGTTGAGACCAATTAACCATCGAGATAATACCTGGTGCACTAAATCTCCTGGGCTTCGGAGGTGTCAGTGACGTATAGGCCCCCGGTCTCGGCCCGCTGCAACTCCCGCGTAAATTGACGACAATTGTTTTTGCATTTATGTCATCCTAACGCAATAAGTGCAGCCACCATTACTACAGCAAATGGCGGTTAGTCTTACGTGGTTTTGATTACACCTCAGCCCACCACCCAATCCAATACAATTTATGTTTACAACCAGGCCTGTGGCATTAGAAGAGACCAGGGCAGGGTTAGACTAGTCACTACTGTACATACGGCATACAGTAGTAAAGTACGTTACCAACAGAACCACCACGGGTCGTTTTGTTACACCGGAAGCATTTAGTTAACCCTGTCGGAAGACCCCTTTTGAGACCAGACAATTCTTCTCTCCGTAAGAGGATGAACCTTCCACGTTTAGAGAAAGCCGTTTGTAAAGGTCCCGAAACACCGAAATTAGGTACTGTTTGACCTCAACTCGGTCTTCCGGACATGATCTGCCGTCGCTCGGAAAACCAAAGTTGGATTGGACCTATACCAAACTCAATCGGCCAACCGATTGTTTATTGCGGAGAGGTCGATTTGACATGATGCTGGCGCCCAATTAGTTCAACTGTAGCGAGTCGGGCGGCGCAGGATAGATCAATTCACCACGCGCAAGTGACTTTTCCTCACGATAAACCTCGTAAGCTGTAGTGTTTAGTACCCTCCTGTATGCCTGTCGCGTCGCAGCATCCGATGATTACTTTCAGTTGATATTAATCCTGTTATACTTCGTCAATTTGAAAATTTGAGTACTGGAATTGTGGAGAAATAGGTCCTATTTTCGGTGTATGCGACGGTGGACGTTCCACTTATGTCGACCATTTTCTTTTTTCACAAACTTACGCTGTAATTGTCCAAATATCTATAAGTGCGGTGGCAGATTCTGTGCCACCTAGACTGAAAATAAGTAAACAGAGCTCACAAAGCAGTTGAATTACACCAACGAATTTTATTATCAAGACGTATGTCAGGACACTGTGCGACTCACAACGGCCGGTCTATGCGAGTCGGACTGAGTCTATTCACTTTATATACTATGTAATACTACACTATACGGCTCCTGACATCCGGATGAATACAATGAGACTAGGGCAATACAACACGTCTATAAATTTCATCGAAAGAATTGCGATTACAATATTATCAGGTCTAACTGAGTTCTACCCTCCACTTAAGATAATTACAAGTGCAAGGTGTCAGCACTAAAACGGCCGGCAGAAAGGACCGTTCTGTGAAAGTACATAAAGGAAAGGAGGACATTATACTGACTAGCGAATTTGAGGCGTTGTGACTCGAGACTAACAGTCGTCCGTCACGATAAGGTGACTCAACTTCGAGTATCGGACGTTGGATTGGTCCCCCCATAATGATGCTTCGTCCTAAAAGAAAATCGTTCTTGAAGACCCTTAAAGGCCATGATTGCTCGACCAAGTGAAAAAATCGCCCGATCTATTGAAATAAGACTTCCGATCGGACGACGGTCACAATATTGTTGCTAGCCGGAACCCATGTGCTACAAGACCCACGTATAGGCAGGCGTAGGCAGTAGGGCAGTATACTGGCAGATTAGGCACAGTAAAAGCGCCCGAAGAGACGCAGTGGCAGGTGTCATAGTAGTAATGCAACATACTGTAACGTACATTGACCCTGGCGAAAAAAAAAACGTCAAGGCTTTTGCCTCGTCACCGACACTACGAGATCGAAACGCCGATCGCCAACAAAAAAAAGGTTCTATGGCTATGATTCCCGCCTCCAACCTAACAACTATACTACATTTAACACATGTATCGGTACCAGTAAAGGAGGTAGGGAAGTAACCAAACATGAGACAGGTAGAGCATGACAGGTAGAGCAGGAAATAGCACCCGAGGGTGGGGAAAGAGCCATGGCTAGCTATCAAGCTAAAGTAGCTACCGTTAGCAAACCCAAAAAGAGTGTAGGCAACTGTCGAGTTACAGTCGCTAAGAGAAGGAGAGTTGTGAGTGCTTAAGCTGTAGTAACGTGTGATTACAACGTCAGGCAGTTGCCGTGATCAAGAGTTTTAAAACGATTGATTAAGTTTAGATAATAAGCTATCAGCAACAGAACAGGCACACAAGATACCCGGAGGAGACAACAACAACAACAACAACCGGAAGTTACAACATGCTTACCGCAGTAGTGGTCCGAGTAACTCAGCAGAATCTGAGAAGAGCAGCACCAGCTGCAAAGAGCTGTGCCTTTTACTGTTTACTTCACTGTTTCCCTTCATTACAACAGCTAAATAGAGATCAAGGCTGCTACGTTTTAACCACACACACCTCTACATACATCGAACTGCCCGATTATTCCCCCTATTACTCGTTTTATGCAGGAGATGTCCGGTCACCAGGGCACATGATGTTTGTGTGTGTGTGTGTTTGCAATTTCTTATTTATTTATTTTTCGTTTGTTAATTATGGGGAATGATTGTGTTAAGAGGTAGTTGAGCTGTTTATATTTGGGTCGGATTTTTATGTTGACAATGTGGTTTGGAGTTTAATTGTGTCAACTGTTGACGGTAAGCCTGGTGGGAGGGGCTATGTATTCAAAAGGGACAGGGTTTGGCCCTGGAGGTGTTCACTCGGGAGAATGTTGCAGTGAAGGCAACAGCTGGGACGTGTTCGGGAGATTGTTGCAGAGAAGGCAACAGCAGAACACGTTTACTCTCCATGAGTGATGGACGGCCTGATTTGGACTTTTATTTTGTTTGTTTAAGTTGTGCGGTTTCGCAATTTTTTTGTTGCTGTAATAATTAAGTTTTGGAGCTTAAACAACTGACTAAGCCAATGTTTCGAATGGACAAATAGAACCCCGTCACACACACACACACACAGGCGACCGGACATCTTCTTCAAAAACTAGTAATATGGCGTAATAATTGAGCAGTTCGATGTGTCTAACCATAAGAAAGTATCTTGTGCGAACAAGAAAGTATATCTTGCGCACGAGAAAGTATATCGTTCGCAAAAGATACTATTTTTTTTCCATTAACCTTTAGGGGTTCCATAACATTTAAATAAATTCTGAATTATATTTTTGTTTAACCTTCATTTCAGCATCTAAGCCAAAGAGCAAAACATGAAAATTAAAATGAAATTACATTTACATTATTTTCTCTAGTTTTGGGATGATCCATGATGGTGAGGGGAACCCTTGTCGCAAGACAGAGGGCAACATCATGTCTCCCACTCTGGCGGGAAACAACGGGGTCTTCTTCTGGTCCACCTGCAGTCGACAGTACCTCAGCCGCTTTCTTGGGTAGGCCTTTACTGCCTTGCGCCAGTGCACAAACAAATAATAAAATGTTTTAGTCGGCTGTCGTTGCTCTCTTCCTGACTGACACGGGTGATTTGTTGTTTTCACCAGAACAGCCCAGGCATCCTGTCTGGTGGACGAACCGAGGCAGATTGGTCAGTACAAATACCCAGAACAACTTCCTGGGCAGCTGTACAACGCAGACACGCAGTGCAAGTGGCAGTTTGGCTCCAAGGCCAAACTGTGTAGCCTTGATTTTGTCAAGGTAAGATATTCAGTTAATGCATTATTAGCATAATTTAAAGTTGCTATTGTCATACATTTCTACATTAACAATGGAAAAGGGTTCATTATTGACAAATCATTATATGACTCTGTACTGCCATGAAGCTATGCAGAGCTTTTCTAAAACCTTAAACCAAAACAATGCAATTAAATATGGTTAGCTGCCGACAGCTCTGTTTCGGTTCAATGTCACTGTTCTTATTGATAATATTTTGGCTGCAGCAGCTTGCAGTCCCGGTTTAACATGAACCCCAACATTCCTAAGTCAAGCATTGTTCACATGTCCCTTTACCTAAACCAAGACGCACTAGATGAGCCTGCACTAATGAGACGGAGCACCCTTTACAGCGCTAACGATGCAGTGCTAAATTGGCACTTTATTAATTAGCATGATCTTTGCACAACCACCTCGAACCCCCCTCACATTTGACCCACCATTGAAATGCATTCCATGAATTGAATGGGAATCCCAAGCCTTCTGGGTCCCCCCCCCCCCAACAGAAGCCTTCTGGGTCTTGGTATAACCCTTTATGTTGGGTGTATTGAATGATGTTGATTCACATGTAAATGCTCTTTAAAATACTAGGGGTATACCATTCAGGGATATAATTGCTGGGAAATCGACTTTACCGAATCGTATATATTACATATTAGCACACATGACATCACCCTGGCTATTGACGACGTCCCTAACTCCCAGCTATGTTTCCCTTAAAAGAAGATCAAATACTACATCTGCATTTCTTAGGACTGTGGGTGGTAAATTAACCTACACGCTAGTTAACAGTGGATTTAGGCTGCTTTTCACAATTGTTTTTATTGTCCACGATAGGCTCATGTAGAATGATTTTTAAAGCATGCTGGTATGGCTGTCAACCACCTGCTTTGGATCAGAGAATGGGGACAAAGACTCAAACACACACCAGAGCGGTCTCTCCTGCCTTTCCCCCTCCCTCCTTTCTAGTTTCTCTCCCGTTGCCAGTTGCTGTTGGGCGGGTTGCCAGACTATGCCGCCTGTCTTTCGACCCTGGCTCTCCCTCTGTGCTCGCTCTGTCTCTGTATTGTTGGGTCAGATGACACATACAATTATAGGCCATTTCATTAAAGAAGTACAGTGATTAGATTTGACACCGGGGCTTTGTGGAGAAGCTTACCAGCGTGATGGTGGTCCTGGCAGGAAGCAGGTGCTCGCGGGTCAAGGAAGGGGAGTTACACGGTGCCAAGAGGCTGTCCGACTACAGTAATAAGATACAAAATACCATATCTGATAAGACATCTCATACTGTGTGTGTGTTTGACTTGTTTGACAGGACATCTGCAAGTCGCTGTGGTGCCATCGCACAGGGCACCGGTGCGAGACCAAGTTCATGCCTGCTGCAGAAGGCACCAGCTGTGGCCCTGACATGGTGAGGAATTGTCTTCTTGCTCCACAGCAGCCACTCATTCTACTTCCTGCACTTTTAATCACTGTCTCATTGATTAGAGAATACAAAAGAGAATGGGGCAAAAACCTTTGAATATTTAAGAGATGCAGATGGTAGAAACAGCTAATCAGTCATGTGAGTTTATTTGCTTGGTCGTTACTCAATCGGTGAAGGAGTTTCAAGATCACATTGAGCACCTCAACCTTTTTTTGACCAAAAACAGCACCTAACAACATTTTGAAAAATACACTTAGCTATGCTTACTTTCAGAAAGTTTGAAAGAAGGTTGATGCCACCTATGACTCCTACTGTCATTCAAGGAATTAGAAATACTCAGGCCACCCATCACATTGTCTAGTTATTATACTTTTGATTGGTTAGCTTGATTCATGAGCTTTAGAGGTGTTCATTAACATAAAGTTAGACAGAGCCATGATAACTGTTTACACATAGATTTGAATCTTTCTGATACGCTAAGCTAGCAGACTACATATGGTAGCTTTATATTTACTGTACAGATATGAGAGTGGAATCAAAGTTATCATATACATTTTAGCAAAAAAGATAATTTTCCCCTAAATTTCGTAACTTCCAGAGAAACTTGAACTTCTTCAAACTACTGCTCCATCTTAGTTCCTACATGGTCATGACCAAATACAAGGGGCCAAAATGGGTTTTCTCTGGAACGTGGCTGGCATTACCCTTAAGGTTAAGATTAGTTCAGTCATCCAGGAGGGACTCTGATTAGCGCCGCAGCTTCTTCGCGTAGAAAGCAGCCAGTTGCGGTGATTCACGGACCTGGTAAGGATGCCAGCTGGCAACCCTAGGAAGGTCTTCAAGGCACGTCCAGCTGGGAGGAGACCGAGGGGCAGACCCAGGAACGGGTGGAGGAGATACACAGTATGTCCATGCTGGCCTGGGAGCACCTTGGAATCCCCCAGTCAGAGCTGGTTGTTGTGGCCAGGGAAAGGGAAGTTTGGGGCCCTCTGCTGGAACTGTTTCCCCCGCGGCTTGACTCGGGATAAGCAGTTGACGATGGATGGATGGACCAAACTTCCCCCTTCCAAAAAATTCAAGAGGAAATGAGGACAAAACATAAATGTACCCCTAAACTATCAGATGGAAACAATCATCACAGTTTAAAGACAGACTTCCTGATTCAACCATGATCTGATCGGTGATCGCACACACATTTCAGGTGGTTTATATAAGTCGTGCTTTGGTGTCTGTTGACATGGTGTTCCCAGATCCCAGTGTTTAATTCAGTGACTAAAGTGTGTGTGTGTGTGTGTGTGTGTGTGTGTGTGTGTGTGTGTGTGTGTGTGTGTGTGTGTTGGCTGTAGCTGGAGAGTATGGGTGTCCACTTGTCCACTGTCCAGGTGTGGGGCTGGGCATTTGTCCAAACCAGGAAACTCCAATGCCTCTGATAAGAAAACTATTCCTGCACGTCTTTTCTTTCCTCTTCATTCATTTAATTCTCTCTCCGTTTCCCTCCAGTGGTGTCAGCGAGGGCAGTGTGTTAAACACGGGGAGCACGGCCCTAGGGCGGTCCACGGCCAGTGGTCGACCTGGTCTCAGTGGTCCGACTGCTCCAGGACCTGTGGGCGGGGGATCATGTACAGGGAGCGCTCCTGCAACAACCCGAGGTATACACACTCACAAACACTCACAGAGTGGGGCAGGAATGAGTCCTAAAACACGGGAATGAGTAGGTATGTTCCCACATCCATTTATCTTGTCTCAAATTCAATGGTTGTTTAAAGCATTTTTGGTTGGATGCCTAAAATAAGGTCTTTAACGGTTTATACAAGCTTAAAATATTTTGACAGAATACTTCAGTAAATGGAGTACTGGTGAATGTACAAAGCCGTTATGTCTCTTAAAAATGTGGATGCTAACAAATGACTCACTCACACCAAACATTGGCCACCTTTAGCTTAGCGTTGTTGATGTGAAAGCTAACATCACGTGTCATTCAACGGTGATGTTAGCCTAACGTTAGCATTTTAGTTCTGGCGATTGCTCTTAGGCTTCAGAAATCATAAAAGTGGTTTTAGTATGTGGAGACTATCCTGCTGAACAACAACATGCAAGTATCATAAACTTGTTTTTGCCACAGATTAGATTTTCTGCAACATGCCGAAATCCAATGGTAAAATCCCGTTAGCTTTTTGCTCAGGGATCCCTTCGATGCTAACTTCTGGGTCTGCCTACAAAAATATGTTATCAAGACACCACTCCATTATCTCATTGTTCAACATCTCCTTTTTAAAATGCTATTCAGGGGATAATACATCCCTAAAATGACCATTTGAATGTTGGTTTCCCTGTGTCTTTCATTTGTAAATAAAATGTTTTTCCTCATATAGTCTTTTTCAAATCCTATTTCTCCAGTATAATACATTTTTAAAACACTTCCTTATTAACTGTTTCACACTTGTGAAAATACTAAATGAGACTTGGACGATATTGCATTATTTGTGTGAGAACCGGATGTCTGTAGTTATACGAGTCCTCCATTTACTTGAAATTGTCAACAATTTTCTCAGTTTTTGTAATCGTTACTGGTCGTGGAGGCATGCAATAAAACAAAGTCTTCTTAAAGAATTCAAGGTAACACAAGACGAGTAATTTATATACAAATGATGAGTTTGTGAGTATATTATTCTTTGACTTGCCAAACAGATGACAAAGTGATTCATTTTGTCATGTGTCTGCTTCCACTGTGAAAACCTGAGTAGTGCTTTTGGGTTAGAAAGCATTTCCTTAAGGTCCGTTCCTTAGTGAACACCTGAAAGCGCTGTCAGCGCACACACACACACACACACACACACACACACACACACACACACACACACACACACACACACACACACACACGATAACGGCTCTCATCAGTCAGACTGACAGCCCAGACAGACAGACTATCTCTCCCCGTGCTCCAGACGAGGAAACCCTCCTAATAGCATGCTCTTTTCTTTGAAAGCTGCCAAGACGGTCAGCAAACGTCCCCTATCGCGGCTCACTCACATAAACATAACTGCATAATTCTGCAGAAGCACATCCCACAGTGAATATCCATTTGTTGGTGAAGGGCTCTGTGCATGTCATTACAGGCGTCTGATACAGCATTAGTTTTAATGTGTCCTAGCATACGTACAACCCCTACTGTTGTTCCCTAGAACACTTCGGCTGATTTATTAGATGTTTTTAGGACTTTATTTTACTTTCTTACAATTAGTAACTAGATTTGTTGTTATGTCACAAATCTACAATCAACCGATGTATTGTCCCGGTAAGTTAGTGTGCCCCAACACTGGCCCTTTAAATGTAATACAGGAAAAGCAGGACTTTTGCAATTGGATATTTAGAGAAAAGATTAATTTTCGGATCAATTTCAGTCCCTTCTGCATTAAATATGTCCTATGTGTAAACCAGACGCCAAACATTTTATACAGAGATTCTTGGACAGACTGACATTAAATGGAATGCATTGTTTGAACAAGTTGTCGTCATTAAGGGTTTAAAGTCCTTGAGGAATGATTTTACGCTAACCATTCGCTCCATACTGTAACTCAAATAGTCCTGAAGTGGATGGTGGAACCAATTAGCTGTGCCATGGCCAATCAAAAAGAAGAAATGTCCACAGAAATTCCTAAATACTACCGCTAGAGTATTACTAATTTGTGTTTCTAGCCAGTTGTCAAGAGGATTTTAGCACTCTTGATATTTCATATTTAAAAGTGAGGTTGAATTGATGTTTTAATTAGCAAGGTGTCTATTGTAAAGCATATTTCATGAAAAATGTGTCAATGGCTCCACAGCAGTATGAGGACAGCAATAGGCGCTTTCACACCAAGTACGTTGCCGTACTTAGTTCCCAGTACTTAGTTCATCTGAAGTCCTTAGTTCTGATTAACTATTGCCACTTACGCAGAGCTGATATTCAAAAGAGACCTATTATGCTTTTTGGGGATTTCCCTTTTCCTGTAATGTGTTATTAAGGTTTTATTGAATCCATAAGCACACAAACAATAGGGGCGTGAAATCCTATAATTTAATTTTTTTAGTTATTTTTTTATAAAAAGGTGCTTGGATTTTGAAGGCAGTGCTTCAAACTGCTTAAAATTGTCAAGTCCACCCATCTGAAGAAAGAAGTACGAAACATAATGTTGGTTGTTTAGCACAATAATTATTCTTCAATGGGATGAAATAATCAGTATACCATATATACTGTATTAACATGTTGCAGTTTACCACAGTTGTAAATTGCTGGGAAACCTTGAGAATTCCTCTTGGAATGCTTAAAAAGTGCTTTAAATTGAAAAGTTGTTAGAATATAAGCAGACTCTTATACCACACTAAAAAGGATCATGACTAATGGCTTACATCCAAGGCCACTGCACCACCTGAGGCCTGTACTATGAAGCAGGATTTTCGCTTAGCCGGCTAACTTCAGGGATAACTCTGGGTTTCCGGTCCTACGAAGCTGGTTCTCTTTTTAGCAGGCTAGATCTCCATGGTAACTTATGCTGAGCGGCTAACCTGCTCCGGAGCAGGTTAGGTTGCAGGCTAAGAGCTCAACTCAGTGAAAGCACTGCCTGCTGACCAATCAGAGCTCAGTGTGCGGAGTTTAAAGCGATCAAGTCATATTACAGGAGAAAGGAAATACAGAAAAACTGCCGTTGCAGGAAAGACAGCCGGCAAAAATCACCGACTGTGTGAACGTGAACATTAATAGAATATCACCTCCCATCTTCAGAGCAATCTGACTATTATAACATTAGCGTTAAGAAAGCTTACTTAAATATCTGCCACAACATAAGTAACCGGATCAGAGTAACATTAAGTACAGTCCGCGGCATATCACATCATAATGTATCATATATCTCCTTATCTGAGTCAGCTGAGCCGTATCTGGCCGTGCAACACTCAGTATGCAGAAGTATTATTTTAAGCAACACATTAAGTTGACGAAACACTCGAGACAAATGTAATTAAAGTCAGATCGTGTCTTAGACGGGGCAGTGATATCATAGACCTGTTAATGTACGCATTCAAACACTTTTTCTTTTACCAGCTGTATTCACCTTGCAGACGCAACTATGTGGCTTTTTATCCTGGATAAAGTGTTTAAGTCATGGATGTTGAAAGTTTAACGTCTTCATATTTGTCTAATTATATAGTTGACTTTTCATTCAGGAAGTTTGACGCTGCGCTGTCAGTACGCTTGTCCATGTTTGTGATTGGTCGAATGCTCCAAATACCACCCCTTTCATGTGAACACGCACCTAACTAGATAGGACACGGCTGGCTTGAGCGATCCACTTGATAACCCGCGTCGTTGTACCGTTTAGCGAGAGCGCGTATGTTTTGGATTAGGCCAACCGGCTAACTCAAACATATCCATGTTAGGTTGAACCAGCTTCGTAGTACAGGCCTCTGATTGGAAGAGTAACTTCATCACAACCAATCTGCTGTTTGGGTTGTACTGTTAATGACGCTTTAATTGAGAAATTAGTCATAGTAGGTTAGATCATGGGGGCATGTCACATTTAATCCTACATTTGTGTTGTGTAAGTGCAGGTGAGATTACAAGGATACTAGGGACACATTTGCTCTCTTAATAACTGCTGCCCTTGAGTACTGTCTTCTAGCAAATTAGAGTTGACATGTAGGACTTGAATATTAGAATGACTTCATACCATCCTGTTGTCATTAACAAAACAGAAATGGTTGTTAATCAAACACAAAGGAGCCTGCACAGAGTCAACGTAGGACAAAATAAAAGGTGTAGCTGAATAATCTTTGACTGATCATATTTGGAAAAGCATGTGTTATTAATAGCACTACTGATGCCGTTGTTTTATTCAAATGTTCCAGCGAGTGACGAAAAAGCAAAGCATGAAGAAATTAACCTAAAGCAGCTAAATGGAATTCAGCCCATGATTCATTCCAATATGTACACCTGTGCTCTTCCTGTTGTGACATGTCAAAATGTCTATTTGATACACAGCCTCAAGAAATTATAGTTTAATTAAAACAGTCAGTGCTCATTAACCAACTGACATTTCAACTCCTTACTGAGGTTCAAGCTAGGTTTCTTTTTCAGAAACAAGTCCTGTTTCTCACTTGAGGCCAGAAAATGTCTAGTTTCTGTGACCTTTTTACCTGTGCTGGACTGATTTATATGAGTGCACCTGCCTATTACCTGCACAAGTTAGATGCCGCCTATCACAGTGCACTGAGATTTGCTACTAATTGTAAAGCACTTACTCATCACTGTACCCTGTATGCCAGGGCAGGTTTGCCTTCACTTACTGTACGGAGGCTCAGTCATTGGTACATGTTCATCTATAAAGCCATGTTGGGTAAACTACCACCTAACATCTTCTCACTGATCTCACAGAGCGTTGCAGGTAGCTATTGCCTAAGATCACATGATGTGGTTTTGTTACTTGTGCCAAGTGCAAGGACTGACTTAGGTACGAAAGCTTTTATGTGCTTGGAACAGTCTTAAAGAAGTTTTGAAACTGAGCAATTTGGTTCCACTGCATGTTTTAAAGCTCGGATAGGTGCAATGCTATTTGATACTGTTGGTACTTGTCAATGTCGATAGGCATGTAAATGTAGCCCTGTAAATATGATGTATGATGTCCTTTATTGTTTTCTGTTGTTTTCTGTTTCATGTCGTAACCTACGTGGTGCAGGTTGTTTTGTGTTTCATGTCGGAACCTACTTGGTGCAGGTTGTTTTATGTTTCATGTCGTAACCTACTTGATGCAGATCTCCCTTGAAAAAGAGATTGATGATCTCAGTAGGACCACCTGGTTAAATAAAGGTTTGAAAGGAAATGAGACTTATGGGCTGTCTTTAGTGTTTTACCTTGAATTGCATTCATAGCCAATGGTACCAACAGTGTCCAAAAGGTCTGTTATGTCCACGCTCCCAACTCATTGCTTCTATAAGCCAATGGGTAATGCAGTCTGGTTTCAGTGATGCATTTAAGAAAAGAGGGTTCCTGTTGGTTCATCATATGCCTAAAGTTGAGGTCTAGTCCTCTAAAACTAACCTTAATGGATTGTAACGTTTCCCAAACGCTAGCTGAGAAGGGCAGTAACAAAAGATTACATACCCCGGGGAGTCAGTGGTTAAAAAAAAAACTCTCCTCGTCTGGATTTAGAGAAATTAACCTTTGCAATAAAGAAAGCCTACTTATTATGCAGGATATGATTTTATCGTATATAAAGCTTCTTGCTTTGTAAATCACTGTTAACATGTCCATTTACATACATTTTTTTTGTTATGTTATTCTCCCTTCATTCTTTTGAATACTAGAAAAATGTGTAACGTCGTTTGCTGGAAAACTAAATTTTAACAAAAATATTGGTAAAAAAATAACCCAGGGCAAAAGAACAGGAGCTAACTGATTTGTAAAACCAAAATACTTTGTTTAAAAACTCTGAAATAAAAAATGTTCACCAGCCGATACAAAAGTTAAGATAAGGAACACTTTCTTGAAATTAAAACAGAGGGTGGAAATGGGTCAACCAGATAAATTAAATAAGGAAAGTTACAAGCCAGCAACTGGTTAAATGTTGTTCATTAGTGATGTTATGTATTGCGCCGAGGCTTCGGAGCGTGTGTCGAGTAATCCCCAAAGCTTTTTGTGAAGCTTGCATCGAGGCTTGTATCGTTTTGGGCCAGTGACGTCACCGATGACAAACAAAGCCTCGCTGCCCCTCAATACCACGTGACTGCTTTAGTTAGTGCTTTAGATCGGTTGAAACACAACGCTCTGATAACGCTCATCAATACTGATGGTCAGGATCAGGATGTATTTATTATACATCGAACGATATTACCCCTCCTGTACCCGGGCCCGGTGACACAATGGAATTAACAGAAAAAAAGGCCTTTGCCCACCTAACCATTGTTTTTGATGGGTGAACCTCCCATTGATTGATGTCAGACATCTCATTTAGTTTTTCTACACCTCACACTCTCCGAAACCACACACCCCTTCAAAAGAAAAGCCCTATAGATGTAATGCTACTTGAACTTATACTACTACGTACATCTGATATGTAACTCCTTCAGCCTACTTTCAGCTGCACAAACTATTCAACTATTAACTTATTCAGCTATTTCAGGACATCAAGGCTATACATGTTGTTGTTTATACCTATTTTTAAACCTTTTCTTTTAAATATTAAGCTTTTTCTGCATTTTTGTAGCTAAAAGCAGCTACCATTCAGCTAATAACATATTCAGCTTTTTCTGCATTTTCAGCTAAATTCAGCCCTAAATGTTCACAGTTTACAGCATTCGCACGCATTTTCTGCAGGAAATGCATTTTCTAGTTGTTCACTTCATGTTCACCCCGTTTCTTTTTACAAAATTTGCATTAAAAACAAAGAGCAGACAGACGCCTATACTTAGCTTTTAGAATTAAAAAAACTCAAGTTAATGGTATTGAAGTTCACCACTGTCCAATGGAAAAGCGACACATTTATTTATTATAGGTCTCTGCATACGAGCATTGGAAAAACGATAGCTCTATGACTTATCATACTTCCTTACATGAATGGAGTTAATGCGAGAATGGATTATTTGGCTGAAACTCTCCAAGCTTTGAATCCATGTTTTGATACTGATGTGTGTTTTGGTGGGTCTCTGTTTGCTTTTGGAGGAGAGCAGTGAAGCTGGTGGCTGTCTGTGACAAGAGCTATCAGACTGCTATCTTCCTGACTTTGATGACTACAGGTGACAGAAGATGATGGGCAGCAAACCATATTTTGGATTTGACATTCAGATCAGGTGGATAAGAAGTACAGAGGCAGGGGCTTCAGAAGGCATTGACAAAGACCGTCTGTGGTCCTGACTATCTGCTGGAGCCCTGCCTTCGTGTATATTGAACAAATTGATACTTTGGACTAACTTAAAACATTTTCGCTAATTTGTTACAGCACATTTTTTTAGTTTATTCCTACTTAATTTTTTGACCTAACATTTTTTATTTGAGTCAAGTAAAAAATATTGCTTCCGTCTAAGATATATATTTACATTAAAAAAAGTAATAAGATGATTCATTCTGAAGACCGCACAACATTTATTACTTTGTTATAACTTAATTTTTCCTTTTGGACTAACCTCATATTTATATTAGTTCTGAGTAGTTTTTAAGTTTGTGAAAACTAATTAAAAAAAATACTTAATTTTGTTGAAGGCAATATGTTTTATTATAGCTTAAAATATTTTCTTTTAGTACAAAGCAAAAACTTTAATGTACATCAATACAATACTGTGTTTTGTTTACTGTAAACAAATTACATTTGCTTTAAACTTATAACACTTTGTTTAGCTCAGTTCACATAAATACAGGAATATTCTCTTCAAAAGACCTTAACATTTATTGGGATGTCTTTAAAATATGCTTCACCTATTCTGTTTTATAAAATACAATATTTTTTTAATTAAAAATCAATAAATCAATAAATTAATACAATTAATTGAGTAAATTATGCAACCAATTTGCACTTATGTAAAAAATAAATAAAAGTCAATCAAGATCACTTTGACTTTTTTTTTTTTACAAAACTCTCCTGTAGCCTGTCACGGCTTGGCTCTCAGCCATAACAAACGCAGCGATGAGACGACGACGTGAGTATGGAAAAAAGAGGAGTTTATTCACGCTCCCCAAAACAACCGACCACCAAACAGGGTTAACAAGCTCTATGCAGGAGGATAGCTGTTCCGGGCTGCTCTCCTCCTGCATAGAGCTTGTTAACCCTGTTTGGTGGTCGGTTGTTTTGGGGAGCGTGAATAAACTCCTCTTTTTTCCATACNAATGCTTCAAGTGTAAATATGCCGGATTTTAGCTTTGAGCTAATTTCCATCCGCAGTCCCTCACATACAACATATAAGAACATGACATTTATAAAGATAGCAAAAATAAATACATGATATGCAAAAAGAGCAAGAGCAGCATATACAAGTATTTACCACATGGCAGTACAATGTAGCAGCTACGACATATAAAGTGCAAGAAAAGATAAAAGAGCTACATAAAGTGCAAGAGGAGATACCCCTGTGTGAAAGTGCATTTAGCGGTGATTGCACGTCTGTTTGTTTCTCAACCATTCTTTTAGTTGACCTTTAAAGCTATTGAGAGTGGGACAATCCCGTATCTCAGTTGGGAGGCTATTCCACAATGAGCTGCCTTTAATGGAGAGGACATTCAGTAAAATGCTGACTTACTTCAGGGTTTTAGGACGTGTCACTGTGGCACTCTATAGGTGGACGTTTTAGAATGCAATATCAAGACAGAGACATTGGAGATGCACTAGTCAACCTGACATCCTCTGCTGACCTTGAAGATTTGAAAACTATCAAGGTCATCCCAATACCTGATGATGGTGTCCAAGAATACAACTTTACCGTCTGTGAAGAACCAGCGTCTGCTCAATCAGACGATACTGACATCTTGTCCACACCCTTCAGCTCAGTCTCTACAAGAACTCGTATCTGGTTGAAATTATTGAACTGACACAAAAGGCCAACCTTGTTCAAAGATTGCAATGCTACAGATTGAACTGCATTTTTCGTTGCTTAATTGCTTTGGCCTCTGTATGTTTCATATGAAGTTAAAAAAGAATGTGATTTCACAGATTCTGGTTATGCTACTTAAACCCTTCTTAATGGCCAATACATGTTTATCTGAAGTTGTAATTAAG
>NW_011369947.1:12116514-12144602 GCF_000735185.1 Notothenia coriiceps
CATATTTGTGTTTTGTACATATACGGGAAATACAGGACTTTATCGACTTATTCAATTATCAACTTATAAACACGTCGACTTTCATCCCGACTTCCTCAATTTATAGTCTAATGCATCATCATATTCAAGTTCATGTAATGTAGATATCCCGAAAGAAACTTCCCCACACACCAAGCCTCTCACACTCACAATCTTTTGATTTACTCTACAGACTGTTATTAGTTACCCCTCCAAAGTGGGTAGTTTTTGTTACAATCAACATCCGTTTCTGGAAACCGGAAACAACACACACCACACACGCACACACACACTACACACACACACACACACACAACACACAACACACGACAACACACACACACCACAAACACACACACGACAACACACACACACACCACACACCACACACACACACACACAAACACACACACACACAACACACACAATCTCTCTCTCTATCACACACACACACACCACACACACCCACACCACACACACACACACACACACACACACCACAAACACACCACAATCTCTCTCTCTATCAACAAACACACACACACACACCCACACACACACACACACACACACACACTCTCTCTCTCTATCACACAAACACACACACACACTCTCCTCTTACTACATCACACAACCACACACAACACACACAACACACACACAACATACACTAAACTATCCACAACAAAACACAACACACACACACACACAACACACACACAAAAAACACACCACACACACACACCACACTCTACTCTGTCCCCCCCCCTAATCACACAACACACACACACACAACACACAACACACACACAACAACAACACACACACACACACACACCCTCTCACTACTCACTACACTACACTCACCACCCACTCACAACCACTCTTCTCTCCACACACATACTCTACACATACACACACACACACACACAATTCTCTCTCTATCACACAACACAACACAAACACACACACACACACACACACACACCACCAATCTCTCTCTCTATCACACAAACACACCCACAACACACACACACACACACACCACACACACACACACAACACCACCACACTCTCTCTCTATCACAACACACAACACACCCACACACTCCTCTCTCACACCACCACAACACACGCACGCACACCACACACACACACACAACACACAACACACACACACACACACACACATCTCTCTCTATCCACACACCACACACACACACACACAACACAAACACACTACAACATACACACACTCTCTCTCTCTCCCATCAACACACACAGACACACACTCTCTCACCACACCACACACACACACCACACACACACACACACACACAACACCACACACACCGACAATCTCTCTCTATCACACACCCACACACACACCAACACGCCCACAACACACACACACACACCACACACACACACACACTCTTTCTATACACACCCACACAATTATACAATGTCGAGTTTACCGTACGTTATTGAAGGTACATTTTTTTCTAAATTTTCGACTTATAAAATTTTTCATATTGTATCAAAGTGTTCAAAAGGGGTAGTAGCACAACTTTCCGAACTTATCAAACTATAAACTTACCAAGGACGTCGACTTAACGAACTTCCTCAATTTATTTCTATAATTTACTTCATCATCAACTAACTTACAAATGTTTGTGGACACACACATTTGGGTCTCTAGTTTCCAAAGGCTACCACAGACGAGACTAACCTACTACGGTGAGGTGTACACACCACCGAGGCGTCGTTGTGGACTGTTCGGTTACGCTCGTGACTCACGGGTATTCTTACGTCACCCCGTAATATAGACTGTTAAACGGTGCACAAGTTTTTGTACTCAGAATATTTTTTCTAATGGAGCTGGCTCGTAGTTCCCTTGGCGCCGCTACCGGGGGCGCGGGGGGATACTTGACTTTATACCAAAATAACCCCCCAAACACACATTTTACACTCTACCTTCGTCAATAGAATTCCATGAAGAACGAGACGAGACTTCCCTTTCAGGCCTTGTCTAACGACATTACGCATACCCCTTCGTTACGCTACAGGAGATCAGCATCAGGAGACAGAGAACAACAGAAGTACGGAGTTTCTACCGGTAAAAACAATTATAAAAGATTAAGAAATGTAAGACAGAGCGTTGGGCTCCGTCCGGTTGTCCAGAAAAGGTTTAAGGAAGGAGTACTTTTATACATTAGACAGGAGTCATGTACGCGAGGAGACAGGAGTCACATGCATCACAGTATCAGAGACAAGCCGCAGTCACTATAGTTGTAGACAGTTGTCAGTTGAGTCAGAAAAAACCCCCAGGCTATTAAAGTTCATATCAGGCTGAGCCTAAGAACAACGGAGCTCAGAAATAGGTCAGGCAGGAGGTTCATGATGGACTAGGATGTCACCCAGATAGGCACACAGGAGAGCCAGATACATGGAAGTGTCGAGTAAAGTAGGCAGGCAAGGTAGATCTACAAGAAAGTTAGTTCATGACGACAAGAATAGTGCACGTAACAGAGAAGAGCACAAGATCGGAGTGATCACGACACAGGTCAAGCACCACTCGGAGACGCGACAACAGAAGAGCACAGTATGCAGCGTAAGTCAGACAGGAGTCATACAGTACGTCCAAGCAGGAGATCAGAAACAAACGTCATTGTAACTAAGACGACATAAGAGTAACAAGATGCGTCTCATGACACGAGAGATCAATACCGAGTAGGTCAGGTGGAGAGTCAGTTCCAGCGGCACGAGAGCGAGAATCAGGTGAACGCACAGTCAGCCTGTTTACTCTGGAGTCATATCGAGTAGCTGCACACATCTATGTAGAGTCTCTTAATTTCAGTGAGGGAGTGACCACGCGTCGAGTTCACGAGCAGGAGTTAAGACACAGGAGACGGGAGTCAGCACACGAGTCAGACAGGAGACAGACAGGAGACAGGAGTCACACAGGACTCAGACAGGACTCAGACAGGAACAGACAGGAGTCAACAGGAGTATACAGGAGACAGACGGGCAGGTCAGCACAGGAGCACAGGAGTCACAGAACACGGACGACACTCCGAGAGATCAGACCACGCGACAGAAGCCGCAGGAGCACAGGGAGCTCAGACAGCGCGAGCTCAGACAAGGCAGCGAGTCAGCAGGCCGCAGTCAGACAGGAGTCAGACAGGAGTCAGACAGTAGACCAGGTAGAGTCAGACAGGAGCTCATACAGGACGACAGGAGATCAGACAGGAGACAGCAGAGTCAAACCAGGAAACAGACGCAGCGAGTCAGACAGGAGTCACTACAGTAGCCAGAAAGGAGCTCAGAAAGTACGTCAGCCGCAGGAGTCACCAACTGAGAGATCAGCATAGGAAGACAGGAGTACAGACAGGAGCTCCGCCACACGCTAGTCCCAGACAGGAGTCAGAAAGTAGATCAGACAGAAGTCAGACAGGAGACAGGACACCGGAGTTCAGACAGGAAGTAGAAAGTAGCTCAGACAGGAGCCCAGACAGGAGTCAGACAAAGGGACGGGAGTCAGCACAGGAGTCAGACAGCGCCGGTCGCCGACCGCACACAACTCTCACGACACACTAGACAGCGAAGACACAGACGGAGTCGAACATGAGTTCAGACAGGAGCCGGACATGAATCGGACAGGAGACAGTCAGTCAGAAACGAGGTCAACACAGCCTTTTCTTTTAAATATTAAGCTTTTTCTGCATTTTTGTAGCTAAAAGCAGCTACCATTCAGCTAATAACATATTCAGCTTTTTCTGCATTTTCAGCTAAATTCAGCCATAAATGTTCACAGTTTACAGCATTCGCACGCATCTTCCGCAGGAAATGCATTTTCTAGTTTGTTTTATTTCCCTGCAGAATCAGACCACATACAGTATCTCATAGTTTATTTAATAACTCCATATCATTATATACTGTTGACACTGATATACAACAAAGGAAAACCTTATAGAGATGGTGACCTGATCTGATGATCAATTTTCTTAAAGGAATGTACCACTGTATCCCATAATCTATTCAAGAGTATGGATTCATAATCAAAATGATGAACCAGATCCCTAGAACATAATGATGCACGACAAAAGAAAATAAGGATTTTAATGTACATGGAAATCTTTTGTTTCAAGTGTCTGTATTCCAGGGTATGCCTGTTGTAGAGTCCCTTCATAGTGTATTCAGAAATAAAAAAACTCAGTTAGAATAGATGATGCGCAATTTGCTTTTTGCTCACTGCGAGGTAAGGCGCAGCAAAAACAACTAGTGAGTTTCCCTGGCTACGTCCCCTACTAGATTTTGTGCTTCATACATCTGTTATCTGATTGGTTGCACATCGAAAGGTCAGCGTTAATACAGGTCACAGTTGAAATAATTAGAACTCTTTGTGCACGATTGGATACATCTTGTAGCGCATCAAGTACCGCCTCCTCTAATGGGGAAGCACCGCTGTTTCCATAGGAAACCAAGGGTCCTTGATTCTCTTGACCAAGATTAGAACGTTTTTTTTTTCTGGTATTAGGGGGATTATTTGTCTTTACAAAAGTTCAAAATGTCCAAACGTTTGATTTTCTGAACACTTTACCTCAGCTTGTGTCTGACAACCTAAAAATTTAACCTTTAGAGTTTAAAAGTCTTTAAAAACTGAATTTGTATCAACGACGGATACGTCAAAAAAAGTCTGTTGTAGAAAAGACTTTGCTGAACTCTTCTCTACACACTTGCATACACACAGACACACACATTGCGTTTGTAGTTTGATGTTATACTTTGCTTTGATGTGTTGTTAGTCCAGGCATTGTCCTGTAGATGATTCACGGATTCCATGTTTATTCCTTTCTGTGTGAACCATTGAAGCTGCTCGTCCACTCTTTTGATCATCAGGGATTCGGTTGGAACAGTTAAAAGGATTTTCTTTCTCAAAGAAATGTCATTAGGACTGTCCCACCTTCACCAACTGCGACACCATTTGGTCTGTCCATATTCCTCACAAATATCTATAATAAACTAAAGCCAACCTTCCTCCGCAACTCCAAATCCATCATTAGAAAACTGAAGTAAGTAAGAATGGCTGAACGGTAAATGCCTAATGTTGTTTTTCCCCTTAAGTAGATCAGCTCAGGAGTACAGTTTTCAAAATGACACTCAAGAGGATTAAAACTGTTCATTACAGTGGTTCTCAGTGTTGGGCAAGTTACTTCCAAAATGTAATATATTACATATTACTTATTACTGTTTTTTGAAAGTAATAAGTTACATTACAATTAATATTGTAATGTAACTTATTACTTTCAAAAAACAGTAATAAGTAATATGTAATATATTACATTTTGGAAGTAACTTGCCCAACACTGAGAACCACTGTAATGNTTGCAAAATATAAATCTATTCTAGTAGACCTCAACAATGGAATTATGATCAGTGGAAATGGCCATGAAATGGGACCTTTAATTTTCTCATCTTAAAGGGGCCCTATTATGCTCATTTTCAGGCAGGGAGGGAGGAGTGTGTGGGAGATAACTCAACCAGATGAGGGCTGTATCTATGTTTTGTCAGTGTATGTAATGCTGTTTTATAATGTTGTATTTGTCTCAATAAGACCTATGGTAAAATGAGATGCTACATATCAATGGGCTAACCTTATAATAAATTAAAATATGTGTCTCTAAAATGTCTGCTGCCACCAACGCACAATGGAGAATAGCACTGAAATATTTAAACTGTGTTCAGACAGAATGGAAAGTGGATTTTAAAAGCAGCGGGATTGAATATCAGGAGTTTGGCCCATGGTGACATGGATTGAGGGGAAGAGGTGATTATTGAGCTTTCTGTCTTAAACTCACTTTTACAGTTTGTGCCCGGAGAACCAACCCTTTAAACTGGCTTTGATTTGAACTAATCCTAGGTATCCCTTCAACCTATTTGTGTCTACTACTTTTAACTGTTCATTTCTATTTTCTTTCCCTCACAAAGAGCATATCTCTGCACAGGCCAGGCTGTTTGAACCCCCCTCTAGATTAGAGCCTTCCACGCCACCCACCCATCCCCAGATCATCCCTGACGTAACCAATCACCAATTAATCCCCCACAGAAGCATCACATACAGTTACAACCACCCCCGTTCTCCCTACCAACCAACTTTTTCATCTAAGCCTATTCATATACAGACGTAAAATAGGAGAGAGGCGCGGCAGCTCTGCCAGGGCCCCTGTCACTGTCAATTGCCCCAAACGGACATCACCCAGCAGCGGCGGCTTACTTCAAACACCAGCGTCTCATTAGTAGGTCCAGCGGCATACAGGCTCTCTGGCTTGTTGAAAGAGCGCTGGTAGTCGAACACGGTCCCACCAAAGTGGAACTTCCCCGGCCAGTCCACCGTCCAGTCCCCGGTCAGGTAGTACTTCCTTTTCAGGGAGCGGGTGGCCAGGTAGCTGGTGGACACCTCCATTTCCTGAACGCGGATGCTTCGGGCCCCTGAAGGGACTGTTACCATGGAGTAGTACTCTAAGGGAAATTGAGGAGAAGGAAGAAAGTCAAGGCTGAATCATTCCTACATCTTTGTTTATTGCCGTTCCCTGACTCTTATTTTGTGTTTCATCATAAACACCTGCTACCCATGCTCGCATACCATAGGCTTCACGCAGAAAATTGTGTTATTTGCTGTTTGCACACAAACTGAATGTAGAACTCGGCCCAACATCGTTTTGTCGATTTATTTTCTTATTTTAATAAAAATAAAAATGTGGTTTATTTTGCGGAGACCTATGAGCGCCCATGTTCATAAAACAAAACCTCTAAATGGTAAAATACTAAGAGTGCTACAAGTAAATTGGACACTAGATCAACAAGAGTAACTTATCACGTGAAGGTAGTAAAGTACAGTGGTCCGAAGAGAGATTTTGCAGGATTTGGTGTCAACGCAATTAGCAAAAGTACTTTTTCAGTATATCGTTTTTATAATTAAACCCAATGCTAATCAGGAACATAATAACATTACTGAGGGTATTTTCAAACTTTCTTTGAAGCAAACCGATCCACTGTGTCAGAACTAATCCTAACCCCAAAGCATAGGTTTGACCGAAGAGGTCAGACAGAGCTATCCAAAGGTAAAGATCAGAGTAAGCACTGTACATAACATGAACGTCATTGACTATATATTTCTGTTATTAAAAGCAAGTTAGGAAAGCGATGGTAAACTTTTCTCACTATGGCATTCCTCACTGTAGCCCACCATGCACTCAACTTTATTTGTGTCATGTGTGTTAGTGGATGAAGTGAATCAGTGGATGAAGTGAATCAGTCCATTATGAAGTGGGATTAGATGCATTTGTCTGTGCATTTCCTCTGTCCTTGTTAGTGGGCTTAAGTCTCCCTTTGTCTTGTAGGAGGACTAAGTTTATGCTAGCCCACATGCACAGACACACTACAAACAAAGACAGGCTTACCGTTGGCCCTGTGTTGAAGGGTGTATTGGCCCTTGAAGAACTTGCAAGTGGAGTTGTCTCCCTTACAGGCCCCGCAGGCATCCAGAGAGGCCTTTGAGCCCAAAATCTGGTCACAGCCTACTGCCTGTACACACACACACACACACACACACACACACACACACACACACACACACACACACACACACACACACACACACACACACACACACACACACACACACACCATCAATGCTGAATAGAATTAAGAGGAATAAACGTATGTGTTTAGACAATCCAAGTCTAACGTTAACTCCAACTGTGTTGACATTGGGTGTTTCAAGTAACTAATGCCCTTGACAACAGAAGAATATAACCATTGTTGGGTGATGCAGCATTACTTTTAAGATGAGATGAAGTGTAGGAACAAAATCAGTATGTATTAGATGTAGTTATGTAGGTCCAAAGCATTTAACTGCGAAAAAAAAAAAAAGGTAAGAGGTAAATTCATTCTTGGACCCACAACAAAAACTAAATGTTTTCTTTATTATAAGCTCTCATGCGTTGTATAAGCAATTGGATTATATATTGGCAAGAATATCTCCTTTAAGGGCTGCATGTATGGCAAGCAACGTGACTGCTTTCGACAACGTTTTAAACAAAGGTCCAGTTTAACCCAATAATCAAAATCCTTTACATGTTAATTTCAATCATTTTTTGCAGGTAAAGGAAGATTTTAAAACATTTCAAGGCAGGTGTAGTTTCTCTAGCAGAAGCAACACATATTGGCTAGCAACCTGTCTCAGTACCCTACTGTCAATCAAAGCGTTGATGCCTCTTAATACCTTTAAAGTTAAGTTGCGTTATATAGAAAATGAACCCTCCGTATAGTTGTCGAAGGGGGAAGTTAACTGAAGTCCAAAACTGTTTTTTTTGGTACCAGGCTGCTGACATGTTTATTTCTGCTGCAGACTGGGGCTTCTTAACCGGAGGGTTTATAGAGAATAACCAGCCCTAAGTGGCCGTTAGAGGAACTGCACTTTCTGACCATTCCAGTTCAACTTTCACCAATGGAGGTTGCCGCTTGGTTGAAACTACAATCTTGGACACCCACCCAACACTTGATTATGAGATCAATACCGAAACAAGTCTGAAAAGCATATTCTTCCATGAACTGTCATTTTTGTTCTATTTTTGTTCATGAAAGAGTTGGTCAGCACAGTGAATCCAAACAGACAATGTACCTCACACACTCCATCAATGCATAAATCTCCTTTGTGGTCGGAGCAGGAGGTGCCATCTTTGACCTTGCTGGCCATGGCGAAGAAGAAGTCAAAGTCTTCAGCGATGCAGTACAGCTTACAGATGTCTTCATCTGCACATAGAGCAAACATTAGTATCATTGAAAAAGGTCAACTTTAAGGGAATGTCACTTAATGTGACTGATTCACCAAAGTTATTTTATAACCTGGTAAATATAAAGTTGCCATAGCTGATGTTCTGCAACCTCTTACGCACATAATGTACGGTAAATGTCCTGGTGACGCTGAATTGGAAAGGACAGGAATTTGAATATGAAGGCACCCAGGGGTATTCATTTGGGGTTGCAGTTTTATTTTGCGGTTCAGATCAGTTATTACAGACAAGTCTCTACCGCCGCCTTTGATTAAAATAAATGACGGTGAAGGTGACTTGGCCTAAGGTCCCAGAAGGCAGTTCAGAGTCTGTTCCTCTGTACACCGCCTCCCATTCATCAACAGCTTAAATAGGCCTGGGACGACGGCCAAATGCACCTCTCTCTCTCTCTCTCTCTCTCTCTCTCTCTCTCTCTCTCTCTCTGTGTGTCTGTGTGTGTGTTACGAAGCTGGCCCGTTGGCTTCCTTTTTAAATCCATCCCCACCGAGGGGTGCAGGTGGCTACATGTCTCCCGTGCACATTACACAGTGATAGTTTCCTCCAGCTTTTTGGCTCTAATCACTGCAGCAGTAAATAGAGTTTGGCATTACAGAAACACTTTATGAAAAAAAGATTAGGACTAGCAGGCCTACAGAATGAAAAGATCTACGGAATTAAGACGAGAAAAGGCTTGCCATGAGCACTGTGCAATCCTCTGTGTGTTTAACAGAGCTGCTCTTTGAATATCCCTAAAGGGTGCTGCATGAGTCCTAAATATTGAAATTAGTTACCCGTTTAGCACTTCCTGGTTCCTTCACATCAATGTTATTTGAATGGTTTGTGGTAAATACAAGCTTACGTTGGTTGCTAACAAGCGGCCAACAAGTTGCTAACAAGTGGCTAAATGAGACCACTAAACATCATTAGCCAATGACGTCAACATCATTTAAAAAAAACATTAGCCACCTTTTAGCTTAGCAGTTTTGTGACAGTCATGTAGTCGGGTCATGTGTTTCGGCTGACGTTAGATTTTTACTCCTGGTGCACTTTAAAATGGTGGAGATTATCTTACTAAACAAAAAGTGTAAATATCATAAACGTGTGTTTGCCACAGAGCTTATTTCCTGCAGTATCCCAAAATCCAATGGAACAATCCCATTTATTGGAGTCGAGGGAGCCCTTGTGATGCTAACTTCTGGATCAGCCTACAAACATATGTAATTACTGCAACACTCTACAACGGATGCATTAAATATAAAATACTTATTGGGTCTTATAACAATTGATAACCTTACCGTCCACTTTGGTGTAGGGCTTCCACTTGTAGTACCAGCCCCTGAATGGCTTGCTGTTGTACTCGGCACACTGCTGGGCCCGAAAGTCCACAGCGCTGAGTGGGCACGTCCGAGTGTTACACAGCTGGTTGAGGCGGCTGGAGCCTGAGCAAAATTTACCGTTGTTCTGTGGCCTGGGTGGAAGACAAGACAAGACCCAGAAAAAGAGACAATGAAAAAAAAGGGTTTAGTCATGGAGATATTCTGCTTGTTTTATGATCACACTTTAACCAATGCATTAACACGACAATCAAAACTCATTAGCTAAAATGTGGACTGTGTATTGAGACTGCATCACAAGACAAGTACACTTATATAGTGGTGGTAACTAACCTGTGTTCATTAATTATTTGAGCAGATTTAATATCATGTTCCCCTCTAGGTAATTTTCCTTTACTGTTGTGCAATTCAATGGTCATTGCAGTTTTGCAGATGTATGGAAAGTATGCATAAAGTATGCAAACACTTGCCATATTAATATCCTAAAAATAAGTGTTTTTACAGGTTTTTAAGACCTGAAAGAAACACACAATTTCTTTAATTGAGAAACACAGACAACACCATGAGACTTTCCAAAATTGTTTTCCTTCCAAGAAGCAAAAAATCCCTGACTCAATAACACCCGGTGCATAGAACAACATTTTTTTGCCTGTTTTTCTTGCCTGAATGTATGTTACTTTTGTCTTCCCATAAGAAAACTAAACAGGGCAGCTTTAATCCTTCACAAGGTAACTTGGCCCATCTCTGAATGAGTGACAGAAATGCAAACAAAATATATTCTCAGAGTATATTACACCAAATGTGTTCTCTAAAATGGCACCATCTTATCTGTCAGTGTAGTGTTATCCCTGATGAAAGCAAAACTGAGTGGACTAAATGTCACATTGATTTAAAACAGGAATGTCAAAGAGAAGTTTGCATGCCATGATATTTACACACCACACCAAATCAACACTCATATAACCACACAGGAAGAGCTGACAAAAAATATAAACAGGTAATTAATCTTTAATATGCCATTAAAATAATAAAAGCCATCACCACTTGTTAGATGAAGACAAACAGAGTCTTGAAATGTCTGAAGTCTCATGTTTTCTAAACTCATGCCAGGCATTCCAACGCTACCACCAGCAGAGAAAATTGGGCCTTTTATGTCCAATAAAAGCATATCCCTTAGTGTTGCAACGTAATGAAACTTTGGAAAAGGAACAAAAAAAGAGAAGTAAACACCATGAGACTGCAACTATTTATTTGGGAATTGCCAATTGCCAATTGCCAATGCAACTGTCTGCAACAATCAGAAACATTTCTTCACTGTTTTTTTATTTAACTCTTTTAAATGTTTCCCTCCATTCAGACCTGGACTCAATCAATCTGCGACTCAGCTGCCAAGAGTGATGGAGCTCCTCAAGGTGTGTGTGTGTGTGTGTGTGTGTGTGTGTGTGTGTGTGTGTAAATCTGTTCAGTGCCGATCTCGCTTCCCTTGGCGAGGGGGGGAATTGGCCCAGGTTTTCGTAGGCCTGATCCTATTAGGACTTAGCGGCAGACAAATGCAGCCCATATGGTAATGTGCTTACGGCAGGCCAGTGGGGAACTGTACCGCATACTGTGTCGTATAGTCAAGGCCTTCTGATCAGAGGCAAGTGTAGAAAACGGGACAATTTTCTCGGGAAAGTTGAAAGCAGTTTGCGGATTATGGACCATCTGGCCCTGAATTTCACAACCCTTCTGGTTTCTTAACCTCTCTTCTTCTTCTTCTTCTTCTTCTTCTTCTTCTTCTTCTTCTTCTTCTTCTTCTTCTTCTTCTTCTTCTTCTTCTTCTTCTTCTTCTTCTTCTTCTTCTTCTGTCCCTAGATCCTCCAGTATCATTGGAACTGTAAATCGACTTCCAATAACAGGATAGAAACCAGATCTGACAACATTTTCAGTTTTTGTTTCAGTCATTCCTCTTCTGTCTCTACACCCTGACTCCAACGCAACCCTCAGGAACGTTAAGGGAGCTTTAAAGTCCCGGGAGCCTTGTAAATCTGCCTAGTGACAGAAACTATAGGGCAGAGGTCATCTTGTTTAGTCTTGTCTTCTTGAGTCACCTGCTTCCTCTCCTTCTGCCTCTCAAACAATTTCTAACATAGATCCACAATATGAGGCTCTGCTTAAGGCATAAACCCAGAAAAAAACCCTCTACTGACATTACATTACATTACTGTACATTGTATTTAGCTGACGCTTTTATCCAAAGCGACTTACAATAGAAGAATCATATAAGTACATCAGGTTTCATAGAGCTAAAACATTTCAAGTGCTACTCAACTGGCTTTAGATAAGCCAGTCCTTTATTAGTATATAAGTGCTTTGTTAATAGTTATATCGCTCGAAGTGGCGTCGAAAAAGATGAGTTTTCAGTCTGCGCCTGAAGATGTGTAAGCTTTCTGCTATCCTGATGTCAATGGGGAGCTCATTCCACCATTTTGGAGCCAGGATAGCAAACCCACGTGTTTTTGCTGATGGGAACTTGGGTCCCCCTCGCAGTGCGGGTGCAGCGAGCTGCAGGTAGACCGGCCAGGAGGGAGTTGCAGTAGTCTAGGCGTGAGATGACAAGAGCCTGGACCAGAACCTGCGTCGCTTTCTGGGTCAGGAGGGGACGTATCTGCAGCAGCGGGTTGTAGCAGCGATGTTTGCAGTGAAGGACAGTTTGTTATCTAGGGTCACACCTAGATTCCTTGCAGTCTGAGTCGGGGAAACAACAGAGGGGCCGATGTTGATTGTTAGGTCAAGAGTGGGACAATCTTTTCCCGGAAGGAAAAGCAGTTCAGTCTTGTCAAGGTTGAGCTTGAGGTGGTGAGCAGACATCCACTGAAAGATGTCCGCAAGACAAGCAAAGTCTAGCGGACTGACCAAACAAGGTTCATTCTAAGCACCGTGCCCCCCCCCACCCCCTCCTCGTACTATGCCCCCAACTCTCTTTAAATTGAGTGTGTGACAAATTGTGCTCCCTACAAAACCAGGTCAAGATCGTGAACCTAATCTTCTAGGCTTGTTGGTGAGGATTAAGTTGACTGTGTTTGATCTGGCAGGTGGTCTACGGGGAACGGAGGGGTGAGGCGGGAGGGGCGGGGAGAAGATTCCTTTTCTGTCTAGAGTAACTATTTGATGGGATGGCTTTAATCGGGCGATTTTACAAGACTCAAAAGATACACTATGGCCTCATAAAGTGGATGTGCAGAATCAAATTAATTACATTATAAGACTCTTCCTCGCTGTGTGGAAATTGTTTAGGAGGGTAGAGTTGACAATCTACAAACGCTGATATAGTTGTATGGTCACATTTTAAACAACGTCTGGAGGATTCGATTTTTGCAGAGAGTTTAAGATATTGATTAACATAGGTTGCGATTACATTTAATGCATATGTATATATATTTAAAGGGCATACACTTCTGGGTAACATTTGAACTATATCACCATGAAATCCCAGTTAACAGTTATTTGTAGTATTAAGTTTTCTGAAATGTTATGGAAATGTAAACATTACAAATTCTAATTCATTTTTTTTGACATATTTGATAAAAACGTTTTGATAAAAAGCAATTTTAAATATATATTTTTTACATTTCACATCAGAAAATACTGCTTATTAAGTTAAAAAAAAATTCAGCATGTTTTTATAAATGAAATGTATAAATCCGGCTAGAAATTATACAGTATATGAACAAACCCCACGTTAAAATCTATTTCTGATTAATGAAACTGCAAAGTGTCTTGTAATGAAGTACTTCTTACAGTACATGGAGATTTCTGGCTAAGAGTATGGGGAAAAATATTATTTTACATAGATATGCAAGAAAACCCAAGTTGATAACCTAAATTAACACAATTCTTTATTGTAATACATGTTTTATGAAATTATACTGTTAAATAAGCAATTGAGGCATTATCTAATGGAAACTGTTTGTGAATTTTGGAGAAATGTACTGTCACAAATGGACAAAGTCTGTAAAATAAACACCTAGATATGGATTTTGGATGTAGCACAAATAATTTGAAATTTACCAGCTAATGGCAATTTTGCTCATAGTGTCTGGCTTTTTAGGAGGAGTGCCCAGACAGGTCAGTTTAGGGGTGAAGAGAACATTAGAGACAAGCAGTCAGATTCAGGCTAATCCATATTCTGCTCAGATTAGGAGCAGAAGGGCCCTTTTTAAGTAATCTTAGAGATTACATGGGAAAAAACACACTCTGAGTCAGGGACTAGATCGTGACTCAGGAGTACACTGTGGGATACAACGTTTATCAAATTATTTTGGTGAAGGTATCTGTTAAGAATAGTTGGGAAATGTTCAAAGGTAAAATAGACACTATGAGATACACTAGACTCATTGTATTGCCTTAACATGAGAGTTCTAAGGAATCTGGCCACTTTTGGAAATGGTATCATGACATTTGTTGGATTAATGTTTAACCCTCCCCATCTTTCCAACCCCTTTCTCTCCCACTGACCCCCTAACTCACTGTTTAGCTGCACCAACCCCATTTTACAGCGGCTGCTCCTACAAAGCACTCTTAAGTGCCACAGGAATGATAAACGGATGTGACAGTTAACCTGGTTTAAAAGGGCTCTGTGGCCCTTTTTGGCCTGCCAGTTCTGGTGTATAATGTGTATCATATGAGGGCCGTTCTGCTTCTGAAACCTTTTGGTCTTTGATCCCTTGTGGGGATTAAGAGACGACTCGACTATGACAGACGGAGTAGTCACATCAGTGTCTGTCCGTCTGTTAAGTAAGCATTGAGGAAGCCAGTGGATTGAAGAGCACCATATACAATAGTAGAAGTTTCTGGTATCTAACATTATCTTTTAGTCGAGGTATTATGTTTCCCATGTAAAACTACAAAAAGGCTACATTTTCTCCACGCCTTTAGCAATAAAAAGGGCGTTTTAACTTTTGAAAAGGGTGGAATACAGAAACAGTTGAAGTCATAGTTGTAGTGGCAGACAATAAACAATAACTGAAATAATTTTAACATTCAGTTTAAGTGTTAGTACTGATTCAAGTTGAAAATATTTACTATTAATTTACGCCTTGAGCCTTTGAGTTTAATCAGTTGGGGTGAAGGTGCTAACTGGAGTTGAGGATTTAAATGAAAATATAGCAATGAAAAGAGTTAAAAGTTGATCATAAATGTACTGGAAAGTCTCAGTTGGCATTCTAAGATAATACTAGTCAAACTGTCAGCTGAAATAAGTTAAATTGTGTATTAACAGACAACGTTGTAGGGTGTAAAAAGAGCTCAAGACTTTTGTTTAGTTTGATTTGTATATATCAGTTAAAGTGTATTCTCGGAAAGAACTCAGATAAAGAATTAGAAATCAAAACAGTGACACTGTCAGTTGACAACTGCTGAACATGTAATTGTAATTGTCAGTTGGACATTAGGGAAAAAGGGAGTTGTACGGTTATAATACTTGTGCACAGGGTCGTCTTTGAACATGAGGGGTTGCGCATTTATTCAGCTTTGCGGGAAAAGTTATAATGTATTACAAATTAAAGACTAAAATGTTTGTCTTTGTGTGTTTCTCCCCTCTCCGCTGACTGCCTCCCTCCAGGTGCTGCCTCTCTGCCTCTCCCAGGTGAGACCAATCCCTGATCAGGGCCTGCTTAAAAGACTGAGGAAACCTGTGGCACCTCTTTTTTTCTGTTTGAATAGGGTGTGCTGTGTTGCAACATCTCTCAATTGTGTTGGTTAGGGGGATGAACAATAGTGATGGCGAGATGAAGCCTTATGAAGCTTTGAAGCTTTCCAGCCAATTGGTTCGCAAAAGGGTTCGCTTCATCATGGGCTTCATTTGAACACAAACCCCCTGTTGGTCAAAGTGTGTAAAACAGGCAGATTGGACATCTCAACAGTGTGCTCTATCTCAGTGGTTCTCAACTGGTCAGGCCTCGGGACCCACTTTTTACTTGGTCAATACATCGCGACCGAATTTTTTTTGAAGCACTCAAATCTATTCAACAAAAAATTGTGCTGTAATATATACGCTTTTCAGCATACAATATTAATAAAAGTGAAGTACAGTGCATATATCCCTTATATCCCTTCACAGAACTAAAGTATGCTTTTAAAAAAGGTTTAATGAGATGATGGAATCAAAGCTGAACTATATAAAAAGGCACACATGCTGTAAACCCAACCCCAGCAGGGGGGTCTGGGGTCATTCTGGTACACTCTGAGAAGAAAATAAATAAATCTATTACTACCCGACATATTAATAATGTTTTATGCCATTGTTTGTTTTTCACTTTGTTCTGACATCTTGCTGCGAGAAGAGTAAAGAGGAGATAGTCTGTGTGAAGTACTTTAAATTGTGGGTAAGGATAGATAGCTCCCATTGTTCTGTGACCTGTCAATCATCAAACCGGGGGTCATATTTCATTATGTGTTCATTTTTATCTGCCATCGAAAAATCGAGGCTCACCCTTAGAAAATAAAAAAACAAAACCGCCAATTTTTCAGGTTTGAAATATAAAACTTCCGGCTACAAGATTGAGACACTTACGTCAGCCGCCAACCTGACTCTAATGGCCTCTGGCTATTTGCCAAAAAATTCTTGAAGACAGTGTATCACTAGTAGAAGGAGTTATTTTTATAGAAACAACTACAAAAAGGCTCAGAGACCGGTTAGTCTTAGTCTATCAACGGCTTCAGGGTGCCTCTCTATTGAAACGCCATTTGAGAAGAAACTATGAGGTACCCANCATCAGAAGAATGGAGGCATGTGGTGCAGTGGGTTGTGCGTTGGTGTTCGGATCAGGGGGTCACAGGTTCAAACCCCACTGCAGTCAGCATGTCGTTGTGTCCCTGGGCAAGACACTTCACCACAAATTGCTCCTGTGGGGATTGTCCACAGTATTGAGTATGTAAGTCGCTTTGGATAAAAGCATCTAACAAGTAACATGTAATGTAATGTAACAATAAGCCAGAACCTAGGTTGTATTAATGCCAAATATTCCTTAAAGCAGAGTCTTTGCTAAGTCTGACAGGCTCCACATGCCTGTCTGTGTCTCGGTCATACATCTGCTGCGGATGCACATATGACACGGGCATAATCTCTATAAGTATGTCCTGTAATTACAAAAAGCAGAGAGAGAAGGATAGAGAGATTAAAAGATTAAGAATTCTGCAATTGAACTCTTTGGATGTGAGAAGTTAAGGTCAGGGCACGGGGACTTTAACTGCAAATGAAAAGAGCCAAATGAAGGAAAGCGTGTTTTGTTTTTTTCCACTACTGATCATCTGTTTCACACATTCTACTTAACTTTCCACTGTCACGGAAAAAAACACGGAGAAAGTAAATGGGGGAGGGTCTGCACACCGATCACTTACAGACCCTTACTCAGCTTGAAACGCTCAAAGAAAATAAATGTTGAGGAGTGTGAGCGCAAACTGTGACACAGTGTTCTCATCTCTACAGCTGCTCAGCTGGTAGGGGGGAGGAAGGAAAGAGGAAAGAAGTAACTAACAAGAGCAGGAGGAACATATGGCTGATGTCTCCACGGACACCAAGTGGTATTATTCCCCCTGAATATACATTCTTGTGGCATGGCGAGGCGAGGTCATGCCAGTCCAGGGCAAATCATTTTGGATCCACAAGTGAGATAGATATCTGAGTCTGCCACATTCTAATTCATCATCGTCTCATCTGACGTGGTGAGTGGCATGGCGGTTAGTTTGTGAAAGCCAAGACATTCTGTGGTACGATGTTGTACTGTAGGAAGATGGACTAGCATCAATCACGCAACGTGAACTCTTTCAATATATGTGTTTTTTTTATCGACTAACAGAACAGTAAAAAGAAGTAGCCAAATGAAATAAAACAGAGGGAGCCAAAAGATGCCATTGTTGAACATTTCTCATATTTAGACCCCAAAAACAAAATCACTCGGTCAAATGAGTAATTGATTATCTTTATCGGCATTTTTTAAGGGTATTTTATGCTTCTTATAATGCATCTTTGTTATATTAACTGACAGACAGTGAGTCTTGGAATATTCATTGTTTTAACTTCGTTCACTTTTTGTTCGTTTTTTATTTCCCAAACACAAATGTACTAGTAATAGCTGACTTTTCTGGTAATAATTCGAAGAGAAAGACTCTTGGAAATTAAAATATAAAGCTTGATTAAAGGTTTTTTTATATATATATATTATAACATAGATATTTATACAACTACCAAGGTGCAATTTGGCAATAAACATCCAATTAAAGAGCTTCAAATTATGAGTGCAGCTAACAGGGTGTGGATGCTAACTAATATCTTATAGAGGAAAGCAGATAGTACAATCCACAGCCTAAATAGTTTGAAAACAGCAAACACAAAACTTTTTGTAGTTGAATTGAATATTGGCCCATCTGACTGACTTATTCTGATTGCAACAGCACTCAAAACTCGTTAGTGTTGTTATATTTGGATATGTCCGCCATGATTAAGTGATGGAATATTGCACAGAAGTAAGACCTGGTGACGATAACCCAAATCTATTGTATCGTAACATCTTGGATATCTTCAAAAACTAAATTTGTAGTGCCAATAAAGACTGGAAAACACCTCCCACCTGGTAACTCTGGGCCTGGACAAGTAATACTAATTGTCTAGCCAAAATCAGGTTGTGCAAACTAGTTTATTGTTTGCTTTGTTTTGCACAGGCACCTTCCCTCACCATATCACTGGTGCATTTGTAGATGGGCACCAACAATGTTCTGATTCTGTTAAATCCAGTTTTTATATTGCATAAAACTCATTGACTGAGTGATGACTGTTGCACTCGTTCTCTAAATGCAATTCATTTTAGTTTGTGCTGTCAATCCAGATAAGGCTCATGGATTTATTGGCTGTAGAGCTTTGGTAGATTTATATGTGTTGTGACAAATATCAGTCAGTATTATACTGCCGTGGTTGGTTTGCTTTGACTACCGGAGAGTTCACAAGGGTTCTGTTCATTCTGTTGACGAAGTGGGAGCAAGCATGCATTCATTGTTGCTATTGGGACTGATTTGTAGGAGGTTGGGGGATTTTGGTTTTATTTATTTATATTTCTCTTTGGAAGCTAAACACCCAAATAAATAATAACAGCCAGGGGATGAGCTTTGGCGGCAGTGATCCCAGACTGGAGATGATTCAGGTTTGGATAAGTCTTAAAATATCTTTGACAACCCTAACTCTGTGGTTGGTTGGGCGTGTTCAACATTGTGGATGGTTTAGGGAAGATATATCAGCTATTTAGAAAGCTTCAAGGCTTCAGAGATGTTGAGGTTCTCTACTAAAGAGATTTAAAAATAAATCCTGCAAAATGTTTTTTATAGCAGCTGGTTTACATGATTGGATGTTGTTTGGGAAGGGTTTTTGGTTAGTGTTGGTTTACTTGGATAGGCACAACATCCTGGTGTGGTTAGTGGTGGTAGTTGTTTCATGGCAATGGATTTGGGTGGGTAGCATTAGCAGAGGAGGCTTGGGTGTTAAAGTGAAGCCAGATCTTATGCAGTTTAAAAGCCGCCAGTGTCATCGTTTCAACATTTTAAATAAGACGTCCTTGAGACAGCAAGTGTTAAACTCAAACACTCCGATAACAATCTGAAAGGTCTAAATAAATGCACAAACCACAAACAGAACCTTTGTGAATTTTAGGACTAATTAAAATTGTAGTTTACCTGGTTAACACTTATATTTGTTTATAAGAGAATCGGTAAAAGTAATAATCTGTGAAAATATCAGAATCTGGTTGCTAGTAGTAACTGATGATAATATATAATGGTTCTTCATTGGAAAATAATCAACTATTAACAATGCTTGGTATTGTGATCAAAATCCAAGCATAATATCTCTGCACTTGGATAAAGAGCCAGATATACTTCTGTCATAAGTGCAGAACAATATTCAGTGTTTAAACTGAAGCTTTGGCTGAGCTTTGTCTGACAACCAAAAATGGTCTAGTAAGTCTGTTTTTATGACATTTGGACAAATTGGAAACATACAAAAATTGGCCAACAGAAGTTCCAAACTGTCTTTCACTGAGTTACTTTGACACTGACAAATAAGTATAAGATAGTGTATTGGTCTATCTATATTAGCAATCTAGTATTTGCTCATTTATAATAAGCACATTGATAAGCCAAAAATATATTGGCGTTTATCGAGATAATGATACCGACTGCAAGTTAAGTCACACTGAACCTAAAAACATGTCTTTGTGTTCAAATTTGACCGGGTAATAACAGAAAAGGGGATCAAATTTTGACATTCCTTCCCATTATTTTGTGGGATATAGTATTCACCTGAATGTGCCTGTCTGTTCTTCTAGCTGATCATAAGTCAGTATACAGAGTACCAACCTTTGTAGATTTGTTTGTCTGACAACAGACAGCTCCTTGCTCCTCTCCACATATACTCATACCTCCCTTTGCCTCCTGTCTGGATTTGGGCCGAGTGTACACATGGAACAGTTAGCATGCTCAGAAGGTGATTGGTCCAGTCAGTGGATGCACCCCGGGACTGTTGAACATGGATCTAATCCAGGAGGTGCTTGGCTGTCTAAACTGGATAGTTGATGGTAGATTCCTCATACTTAAAGTTATACCCCAAAGAAAATACACTTGTCAAAGCTTATTATTAGATAGACTTGACACGTTTTTCAGGCATTGGAATGGCTGCTGAGGGTTGGATTTAAAACAATTTGCCAAATGGATTAAGGATTAATACCCACCCAACCTAAACTAAACCAAGTTGGCCTGTAAAAGAGAAACATTGAACACAGTCCAAGGCAGTGTCTTGAAATGGTTTAAAATGACGCACTATGAGCTGGCTATGTATGTAAATGTGCCTCGAACTAAATTATTCACCATGGCAGTGAATCCTCACCAGTTAGCTTTAATAATAGCCTGATGCTTCTCTTGTAATGGGTATGTCTGCTTTCATTCATCCGTTAGTCTCTGCTTGACTTCCATGTACAAATAAATCTCCCTTACAGAAAAAGGTAACTTAGAATCACCAGCCAGTAAAAAAGAATGTGGTATTAAAAAAAAGCGCTTACTCACGACGGAAAATGGAAATTGTTACTAATATGTGCACTGTCCTGTCCAAACAAAATGACCTTATAATACTGTGGTCAGCCAGTTTGGACAAGAGTCTCAAATGTTTTTGGAGCCTTCTGATTAGTGGGTAACAGCTCAGTTGGACATAAATGGTGGAATTATTCTGCCACGTTGTCTTACCTTTAAACTTTTTGCAGAGGGATCCACAACAGATGGAACATTCATATCTGCTCTCCTTACACTGCACAATATAGGACTACTTTATAGATTCTTGAAGTTCCACCAATACAGAAATAAATACTGGGATTTATTTATTACGGATTGGCTCAGAACAATAGAAGAAGATATACATTATACTGTGTGAGGGGGAAGATATTTCATGTTTGTCAGTCAGTAAATATATGCTGTTTCCAGCCTCTCAAATGTAAAGATTTACATTTTAACTGTCAAATATTTTGGACTGTTCTTACGGCATCTTCGAAGATTTCACCTTGAGGTCCAAACAAGGCAGGTATATACTGTACAACTGAAGGCAAGGCTAAAGTTAAGCTGGAAAGCTCCAAAAACTGGAAAAATACAAGCAACAAACAGGAAGCAAATCAACTGGGGAACACTAGGAATTATCCATGGAACAACCACAGACAGGAAACAAGGCATGACCACACTAAGGAACATTGATGACTGACTAAAAGGGAACATTTGCAGAGACAGGCATACTGGGCATTTCTCAATGTCGAGGACGCTTCCTTTGTAGGACATGTCTTCCGAGTCAGGTCCTTCAGAGGCTAGGCAAGAATCCTTCCTAGCATTCGGAGAACGAAGAATGGAACAGGCTAGCAAGTGTGCAGGTGTGCGTCATATGAGAGGCCCCGCCTTAAATTGAGCGCGATTTGTTTGAAGACTCATATCTGATTTGCGAAGATCAAAGATGTACTTGAGTAACTGTATTCTGTAAAATAATCATCTCTCCAGGACAGAACCACTAAACTAACATAAAACATCCTCCTTCTGTTTGCAGCCTTGAAAAAGTCCTGGAGGATAAGCAGCCATAAGATAATCATAAAATCACCATCACCAATCAATAATAACATTTGTATTCATATATCATACTTGATGTCTGCAAACCTTTTTTACACATATTGGTGCACATTGTAGCATAAACCACAAATATCAACAAAAGAGGCAAAGTCAAAACAAGGTTCATTTAAATTATTTATTTAGGTGCAAAAACGCTCTAAGGTCTCATTCAAACCTAATAGTCTGCTTCTCTGGTGCGCACCAGACGACAGTTTGTTACATTGTTTCATTTTTCAGAAGGTTCGGTTTGCGTTCACGGCTATGGTTCACGGGCAAAAAAAAGGACTATAAACTTTAAACACAAGTCATGTGCACATTTACTACGCCACTGAACATACTTACATTTAAATGTGTACTGCCTGGATTCAGCCATTTTCCGCCAAAGATTTGGGAAATTGGTCTGTGCGCAAAGAATTGTGGGTAATTTAAGACCGCCGAGGATACACATGAGCAGCTTAGAAATGTCCTGCAACGAAGGATTCAGTCCTCGCTAGAATTCCAAGGATCCAGGACATTGGAACAGTCCTTCGGCGGGATTCGATGACGTAGCATCCTTGAAATAGTGGCTCTGAAGGATCCTTCCTTGCCATTGAGAAGCACCCTCTTTCTTCATCCTGACCAGGCTCCTTGCTAAAATCTTTAGCCTGGATGTGAATGGTCTCTTTACCATCCATTACGATTTGTTGGGATGTTTCGGGATGTTAAGAGATGTTCAAATTTCAGAATTAAATAAAAACTGCCCTCTCTCGCTCCTTAGCTTCTAAGTTCTTGAACACACCAAAATCGGAAAAAAACGAGAAATGCTGTCCATGGAACATGTTAATGCACCTTTGGCCTTGGCAGAGGCAACATGGATATCAAGGATGTTATACTGTCGATATTTCTTTTTTCAGATTAGCTTTACTTCATCAGTTTGTTTCCCATGCTCTTTTTAATTGATACCCTAGAACTGTGTCAAAGTCTATTTAACATAGAGACTGAAAAGCTATCATTTAATGGGAAAGAAATCCAGGGCCTCCTGCTTTTGCAAATGCACTGAACATCGCCTCTGCCCCCCTCCACCACAATGTCAGCACAACCTCATTTCGATGTACAGATAGGAGAGATAGGGCCAACACTTCTGCTGCCACAATTTGACACAACTAATTTAGAACTGGTCTTTTATGGAAGCCTGGAATATATTACCTTGCCAGAACATAATAATAATGGAGAAGCATCAATCAAACAGGCCCTGTGCATACATTGTGTAATAAAGCTTATCTCTGGGTGACACAGTCCGTCTGACTCAGCCTGCCAGCCAGAACGAAACTATATGCGAGCTCTGCCATCGGGCGCCGGTTAACACTGCATAAATATGCAGTTTAGGAGTCATTGACATTTTAATAAGGTAAAGCTGACAGCTTACGGCTCGCACACAAACACCCAGTTGTTTTCCAGAGTCCCAGAATCAAAAAATAGACGAGCTAGGAGTCCATGTCCACACAAAGTCACGCTGTGAGGAAGAATGTTGTTTCTTTGAATATACATACCCCCTCAGCTGTCACCACACACACACACACACCCCTCCAAATTGTCAGACATTGGGGTGTTCACCCCCCCATCCCCCTTCTTCAAATGTTTCTATATTTTTTTCCAGGCGTTAACTGGATTCAGCTGCTTGTGAACTACTTTGGCTCTCATCTCCACTTTCCATATTATTTAGAAGGGGCCTTTTTGTTGATGTATGGAGCCGAGCTTGTTTTGCTGACTGTTCTCACCGGCACCTCTCAAAGTCCTCATTGTGTCCTCCCGTGATGTCATGCCTCCCAAACACCTGGGAAATCCTGGAGTTTGTGTCAAAGTCTGTTTAGATGAGGCTTTTCGTAGGCCTCTTGCATGCCCGGTGCATTTGGGACAGCTTGGTGTTTGTTAGCCGATGATTAATGGCGCCAATGGGTGTGCATACATATTTTCGACTGGAACCAGGCTTAATAACACCAGAGGTTGAGCTAATATAATGTCTACATTTGCATAAACTATGTGAAATTAAAACTGACATTACTCCTGAACTACCCCAAAAATATGTCATGGACAATATAATTGACTATTTTTATAATTATCCAACAAACTTCCTAAACTATGTATTTCTATATCTCATATAGAACCATATAGTGTGATCCAAAGTTGAGGACTTTGTTATTTCATGCTTTGGCATCCACTCCCCGTTGTCACTCAAACGTAATGTCTGCTGTCATTGCGTCACAGTTGCAGACAGTCCCCCGTTTCACGACAGAGGTCAACAGAAAGGACAATGACGGCTCCAGATGGGCTGGAAAAACATCAGCTTTAAAAACACACACACATTTTTCCGCTCTTTAAGCATTGCCGATTAGTGCTCTTCACTCTTTTTGGCATTTTGTATCAACTGGGATCTCACAGCAGTTGGCAGTGTCCCTCTTTTAGTCCCCTGGTCTTTGGAAGGAATGCCCTTCAGTGTCAGTAATGCAAAAGTTGCAACATGCTGCAGCCTTTATTCTTTCTTTGGATCCCCATTAGACGCTGTTGTGTAGGGGCGCTAATAACATATTTGCAAGCCTCTGTTTACTCGCTGGCACCTAATGCATCACATTTAGCGTAGCCTATCACCCCTCGACACCGGGCCTACAGAGGAATGTGCAGATGGATACGAGCAGAATGAGGGCTAATGGGGATGATCCTCTGAATGTGGACTGTCGCTCATTGTCACCGTGGGTTTGGGCATTCGTGGCATTAGAAAGATCAGTGTGGGGACATGGCTCATTGGACTCCAAATGCTTGTAGTCCTGCTTTCTCCCTTTGTAATGAGTGAGGGAACTTGGAGTAATGTCAACGTGATAGATCTCACCTGTTTCTTGATGCAATCAGTGACAACAAAAATGCAAATTATGTAGCAATAAAGGCAGTAAAGCCAACTTTGTCTCCTACATAATTACATTCCCATATAACTTAAGTGCACAAGGATAAAGAATTTAAATTGAAACAAAGACAAAAAACGCAACAAAACTTGGTTAGGTTTAATAAAACATCATGGTTTGGCTCTTGGTGGAAGTTCATCCAATATTCCAATGACTTAGATTAGAATCGTATTTGTTATGTGTTTCCCTTAAGACATTATTGACAATGCAGTTTCACTTGATCAGAACACATTTTGTAAGGGGACCTTGGTGGTGTAAGCACAGAACAACAGTGCATATATATTTCTGTCTAGGTGTTTTTAACTCACCTTCAAAAGGCTGCAAATCAACAGATAAACAGTGAGGCAGTCATCACTTAAACATTGTTATGGAGAGACTTTGATCTCGTCTAGACAAATAATTGGTTATTCATTCTTCTGTTTATGCACATGATTTCCGTCCACCACATTTAAAATGCAGGGTTGCTGGTATCTCATTAGGGAGACAGCCAGTCCGGTGATAAGCTGCATTCAGACAGGATGAATCCCTGTCTCGTCTGCGGCCCTTATAGACGCCACACCCGCTCCGGGCCTGGGACGAATATACAATCACATAAGAGCAAATATAAACCTTTGCACATGGGCATACGTGTACAGTACACGCACAACATCCTCAGCTGTCAGTCTTCACAGCTGATTTACTGTCTTGCCTTTGAAAATGTGCTCTTCCATATACTTACCGAGTCGGAAGGATAAGGCTTCTTTTTTTTTTAGGTTGGTCGTTTATCACCTCAGGATGTACAAAATTACTTTTAACCGTGCTGGAGATGCACTATAACATCTAATTGCTTCATGCTATATTCTCCTGCGAGGGTGCATCATTTGTACTGTTTACTGCTGTTGAACACAATGTAGAACGCATTATTTTGACATATGAAGCCATGCCGACTCCGTTTTGCAGTTTGAAATTGTGCCACTTAGGAGATGCTTTTAGCTTTGATTATAACTTGTTTTGACAAGTAATTCACTCAAGTAGCAACAGATACAGCAACACACATTATTCTGCCTCACATGCTGCAGTTGTGGAATTGCTTTGTAATGTTAAATGGCTTACAAGGTCCCAAGCTAAATATTTTCTGCCTTTTTTACCTTTTTCTGCATTTATGGTTTTGAGTGTATCGACAATTATTGAATAAATTGCTACACTTGCAAGAGACTGGATACATTTAAAAAACGTTGGTTATCCTCTGACTCCTCATCTAGCGCCATCATCATTCCAAAAAACATACATTTTCTCATATTTGTTTTATGAGCAAACTATTTGTGTTCAAGGATGTATAAAAGGGGTCATAGGTGACAGGAGAGGACGAGGACACAGGAGGAAGAGTACACCAATTCTACCAGCCTGGCCAGCCTCGGCAGATGCTCATACCGCAACTATTGACACAGTATACTTAAAGGGGACCTATCATGCAAAATGCACCTTTGTACGTCTTTTATACATGAATATGTGTCCCCGGTGTTCCAGGGAACTCACCAAGTGTCAGAAAACACAACCCTCTCTATTTTCCTCCTTAGCCAAATCTCTAAAAAAAGGGGCTGCAACGGATCTGAAAAAAACGGATCCAGATTTCAACACTTTTCTACGTCACAAAGAGGTGCTCCGCTTATTGGTCAACTCTCCACCTATCAGGGGAATGAGCCACGCTCACGTGCATTGCCAAACCTCTCATTCGCATATTCTGTAGGACGGATTTCCGTCCATTTGGCTATTCAAATGTTAACGAAACGGACAGACTTCCGTGCACATCAGCGGCTGTCGGATTAAAACAGTTTAATGCACTTTTAACACTCACGTACCCAGGATTCCTGCTCCTTTCCTGGGTTACAAAGTGAGGTGACGCAGCCTGCCTGCCGCTGCGCTCTGCCTCTATCCACAGAATTAATCCCCGCCTTTCAGAGACTTATTGCTGGGTCAAACTCTAAGTTACAAACTGTACACATTGCATTCTTGGTAATTAGTCAAAATATGAACGGAATAAGTAGCAAGCATCGTAACAAACAGAGTAAAATAAATAGGGACAACAGCTTATCAACCATACTTGCCAACCTTTAGACCTCAGAAATCGGGAGCATTTCAAAATGAAAAATCGCCGGAGCTGTTAGATTAACATTAACATGCTTATTAGCAAAGCGAGATAAGTTCGGACAGAAACTTTTAAGACTTCGTGACGCTGGTGCGGGGGACGTCTTCCTCCCCCCGTACTCGGCCGCTCTCAGTGCAATGGTACAAACGAAACTAATGCTCACACCTTATTTGTACAGTAGAGTCTCGTTAGCGTACACAAGTTCGTATTAATAGTTAAACTAGTTTCTTGACTGGGACTTCGTTCGCCTCCCAAAAACCACCTCCACTATTGTAGAGCCAACGTCGTCCTCAAAGGACTTACCAATCAACTGTTGTATGAACAAGTTGGTAAGGCTAAAAGCGCCCTCTGAGGGCTAATAGTAACGGGAGGGGGCCAAAGGGAGTGGCCCCAGGTATAAAGAGTGGCGTAAAGAGGGCTAAAGACTGTTTTAGTCTAAATGTGTGCTGACAAAGGTGAGCCGTGAAATTATAATCGATGTGGTAACCAAAACCAAAGGTACCATTGTGCAGAGAATCATCGCGCGCGTTGAGTTTCAGACTCTCACTCCGTCCTATAAGTTCTTTTGTCTTGTTCTTTAGCTGTTGATGAGATGAAAGACGAGTGAGGAAAGGACATTTTATGTCCAGGTCGTTTTGTATACGGTAGGGTTCCTGCCACGATGTCCGGCGTTCCGTCACGT
>NW_011369947.1:12144647-12144903 GCF_000735185.1 Notothenia coriiceps
GCCAAACTCACCCTGAGCACACACAAAGTCACAGCCGAAGTAAAAACAATAAGTGTGGCTTGATATTGAGTAAGAAAAAGGTTGATAAACGCTGTGAGAATGGGTCTGCAGAGAGAATTTCGCAGTGATCCCAACTGTCTGTTATCAGCCTGCAGCCAGGGAGGAGAGATCAGCAGAGCTGCATGCACTGAGTGTGTGTGTGAGGAAGTCCGTGGATTGGTCAATTTGGACCAATCAGCGGGGGCTTAACGTAACG
>NW_011369947.1:12144948-12150900 GCF_000735185.1 Notothenia coriiceps
TACGCGGAAGCTCAACGACACCGCCGTGTGGACGCTGCATTACTGACCGCAAGAGGCAGTTCTAGCAACTGAATATCCCTTTTATGTCTCCGCGCATGCGCAGCGAATATATTATATCAACAAAGGTAACCGTTTGACCTCGTAATGACCGTGAAGGCATAAGTTCCCAGTGGTGTCAACGGGTTCAGTCCTTTTTCATCTCTTCGCTGCACAAGGTTACTACTTATGAGTAGAAGCCAAGCTCGGCTTATTGAAACTTGATCTAGCCTCATCGCTACCTGTACCTTTTGGATCGTCTCGATCGGGCTTGCGTGATAGAACGCCGCCCTCCAAAGCTGCGACGAGCTGTCGCCCGCCCATAGGGGACCGGGTGTTCACCGCTTCCTGGACTCCCAGGTGCTCAGACCGGTAAGAGCGGACGCTCCTGCACGTCAGTCGGTGAACAGTGCCATTTATTGTTGATTGTGCTATCATATTCTCAAGCTTAATAGATAATTGTGTCCAAGTTAGCCGAGTACTCTCGCTGCAAGCTAACTGTACTGCAGCTAGTGAAGAGAGCTTTCTCGGCTCCATCCTACTACACACATTTGGTTCCTTACCTGTTCCATCCTGCGCAGTTAGCTGAGTCGCTCTCGTCAAAGCTAAACTGTACGTACGCTAGTGAAGAGAGTGTCTTCGCTCCCCTCTGCAGGCATCACCAATTGGTTCCTGTTCCATTCTCCAGTTAGCTGAGTGCTCTCGCTCAAGCTAACTCGTTACGGGCGCCTAGTAAGAGAGTGTCTCTTTCCCCCTTTCGATGGGCGCATAATGGTTCCTGTTCGCATCCTCATCCAGTTAGCTGAGTGCTCTCGCTCAAAAGCTAATTGATAGCAGCGCTAGTGAAGAGGGTGTCCACCGCTTTCGCTCTCAACTGCACCACAGTTGGTTATAACCGTTCCACCTTCAGTTAGCAGAGTGCCTCGCTCAGGCTAACTGCCTAGAGCAAAGTGGAGAGAGTATCCCGCTCTCCTCTCACGGCATACAGTATAGTACCGTTTAACTGACCGTTTTTTTAATTTTCTCACCACACCAGTTAGCAGAGCGCTCAACAACTCAACCTAACGAACATTGTGCTCACTCCCCTCCACTGCATATATTGTTTCCGTGGCCCGGTTATTTACAGTCAGCTGAGTGCTCATCGCCGGCTCACCATGGTGCCCACCATGGGCCTCAGCGTCCCAACGAGGGAGGCCGGCCCGCTAACCGTTTTCTCTGTTAACTCAACGCCCCCCAAGCAGCCTCGGCATCCGGGCCTACCGTCGCCCCCCCCAGAGCCTCCAAGGCCGGGGGCAAGTACTGAAAGGGTCCTGGGGCCGGTGTCGTTAATTCCCCAGAAGCAGCTCAACTAACTTGTAGCTCCAGCTCAGACCCCTGGGTTGGTTTCTACCTTAAACCCAAGGGTACAAGCTCAAGTTCCGACACCGGCCCCAGCCTTCAGCCGGGGTCAAATGACAACCATAAAGCGACCCGGCAAAAAGAAGTCGCCCTAAACCAGGAGCTTGTCAGTACTCCATTGCCCAAAGGGTGCAATCGAGCCTGTGGACCCCATCTCACAGCCCGGGGCTTCCTACTCGACCCCTACTTCCTGGTAAGGAAGAAAGGCGGTGGACTTCGCCCTAATCCTCGATCTGAGGGGACTTCAACAAGTTCCTAACAGATTTTACTTTTCCATATGCTGAACACAGGCGAAGTTCTTTCGTACCGTTGCCAGGGGGGAATGGTCACGTGCCGTAGACTGAAGGACTCTTATTTTCATGTGCCTATTGTGCCATCATCACAGGCAGTTTCTTCACTTTGCCCTTCAAGAGGCTGTCATTTCCTAGTCAGTGGTGCGCCCATGCTCGGAATCTCCCTCTCCCCCAAGGGTGTTCACCAGGTGTGTCGCGGCAGAGCCCTCTCGCTCACTGCAGTCTCAGGGTATGAAGATTTCGCCATACTTAAGAACGACTGTGTTGATCTGTGCACCATCGCCCTGGTTGCGTCTACCAGAACAACGGCCTCTCCCTTTCTCTCACATCAATGTGGTCCGGTCTAGGCCTCAAAGGTGAACATGGAGAAAGGAGTTTGTCTGACCCCTCCTCAGAGCCTAACCTTCAATTGATGTGGCTCTGGACATCATCAGCTATGCGGGCCTGAACGACATCCTCCAGCTCCTCCCCTTCAAAAGGGGTCAGTTCTCTGGCATATATTATTTTCTCCTTGCCCCTGCAGAAGATGGCTGAACGGCCCTCCACTAGACCCCAAGTGCACAAGGCACAGAAAAATCAGGGTGTCACAATGAAGGGAGAGGTCGTATTAATGTCAAGGGGCGTGGGCCATGGGCCCATATCCCTTTTCCGCAGAGAGACGCGTTAGCGACGGATTGCGCAGCCTCTCGCAGCGGGTGCGGTGTGGCAAAACAGGACAGTCTTGTGGGCAGTGTCTGTTAAGTGACTGCACAAGAACACATCAAGTGCAGAGCTACGAGCTGTGCACCATAAACAATACAAATTGAGGGGGGAGGCATGTGCTTGTCCCTCGGACAACACTACAATAGTGTATCAACGATAACACCAGGGGGGCACCAAATCTGCACGCTGTGCTAGAGGTTCCCAGACTCTGAACCTGGGCAGTCTCTTGCCTGGGCCAGCCTACTCAATGTACCTGCTCGGAGAGGCAGCAACCAAGTCGCCGGCTTCCTCTCCTCCCCGTCACAAAGCCTCCACCGGGGGATGTGCGCTCATCCAGAGGTGGTGCCCGGGCATCTGGGTTCTCTTCAGCAGGGAGAAAGGTAGATTCTTCTTTGCCTTCGAAGATGCGAACCCACTGCCCCTCGACCCAGCCAAAGGAGAAGACCACGGACCACCCTTTTGGGTCAGAGACGCCTGGCTCATTTCATGGCCATGGTGTCTTCTCTATGCCTTTTTCCACCCTTCTCTGATCCTACCAACACCTACTCAGAGTGCTTCATCAGGCATCCAGGGCTTCTCTGGTGGCCCCCATTCTGGCCAGCCAGAGACTTGGTTCCCCATGTGCACAGACTCTGCTGCGGAGGCCCCTTTGGCATGTCCCCAACAGGAAGGACTCTTTTTTCAGGCTGGAGGAATCTGATGTGGCACCCCGACCCCTGCCGCCTCCCAGCTGGTGGGGTCTGGGCACTGGAGGCCTGATCCGCTGCTGAGCGACGCATACGAGCACCTGTCTAATGCAAGGGCAGCCAATTTACTCGTAGGTTCAGTACGAAAACAGGTGTAAACTGTTTTCTGACTGGTGCCATAGGGCAGAATGAGGGCTCCAGTAACATTGCTGCGCGTGCCTACAATCTTTGAGTCCTGCAGTCCCTCCTTGGAGCGACGGGCCGGTGTCCCGCTACCTGTCAGGGTGGTATGTGGCCTCTACATCAGCTTCAACACGCAAGGTTGACAACAACAAGTGAAGCCATAGGTCTGGTAGGGAGCTCTGATTGCTCGCCCCCGAACATCCACAAAGGGCTTCCTACATGGTACTATTTTGGTGCTGGATGCCCTATGCTCGCCCCTTTGAACCCCTTGTCACAGGCGAACTGAGGTGGCTCTCAGCCTAAGACTTTGCTTTTCTTCTTGCCATCACCTCAGCAAAGCGTGTAATGCGATGCTTTCAGGCCTTGTCCGTGGACAGCTCATGCCTGAGGGTGGAATCTCAGATGGCTCAGGTGTACACCTTAATGGCCGGAATACAGCGTTCTCCCTAAGGTGCTGGCACGCTCTTCATTTTAATTGGCCTATACAGCTGGCAAGGTTTTTGACGCCCCCAATCAGGAGAAGGGGGAAGGAGGTCAAGACTCCTATGCCCGGTGACGGGCCCTTAGAGCTATGTCCCGATACCGCAGGCATACTCAGGTCTGCCTACCGTCCGCCTTGCCACCCAGAGTAAAGTGCCACTCTACCAGAAGTGTCTCCACGTCATTGGTGACCTTGAGAGGTGTGACCCTGGATGACATATATGCCGCGGCCACATGGGCATCCCCGAGCACATTCGCCAGATACTACAGGGTGAATGTTGCCGCCCCTCACCCGCTGGGTGTGGTCCTCCTGCAGAGTCCACCTAGGCCATCCCTATAGGGTAAGTATTCAGACTTCCTTGTGACTCTGTTGATATAAGTCATCCAGTGCTAAGCACCGCCTCTGCCAGTCAGTAAGGATGAAATAGAACAATAGTCACGTATGTAACTACGGTTCTATGAATCCTGGATGACCGCCAGAGTTCTTGGTCACTCGGAATCTCGTGTTCCCGCTAGAAGATTCCATAGGACTGAACTCGTTGACAACACCGGAACTTATGCCTTCCGGGGTCATACGAGGTCTAATAAATATTCGACCTGCGCATGCGCGAGACAGAAGATATTCAGTGCTATGTATCGCCTCTGGCGGTCATCCAGGATTCATAGAACCGTAGTTACATACGTAACTACCAATTGTTTTACAAAATAAAAAATGAAATAAAAAAACTATATATAGTTATAAATTAACTATATTTATTTCACTTGATGTACATATTGCGATTTCCTACTTTATATTCTGCTAGTAGCTAGTATGGGAAGGAAACGTGTTTAATATAAAGATTTGAACTGGGTGTTGATGCTCAATGTGCTTTCTATATAAATATATTTACACGTGTGACACCTTTCTGACTGACTGCTCTTGCCTGACAGATCCTCCTGCAGGGAAAGAACCCGGGTGTGGTGTGGGAGTACACCCTGCCGCGCACTGAGAGGAAACCCGACTACAACTGGGGCGTAGTGCGCTCCGACTGCTCTGCTCCCTGTGCTGGAGGTGAGACTGTGTGTGTTTGTTTGTACACTAGACCTGTACATGTGTGTTTTAAGGATGAATCTAGAAGTGTGTGACATTGTTTCGGGTTCATGAATAGAGAGTTTTCCCCTTTTAACACCAGTTTTCCTTTAATTGCTTAGCAACCGTAACTTGATTGAAATTATAACGTGTACGGTTTCAAAATTGTTGCTGACTCTTTGCCGGAGACTACAGCTCAAAGGCTGTTACAAACTTTGGCCGTTAGAAAGTGGCATCACTTTTTTTATCTTTATATTGTACTATGAAGTATATACAAGCACAATTGTCTTCATTTAGCTGAATACGTAATAATGTAAAACAAGGATTATTATTTTATCTAAATTAAGAAAACTATCAAACATTTTTAGAATCTCTACATTTAATTTAACATTGTAGACTCCTTATGGTCTGTGTGACAAATGTAACAGTTAACAGCAAATGAAGGGGGCGTCGCCTAGCAAATAGTCAATCGACATTAAAAAAGCATTAGAAATACCTGCTTATTCAAGGGTGTACTTGAGTAAGAATGTATTCATATGTTTGTATATGTTGTGTTTGTGTAAATGAGCTATTGTTTTGTTTATAGGATGATGAAAAGCACCTTTGTCAACCGAGAAGTTTAAACTTTGTCAGTCCCAGAAGACTTAAGACAAGGCCCTGCTCAATGTGTGTGTGTGTGTGCACGTGCATGTGTGTGCGTGCATGTGTGTCTGTGAATTTTTTGACTGTGTTTCCTGTAGCTTTACTCTCTCAAGAGGCTGCACACAGACACACTGACTTAACAGACTTTTGATCCATGACAGAGTCAAAACTGAACTTTTAAGATTTCTATAGTTTAGGCTCAAATCCCAAAGTTGTCAGATTTTATGCAAGATTTACAACTCTCTACTCTCCGTGTTTTTTTCCGTCAGGTCGTATCTCGAACAAGGCCATCTGTCTGCAGGACCAGAAGGTTCAGGTCGACTCCACCATGTGCAATCCCCACACCAGACCAATACTGGGCTCCCATCTCTGCAACACACAGCCCTGCCCTGCATAGTAAGTGTGTGTGTGTGTGTGTGTGTGTGTGTGTGTGTGTGTGTGTGTGTGTGTGTGTGTGTGTGTG
>NW_011369947.1:12150966-12152411 GCF_000735185.1 Notothenia coriiceps
TGTGTTAGAGTTTACTCGCTATAGGGTGTAATTTGAGGGTTTTGACTCTGCAGACCGTTACATACAAGGGGACGGGTAATAACCAGAAAAGCATGACATGGGACCTTTAAGATGCCCAGAAGCAGTGGAAAGATATAGATCTTAGAAACTAGGAAAATCATTCCATTCGGAAAGTAGTTTGATAATTTGAAGAGTAATGGTAAGAGATTTGATATGGGTTATAAGCAATAATTCGGACATAAAAGAAAGGTCCATGTGGCTTAATTAGTCTAAATCAGCCTTTGTGCCACTTTAACCATTCAGCAGTCTCACATGGCAGAAGCCTGCCCCGTGTTTATATGCCGTACAGTGTATTGGTACTGCTGGCTCCAGTGTAACTCAGTCACGTGTTGGTCCATGTACACACACTCAAAGCCATGATGTGGCCCCCACGGCCACTGATCTCAAAAGTGCTTTGTTGCAGCCATGTGATTCGTGGGAATAAGTCAACTGCCCTTCAGAGGCACGGATGAAACGTACAAAATCAGCTTTCTGGAGTGAGATGTTCTGTAAAGTATGGGAGGTGATTTATTACTTTTTTTTATTGTGGGACCCAAGTTTGTAATCAGTGGTGTGTCAGAAACCTTAGAGGGGAGGGTGAGTCTTTACCCGTCCTGAAGCAGCAGAATGTGATGCTGGACAGGCGTATCCTCCCGAGAGCAAGATTAATATTGGACAAGTGGCTGAGTCATTATCCGTACGAGTCTGTAGGCTTAAGTGAACGGTGGTGGGACGTGTGGGATGTTCTCCTCACATAACTTTGTCAGCGAAAGCATTTATTTCCCCTGAACTCTGAACCCTAGGCATGGAAACAGAAGTGGGAACCAGGTGATGAGTAGACTTCCCCCCCCCCCCTGCTCCCTGTTAGTCATGTAAAAGCTGCTCTACCCTCAGTCCCTTGGGCTACTGAAGTCCTGAGGTTAAAGCAGGAATGAGTCGCCTGTGAATCCAGAAGGAATACCAGTGTGCTACTTCCAAAGTGCTTGGCTGGTTACTTGTTTGGCCATCAGGAAATGTCTGAGTGTTTCAGTAGCTATTTTAGTAAAGAGGCTATACTGTTTGTGGGCAGTATAGAGGAGTAGCTGCTGTAGTTGTTGGAAAGCCATTGTTGTTTCCTTCTGCAAGAGGAATTATTGCGGGAATACAGACCAGCAACTTAAAATACATCTTAGTTGCAAGATGGATTTTAGGATTATTTCTGACCAACTTTGCAAACAATTCTGCAATACCACAATCTTGCTTTCACTTAGCATGGTCATACATAGGGATGATTCAGTTTTCTCAAACAACAGAACTCTAATTTTAAAGGTCCCATGTCATGGCCATTTCCACTGATCATAATTCCATTGTTGAGGTATACTAAAATAGATTTATACTGTGCAATTTTCAAACTCACATTGGCTTCG
>NW_011369947.1:12152435-12155531 GCF_000735185.1 Notothenia coriiceps
AAGTCTTAAATCAGACTTTAGTTCCACCTGGAGTAATAAATTCACAAGCTACCCTGCAGTATACAAAGTCATTAAAGGGCCCATGTTATGGCCATTTCTACTGATCATAATTCCATTGTTGAGGTATACTAAAATAGATTTATACTGTGCAATTTTCAAACTCACATTGGCTTCGCATACAGCATCTCTGTAAAGTATGTGTATTCAGCTGTATTCACTCTCTCCACTAAACGGCTCGTTGCAGCTCTTGCCCCCCCTGTGAGCCCAGTGTGCTCCGATTGGTCGGGATGTTGTGAATCGCGCTGAGCTCCGTGGAGGTGTGATTTCCTTGTTTAGCGATACACAGCAAAACACACAAGGAAATCACACCTCCACGGAGCTCAGCGCGATTCACAACATCCCGACCAATCGGAGCACACTGGGCTCACAGGGNTCAGTCATTAAAATCGTCACTATTTCTAGCTAGAGTTGTCAGCACTTTGAAACATAATGGGCCTTTTTTAGATGCAGGTCACATTTTTTTTAATCATCAAGAATTATTGCTTATCACTGCCAGGAAATATCATCACCACCAAATCGCTCTCATTCTTTCGTGAGTGTATCACGTCAAGAAGGTATTCAATTGCATTTGATGAGGTATCTAAAATATCTTTAAAAGGTCTTGAATTGAACTTTGTGAACTCTGCAGAACCCCTGTTCACATTTTACTGACAGATTATGAGAGTGCTGTAAAGCTTACAATTTAATTTTCAACAAGAAAGCAAGTAAGCCTTTTTTACTAAATGTTTAACCATTTCTATTTCTTTCCAAAACACAGGTCGTCTTGCAGCATATCAAATGATAAGAGTAAAAGTAATGTAATGCAGGTAATTCTTTGCGGTTTACAGTTTTAAAACAATAATTTCCTGAGTCTAATGGGTGTCATACATCCTGAGTGGACAATATTGGCTTAACTGAGCAATGAGCTCAAACAATGTTGCCAATTTGTGAAATATTCAATACCCATTTTTCCGAACACAAAGGTCCACTCCTCACCTGGTGTGAATTAGGATCCATTTCCTCCAACCACAGAGTGTTCTGGGCGCTGCTTCAAAGCTTTTCCCTGAACTTTAATCAAGTTACAAACCAACTGCAGGTAGCAGGGGAAGTGGAAGCACTCTGAGCGCCTTTTCAGAAAAAATCACAAGCTCCACCTGCTACGCCTTTTTCCCCCCTCACTGTCAGATGGAGTTAAACCTGATTAAAGAAGATTGGTTAGAAGCCACTGATGGAGAAATTGCCCTCAGAGCTCTTCTCTTACCGTCAGCACTTATTTTCAATTAACTTGCAAGGACCTGTGTTTGTGTGTGTGTGTAAGACCAACAGGGTAGGCTTTAATGTGGATTTGAGCCTGATTATTCAGTCTCGACTAAATGAACTGTCCTAAGTAGTAAGGTAAACTTACAAAGTGGTGTGTGATCCGTTTGTGTTTGCATAGTCATGTCCAACCTAAGCAATATCCATGATTGTGTGTGTGTTTTGGATCTATCTTGTCTGTCTGAAAATAATCCAGTTGCCAACACGCTACCTTCTGATGCTAAAGTATGTTGAAAATTGAGGGTGTGTTAATGCATTGCATTAGAAAATCACACACCAGAGAGTTTAGTGAAGGACTCATTTAAGGAACAGGTTTATCAGTCCCTTTCATGAGTTTACTTTCTCATCATCATCTCAAACAGACAGTGTTCTAATACCTGCTATACAGCTGTCACATGAAAGACTGGGATTAAAAAACAGCACTCAACCTGGCTTTTATGTAAACAGAGAAGAAAGTATGATTGCAGGCTGTATTTGGAGAGGAATTCATGATACGTATGTGTCAAATCAACTTTTACCAAACGAGAAGCTGCTTTATTCCACATTTGAAGCTTCAGCTAGCTTGCTAATTAGCACTTACTTACATACCAAACAAATACACTTTATTTATTTTATTTTTCTGCAAGGAAAATGACATACTTGTACACAAACTCGCTCGGATCATTCATTAGCCCGCATGGTTTTTCATACCACTGCTACGCTGATGATACCCAACTAATTCTGTCCTTTCCCCGCTCAGAGACCCAGGTCGTTGCACGCATCTCTGCTTGTCTAGCTGACATCTCTCAGTGGATGTCTGCTCATCACCTCAAGCTCAACCTTGATAAGACTGAACTGCTTTTCCTTCCGGGAAAAGATTGTCCCACTCTTGACCTAACAATCAACATCGGCATCTCTGTTGTTTCCCCGACTCAGACTGCAAGGAATCTGGGTGTGACCCTAGATAACAAACTGTCCTTCACTGCAAACATCGCTGCTACAACCCGCTGCTGCAGATACACACTTTACAACATCAGGAGGATACGTCCCCAGCTGTCCCAGAGAGCGACGCAGGTTCTGGTCCAGGATCTCGTCATCTCACGCCTAGACTACTGCAACTCCCTCCTGGCTGGTCTACTTGCATGTGCCATCCGACCTATGCAGCTCATCCAGAATGCAGCGGCTCGTCTGGTCTTCAACCTTCCAAAATGTTCCCACACCACTCCGCTCCTCCGCTCACTTCACTGGCTTCCGGTAACTGCTAGAATCCACTTCAAAACAATGATGCGAATGGATCTGGCCCTTCCTACATCCAGGACATGGTTAAACCGTACACCCCAGCGCGTGCACTTCGCTCTGCATCAGCCAAACGACTCGCTGCACCCTCGCTGCGAGGGGGATCCAAGTTCCCATCAGCAAAAACACGTGGGTTTGCTATCCTGGCTCCAAAATTCCCCATTGAAATCAGGACAGCAGAAAGCTTGCACATCTTTTGGCGCAGACTGAAAACTCATCTCTTTCGGCTCCACTTCGAGCGATATAATTACTAACAAAGAACTGCTAACAAAGCACTTATATACTAATAAAGGACTGGCTTATCTATAGCCAGTTGAGTAGCACTTGAAATGTTCAGCTCAATGAAACCTGATGTACTTACATTGGGGAAAAAAAGTATTTAGTCAGCCACCAATTGTGCAAATTCTCCCACTTAAGATGAGAGAGGCCTGTAATGTTCAACCTAGGTATACCTCAACTATGAGA
>NW_011369947.1:12155571-12158162 GCF_000735185.1 Notothenia coriiceps
GTGTGCCTTGGCAGTTTAACTCTATGGGAGTTGATTTAACACTGGCCGATTTGCTGTGCATGTATGGACAAACAAATTAAATTAATAAAAAGTTCAACGAATATATATGCTATGAATAAAACAAGCAGTGGAAAACAGCTAGCTTGGTTTAGCCTACCCCTGGGTATTAATTTAATGTTCATATTTGGACAGAGCCAAACTAGCTTTGTATCCTTGTTTTTTGTCTGTATACTATAGGCTAAGCTAACTGCCAGCCAAAAGCAGCTTTGTATTTAACTCTATATAGTGGTATCAAATTTCTCACCCAAATCTTAGCAAGAATGCTCATTATGTTGAACTATTCCCTCAAATACTGTGTATTTTTAAAAGCCTGTGAGTTGAGCCCATTTATATTTTAAATTCATTTTTATCACATCTGCTCGTTGCGATACTTGCTCTGCAGCATTTCGGCCGATGCAGCATCTGCCAGGTGGCGCAGGGTAAGAAGGAAGGCAGGTGGCTCTGAAGGCCCGGTGGTGGTTAACGTAATGCCCCTTGTATCGTCTCTGTGATGATGCATAATTTCACAGGACATGGCCACCGTCTGTCGAGAGGACCATGCGGTTAGGGTACTGCATGCTCTCTCATCTCCTCTCATGGTGAGACTTACCTCACACACGCAAACAAATCAGAAACACACACTCCCACAGCTTCCATGGCTGCTGTTCTGATTACTCTTGCTAAGTTGAACAAATCCATCAGAAGTAAGTGGAGAAAGGACAGCAGCTCATTTGCCGCGACAGTCATGTCTGTTTGTCAGAGTGGCATCATCACAGGTTGATTTCACAGGAGACAGTCGGGTGATGCGGTCAATTCATTTCGGAAAACATCCGAGAGGACAGCCTCAACAACAATACAATGAACAACGAAAAAAAAAGTAAAAAAAAACAAGTTGTTATATATAAGATGCAGAAGTTCTACTGTAATTACAAGACAAAAAAACGAAACAAACCTGAATGCCTTGTGAGTTAACCTGTGAGTAAATGGTGAAACAAAAAAGACAACATACAATGATATCCTTGACAAGTATACATTTCTAAGTTCATCAACAAAATAATTATCATAAACAATGATCTATGGATAATGATGCAACTGAATGGTCTCCTTTTTCAATGTTTGCACATGTTGACTGGGAGTTTTTTTTAAACACAATGAATAGTGGCACATTTATTTTTGACTGAAGAGCTCCTTGCTAAATGGAGAATGCCTGCCCCACAGTGCTTTATGAAGTATCCACAGATTTGTCTCAACTTCAGAAGTATAACAATACAAGGCTTAAAACTGTCATTACTTTGATACAGACACTGAGTATCTCCTCATTTGTTTCCCCATTAATAATGGATGCTGTGTTTTTCGAATCATGATGCTTTAATAAGCTTAGAATTTAAAAACACGTTTTTGTAGACTTACAATGACATTATCCTGAACACAACCTTCTTTTAGGTTTCAGAAGGTTATATTTCTTAGAATGTATTATTTAAATACTATTTTCCTAGACAGTTTGGGGTTTGGACAACATACAGTTGGATTAATTCTAAAACCATGTTTCAAATGTCCTCTATAAATAGACCATCTTAGATCATTTTGTAACTACACCTCAGGGATGGAACATAACTGGGTTCGTCTGGCTTTTTCAACCATACTTTAAATGCGGTTTCTCAATTAATGAGCATTTGTCACATTACTGACAGTAATGATCAAACCTTATCTTACGAGGGAGCGCTTTTTAATGTTCACCCTCAAGAGACTGAGGAGAGGAGGAAGAAATCCAATTTTCAACTTCTGCATAAAGCTATTTCAAGGAGTTCTCCATTCTTCCTTCCTTTCAATTAATCCAAATGTATTGCAATGCAAAAATAGAGTGTGTCTGTGTGTGTGTCATTTTACATCAACCCGAACAGATTAGTTCAACATCGTCTTATTGCCAGGAGCTGCTACATGCTCCCATTGTAACTTATAGGATTTATTTGTTGTTGCTCTGCTGTCATGAGCCATTTGTTTGCACTGCGGTCACAGCCACTGGTGGTTTATGTAATAAAACAGAAACTCTTCATCCCATTGACCCAAGAACCAAGGTCAATGTGCTGGACTCTGTTGGAGTTTTTGCTGCACCAGAAACGTTTGGCATTGGCTGTGTGTATGTGTTTGCATCCATTTTTCTTTACACTATGATTTGGGTGTACAGTAAGATACTCGCAGCGTAATTAGAAGCACTGGGATGACAGTTGTAATGAGTCAGGCGTCACTCACAAATAAGCATCATTAACTTCTGCTGCTGCTGTCGCTTCTCCAGACCTCTGTTAATTCAGCCATGACAGTTTTGCATTGGAAAGAAGCAGTGGCGGACTGGCCATTGGGACGTTCGGGACGAATTCCGACGGGCCGGTACTGAAGTGGGCAGGGCTGACTATGTGGGCCGGTCGGATAAGCGTAAAAGCCCCCCNCCCCCCCCCCCCCAGTCGACAATTTACCAGCGGTATTTACTTGCGGTATCGAGGTGGGCCGGTCGGATAAGTCACTAGCACCCCGCACCCCCCCTCCGCCCGTTGACA
>NW_011369947.1:12158201-12168390 GCF_000735185.1 Notothenia coriiceps
ACACACCTAACCCCTCCCAGATCTAACCCACCACCTTAAAAAAAAACAGTACGAACTAGCGTCACCAACACTAAATCACAAAAACACCACAATCACTCAACAACACAACAGTATTTAAAATAAACTGAGAAAAAAACCCACAGACTAAAAAAAAAACTTCCATTCCAGCTGAAAAGAAATCCAGCTTAACGGATCGTCTAGCACCCCCACCCCCCCCCTCTCCGGCCGTTGACAATTTACTAGCGGTATTTACTTGCGGTACCGAGGTGGGTCCCGAGCTGATTTTTAGTCCCAGTCCGCCCCTGTAAAGAAGAGTTGGTTTCCACATAATTGATTCCCATTTTTTGTCTTTTTGTTATTTTTCTTCTGCTCAATAATGAATACAAAGAAGCAATTTTCTACGTTTATTTTGGCAATATACTCAGGAACCAGTATAAATTGACTAGAGGGGTGGGTAAACATTATATTGGGGATAGTTGTTTTAATAAAATAATGTATAATTAAGCATTTTAATGCAATAAGGTCAACATATCTAAATTGGGGTTATATTCAGGGTACAATTAACATATTGGTCAATGTTAGAAATGGTTAAATATTGAAAAAATAAACATTCCTGTGGTTTGATTCAAAGCATCCTTTAAATAATTCCTTTAATTGTTCAGTATTTAACCAATACAAAGAGCTTTCGCATAATGTGCTCAAACATAACGATTAAATGTTGATAAAGATTCCAAACAAAATAAGTTGAACATTTCGTAGACTTAGTCGTAAAAAGATTTAGCAAATACATACATTAAAAGCGCTTCCACATAGAGTAAGTTGTAATAAACCGGATTTATCTTACCATACATTCCTTGCCAGATCTTATTTGATTCTTTTTTTCCCACTGAGGATGTGAAATTTGTTATCTTTCCTTACTCATGCATCCGCCCGAGGTTTTTTTATCCTCCACTGCATTTCATCCATTCTCACCCTGTGATAGATTGTCTTAGCACAGTGTCTGCCGCCAACCTGGCCTGTACATTTAACACCCCTGGCCTGACCTGTATAGGTGATGTCCATGGTGCCTACAGCTTCCCGTAAACACTGACCATCCATTTATATTTTACCCCGTCCCCCAAAGGTCGGTGGCCGTATAGCAAAATCATGACAGACAGACAGACAGCCAGGTCTCAGGCCCCCAGCCGCTCAGCCCTGATAGCACAGAGAGTTGCACATGGGCTGCCAGCTGATAAATGAGCTGACAAGCCTTCTCCCTGTTACTCATTTCCTTCCACGGGGAGCCACGGAAGAGAGAAAACATAGAAAGCAGTAGAAAGAGACAGAGAGAGAGAGAGAGAGAGAGAGAGAAGGAGACAGAGAAAATGAATTGACTTTGCAGCAGGGCTATTTTTAGTAAGCCTGTAATGTGCCCCATTAGTTTGAGAGGGAACAAGAGGGAGGAGAGGGCTGAGGAGGGTTAAGGAGGGGGACAGGGATTGAGTGAAAGATAAAAGGTGAGGAGTAGCATAAAAGATGGAAAGAAAGGGCTTCAAGCAGAATGGTAGAGATAAGAAGAATAATGAATGAAAAGGGAAATAAAATAACCATTAAAACAGACAACCCTGCTCTTGTTAAGAGAAAACACCATGTTTCATGACAATCATTTCTATAACTAATTCTCCCTGCAGCTCCCCAATGACTCCATCCGAACATAGTGTTATTTTTCCTCTCTTATTAATGCACTTTTCTAATTTTGTGTAATATATTTTGCTGCTGTTGATGTATGTCGGAAGTCTGCAAAATAGATCTGAGGAAAGAAAGGTAATGTCATCTTGAAAGGTAATTACGGGAGACATACTCTACAATGTCTCGTGAAGTGTTATGTTCCATTTCTACCAGTTCTCATTCCCATACAGTGTCTGATTTGCAAAAGCATTTTACATAACAAGGAAAGTTTTTCTCAAACACGAAGATTGGGAGATTGTCGTACCAATAAATCTTCGTTAGCTAATTTACTTCACTGAAAGACAGTGTCACATCTTCGAATAGCTGTAGCTAAGACAGGACACGTGTAATATGTAGATAAGACACCACATACGATGTTTGGAGAAAACGTTTTTTGGATAACTTTAGCTCAAACAGGCTTATTGTTCACATCCAAGCCAATCTAGTTTATACTTTTCTTGGTTGCTGTGAATCCATTAAGAGCCAGAGGACCTGGCTCTGTGTGGCCTATGTGGACATACATTTCCTGGCAACCCAACGCTGCAGACACATTAGCTTTAAATAACATGCTCTTTATTCCGGAGCTCCAGTTGGTCTTAATAGTGGAGTCTTCCTCATCTAGGATTCAAGTGACACGGGTGAAACAATCCTTTTAAAGGGATTCTTTTTTAAATGGGGAGAGACCGGGAGAAATGTACGCTAAGTATCAAATGGACTTTAATGCTTCCTTAACATCTATCATGAAGGCTTTTACAATACAGCTCGGATAAAACCCTGTTTGCGAACAATGGTGAGAAGAGAGAGCTTCAATCTGTTTATAGAAGCCACTGTCCTCCCTGCTACACTTCATCACCGTTATACATCTCACAATTTAGTTTTTCAGAGAAAGATAGTTCGGAGAATGATATTACTGCCACTTTTACCAGCTTGGCCACAATTCTGCAGCTTTACTGATCACATATTTTCGAATGACTTTCTTCCATTGCTATTGTTTAATCACAGCATGGTGTTGAGCTGTAAACAGACAGGCAGTGGGCTGTGGTAGAGAGAATTGGGAATAAAAAGTTGTTTACTTTAGAAGTTCTCGTTTCCAATCAGAGCTCACAATGATGTGGTCGGCTGCAGTGCCCACAGACACAATCCAGTTGAAGTGAAGGAAATTATTTCTCTGAGCTTTTCTGTCATCTCTATACAGTAGGATGCATAAAGGTTCAATTTAAAGGAAAATAAACATTATATGGAAATGCTCAAATACTAGTAGGTAGGACAATGTTTCCAGTTTGCAACCTCTGCTCCTGTTTTGTCGATGGATTACAGACATGTAAGCCTTTAGTGCTAACTGCTAATGAAACTATATGTAGCCAACTTTATGGTTTTCAACCAGTTGATGGAAGCAAAGCACAATTCGCATTTCTTTATTAATAAGTTTGCTTAAATGTAATCTTGAAGTTAATTGATAGCTATCTTTAAGCTGCTATGGCATTATATATGACATGTGACTTATAATTCTGTTTTCTAAACTTGAGTCAAAGTTTGTTTAATATTGGTTTGATTTGGATTTTTGCTTACAATTTTTTACTTTGGTTGCGTTTAAGTCTTTATGATAAATCCAAGAAAATGTAAACCTTGCATTCTTCCGTCAACTTCATACTATTGGCTAACTTTCTAGCTTTATTTAGGTCAACTCAATGTCACTAGGGGCCCTTTAAAAATGTTTTGATTCACTCTCATTAAACTTATTCAGCAGCTGGTTGCTATTTTGATGTATCAATATCAATTATTATCACTTGTGTATTTATTAAACCCATTATTACAGTTACACTATTTGATGCATAGTATCTGCATTGTGATATTCTAGTTTAGGAAAGTGTTTACCTTCCTTCATTAGGTAAACATAAGAATAATATTAATATAATATTTTAAACATGAGCTAGTTTTGCTCCTGCCAGTATGATATTCAACTTGTTCAATTTATCCCCAATTATTCAACATTGTGGTTATAGATAGTGTTTGTAAGATTTTATGTTAACGCCTAGTTTCATTTAAATTCTTTTACCAAGAATCTCTTTATTCATGCGTGCGTTGAAGCTTCAACGCTTCTGCCCATTCACTTTGAATGGGGTGACGTCACGCTTTGCCAAACTGCATTGTTGCTTCGCTTTGCTCGCGATGCTCGCTTCAAAAGTTGAGCAATGTTCAACTTTTGAAGCTTCGGCGGAAGCGTCAGCCAATCAAATCATATGCCAGTACAAGCTCTAGCCAATCAAACCGCTGCTTATGTGTCTGGGGCAGGAGATTCATGTGATTGGTTGTTGGTCGAGTTTCAGACAAGCTTACCGGCAAGCTTCAACGCACGCCGCCGTGTGGACGCTGCGTTATGGTTGCATGTGTCACATTACACAGGCCCTTGACATTGTGTTTATCCTACTTTTCTTTATCCATGGGTTCTGATTTATTTTGCCCATAATTAACCATTAACCACATTATCTTATTTAGAGACGGAGGTGTAAAGAGTAGCTTAAAAAAAGGAACAAAAGGATGGAAAATTCTTGTATTAGCCTACTTGTCGCTGCTGATTGACTGATTTAGAAAAGGATGAAAAGAAATGCAGGATATTGGGTAAGTAGGAGTCCCCTGCTGGCTGTTTTCAAGTAAAAAGCTGTTTGTTTACCTCACGAGATTTTTTTCTGCTTTGAGGTTGAAAATAAAGACTAGGACTCCTCTTTATATCGTTTGTCAATTTACTATATGCCCACATTTAAATACAAAAGCGTATTTTGGATATTTCTTATGAGTGGAGATGATGCTGTTGGATTCTGACCAGCAGTATACGCATCAGAGGTTGGTTCAGATGGAACTGGTTTCATGGTCAGAATGGGTTTCAATTGGACCGTGAATGATTAACGGACACACAAACAGAGCTCTTGAAAGAGGTGGTTCAATGGAATGGTGTGGAAGAACGCTGGAATTTCAGTTTACCGGGGTGTAGAGCCGATGTATAGACTGCCAGCTGAAGAGTCTAAATCCGCCAAATAAAAAGGCATATTTACTCACTTGACTTAGAACATTTGGTAGACATAGAGAAAAGCAACGGTTCAGCGTCAATGTGCTCTGACTGGAAAGTGAAACCCTGCCCTAAGCATCAAATATTTTTTATGATTGGGTCTGACAGAAATGTAACTGAAATCAAATAAACACATTATTGGTCTCACAAACCTGATGAACTCTAATCCAGGACAGGAGGGAAAACCTTCGAAAAAGAAATCTTGAATCAGAAACAGACTAAAAATTGCGACCTACTGGGTATAATATTTGGTTTCCTCATAGCTGCCTCCACCAGGGTTCCTGTAGGGTCTTAAAAAGTCTTACATTTGATAATCAGAATTTAAGGCCTTAAAAAGTCTTAAATATGATCAAAAAAATAAGAAAGGTCTTAAATATGATTTAGAATTCCTTAAAAATGATCGGATTTCAAAGGTACTTCTGTGTTGCGAACACGTCTACATGTGTTTTGGGGGAAATGTCCGGGCTGCAAAGTAATACATTTACTTTGTAAGTAATTATGGGACGTATTTCTTCTTTCATAGCAATCATACTTTCTTAACGTGAAATACGTCTTCAATTATATTCAAAGTGGTCTTAAAAAGTTCTTAAACAGTCTTACATTTGAGTTGGTGAAACCTGCAGGAACCCTGTTCCACACTCAACTTTGACCAATCCTCATCTCTTTGGCAAAGCCTGTCCTCCTACAAAAAACGACCAAATAGGTAGATTGTTCAGCAGCTTAATACGACCCATAGTCACGTTTTAAAGTGTACTGTACCACCTCTAGTGGTCGTGCACCTTTATGGTGTAAATACAGCCTATCTACCAATTGGATCAAATATAAAAGTCAGCCGAATTAGTGTTGATACTGCAAGGAGACGTATTGTGTGAAAAGAAATGGAAGATGTTGTTTAATTGCTGATATATTTATGATCCACGTCGCATATTCAGTTTCGGTGGCAGTTCTTCCAGTTTGTCCAAAGGTCTTCTGATCAGGGCTCTATAAATAAAGAACTACGGCAGATATGTCATATTTAATGCAGCCGAACCGTGTATTACAATGTGATGTGATTATTATGTGACGACTTCCAAAGAGAAAAGCAAGCACACTCGGAATAAAGTATTTTTTTTTTTTTAAATGTTTTCGGATTTCATATGGCATGAACACCATATCCCAACGTGCATTGCGGCTAAAACATCCAATCACCAAGCTTGAACAATAGCTGAGGATTATGGGTAGGTAGATGTTTTAGCCTATCAAAACCTCTGAAAAAATAAATGTGTCTCAGAATCGAAAAGGAGGCGTGTGGTGCAGTGGATAGAGCGTTGGTGTTCGGATCAAGGGAGCACAGGTTGAAACTGCAGTCAGCATGTCGTTGTGTCCCTGGGCAAGACACTTCACCCAAATTGCTCCTGTGGGGATTGGCCACAGTATTGAGTATGTAAGTCGCTTTGGATAAAAGCGTCTAACAAGTGACATGTAATGTAATGTAATGGAAAAACCTATGGGAAAAAACACAAAAGCATTGTACACAATTTAAACCAATTAATGTAGTGTAATTAGCAAGGATAAACTGATGTTTTTTAGTGGATGAGTACTGCAGTTATCACTGTGAAATCATTTGAGGGGAATACAGTTTTATTATGAACACTTAGAGATCGGAAATACTGTTTTCACCCCGTGAGGGTTGACGCTAACTTTACATGGACGCTGCCGCATATACACGTTATCCTGGCGAGACCTCAAATAATCTTTGTAATACTGTATCTATCAAACTATAGATCCCACACATCCACTGGACTTGGATTTTGAAATCTAATCAAAAAGCATTTTACTGGCCAAACTATCCTACATTTTAGGATTTTCCAGAGAGTTTTATTTGTGAATATACGACCCTCCGTAGCGTTTGCATTCAACGGGTGCACTAGAGGTCGAAAACTTTAAAACGTGATTAGGCCGTAATAAGGGCTTGAACAATCGACCTAGTTGGTCGTATGAGTTGGAGGACTTGTTGCTTTGGCACCACCTTGTAGCTGAGCGGAAACACATTTTGATTAAATCTGTCCTTTATACTTTCTGTTTCTACATTCATTTCCACTCCTTTCTCCTGCTCTTTCAGTTTCTCTCTTCTTCTTTGCTTTTCTTTCCTCGGTCTGGTACGCAGTGGGAAATTCTAATCTGGATCCTTGGTCACATTTGGTTTGTACATGACAATGCAGGAAGATGTTTTTCCCAATGACAGAAAACCAATGTATTTGTTATAGTGTTTAAAAGTTAGCTTCCACCTGATTGACCTCTCAACTGCATGTGCATGTGTGCATATAACTGTGTGTATTTGTTTATGTATGTGCATGTGTGCATATAACTGTGTGTGTTTGTTTATGTATGTGCATGTTCTAGAAAGTGTGTACTGTGTGTACTGTATGTCCTGTATAAAAACGCATGTGTGTGTACGACAGAGTGGAAACTGAATTTCCCCCTCGGGGGATTAATAAAGGTCCATCTTCTCTTCTTCTCTTCTCCACATACAGATATACCTATATTTATATATACATGTCTGGCCAAACCAGACTGACAATATATATTTCAAATCGGAGAAACGTGATGTATGGAATACATATTTATTGTTACACGTCATATAAATGAAATGATTGCCATGATAATACAACAAGAGAATGGAATGGTGTTTGGCGATTAGGCCCCGGTTTGCAGGATAATCATTTGAGAGGGAAAGAACCGGTCCGATGAAAATCCCAAGGGTCGAGACACTGGTGGTGGTATAACGTTAAGTAGGGAACCGGTCTTGAGGAGGAAGGTTTATCTTTTGTCCTGGAGGAGACGGACAGGCGAGAGGGGTGGACAGGTTTACGTGTAGTCACCTGAAATTAAACTGACAGGTGATGAAGAGCAGGGCGATTTAAAGGAATTAACCGTGTGCAGCAATTGGCTGCTGAGGGTGACGCCCACATGTTTACTGAGGGGGAGAGAGCCGGGATGAGAGACAATAGAGTGACGTGTAAGTGACTCATTGTTAGGTCTCTTATTGAAATTGCGCTAAAGTTTTCATTTCAAACCGGAGAGACGTGATGTATGGAAATACATATTTATTGTTACACGTCATATAAATGAAATGTTTGCCATGGATAATACAACAAGAGAATGAATGGTGTTTGGCGATTAGGCCCCGGTTTGCAGGATAATCATTCGAGAGGGAAAGAACTTGCAGCGGGGGGGGAAGGTCTTATACAACCCTTTTAGAATAAGTATAACTGTTGGGTTTGAAAATAGGCTCGGGAAATCTAGGATCGGAGCAGCGGATATTAAATTGAAATGCCTGCTAAGAGGCTCTGGATATACTGGGGTTTGAGGATTTCGGTCAGTGTTGCAGTAGCACATGAAGGCGCACGCGGTGGAAGATGAGGACCAGTTTGAGTGAGACGCCTACTTGAGCGGCAGAAAAAGAGCAAACGTTCTCCATGCCGAAATCATAGGATTTGAGGGTGGAACGAGCTAAGCCCTTCCTCATAAAGAAATCTAGCAGACTCGAGTGCCGAGCTAGGGACTCTCGTTTAGTGCAGAGAGAGAGGAGATGAAGTGGAGTAATCCTACTGTTGCGAGCTGGCTTCCGGGCAGAGGTTTCCGTCGGAAATGAAAGCGAGAGAGGGAGTCAGCAACAACATTGAGGTGACCGGGAATATGGCGAGGCTGTGATTAAGAAGTTGTGGATTATGGAAGGACCGTGTGATGCTTCTCATGAATGTGCATAATGTCACTGCACTGGGAGCGCGCCTTGTTGATGATTCCGACCACTGATTGGCTGTCGCACAGCACCGAGATGCGTTTACGGAAACCACAGGTGACCCCATACGTGGCATGGCAACGGCGATCGGAAAGATCTTGTGCAGGGCGGAGGATGAAGCACGATTAGGGAATGACGGGGCGGCCATGACCCTGCCAACCACTCTCCCTGGAAGAAACCCCCAAAGCCACGGATGGGGTGCATCCGTGGAAAAAGCCTCATTGAGTCGGAAGGAACACCACGAGGGTCATCGTAAAAGAAAGTAACTCCGTTCCCAGTGGGGCAGCAGGAGGACCAGAAACGTAGGTCTGAGCGGCAGCCTTCGTCTTAGGAAGACGCGCAGTCATGGAGGTTGTCGACCGCCGTGCTGCAGTTGAGGTGTCCGAGAAGGGAGAGCAAACTGTTGTTTTGTGATACTTGTTGCTCACAAGTATGACTTGGTGATGTTTCCCGGATGCGCTGCAATTTGTCGGTCGGAGGGAGAGTGACGCCTTCATGTCTATGAGTCATGAGGATGATGCCTAAGAACTCTAAGCGTGCTTGTCTCGGGGACCTTAACGTTTCTCCTTGGGAGAGAGGACGCATAACCCTGGAAAACATAATGTTTAAGCTTGGCCAGTGAGATCCTGAGCTGTCCTGGTTGCGCGGATCTATGAGGAGGAGTCGTCCAGTAGTGAAGGGACGGAGGGGATGTCTGACGATGTTCAGGCAGAATCCAGCAGAGCGCGTTCCGAAAGGGAATTGAAAATGCAGGCGCTGCTTCTGCACCCGAAGGGTCGCGGAAACAGCAAATAGAGTTTGGAACTCCCACTAATAACCGAACAATTCCACTGGCGAGACGGCTGGAATAGGCGCGAAAGCGAAGAGCCACTGAGACGGGGGATGATGGGATGATTTTGAGCGATCAGATCGGGTTGTGAGGAGCCAGGGTCGTGCCCTGTGAACTTGATTCATTTTTATTGGGCATTGTCCACTGATGGGCATAGTGGTGAAGGGAAACTGATCGTGGGAGGGATGGCCGGAGCAGGAGCGGACAGATTCGAAAGAACACCTCGTGTTTTTGTCAGATATGTTGCGTGTGGTGAGGTTCATGAGTGGTGGAGACAGGAACACTGAGAAGTGGGGTGGGGAGAGCCGAAGAAGAGTATTCGTATGTCTGTTAAGTGTCTGTGTTTTTCTGTGTGTTAACTTGTGGTTCTTTTAGCGGTCTGACCTGTAAGTTTTTTTGTCTTCGTATTATATGTTTCCACTTGTTGGAGTATTATGATAGCCTTTCTACCCTGAAGCCTTGGAGAGCCCCTGACGCAGGTTGTTTTTGTATAGGTCATGACGAACGCGGGAATCGTGGTGAGTAGAGAAGGTGGCAGCTGCAGGCGTGGAGGATGTTAAGATGGAGTGGAGGGGATATGTTTCAGAATGGTTTTTCCACCACGAGTTTCTGGGCGCAGAGCTACTGTGAGGCTGTGGCTGCGGCCTGGGCAAACGGACTTTCGGGTGCATCCCTGCAGAAACTGGCGGGATAGGAGAAACTGTACAGTAAGGGTGACGTGCAAACATTTGTTCGTTAAAACTAGAACAGAATCCTATCTTGCGTGTCTTAGTCGTGGCACCGACGTGGTTCTATCGGTTCCCAGCTG
>NW_011369947.1:12168435-12185206 GCF_000735185.1 Notothenia coriiceps
TTTGCATTACACTAGCGATTACAAATTCGATTTACCGGCAGAGGTTGGACTTTACATCATGTTTTTCGTCGGGCAAGTTCCCTCGCGTTGGAGAAGAGGGATAGCTGCCTTCGGACTTTTGTCGGAACACCGTCCCAAGATTCGCAGGTCGCAAGTTACACCCCACCACAGGCGAAGTGTGTGTGCTGATTTTGCTTTTCATGTTTTTGTCGTTGACCCATTGACCCAGAAAGTAACGCTAAGTGCTTGTTCACTTTTTTCATGTCGTGATAGACCTAATTGATTAGACGTTGGAGTATCGGATATAGCGAGTAGTCATTTCATTGTTTTTTCGCTCCCTTTGTGAACTAAGCGCTATGGTTCATAATTAGTCCCGTCATTAGCGGCTATGGCTATGAAAAAATTTACTTTTCCGCAGAATTACATGAAAGTATATCCCCTCTCGACGTACTGACTTAAACACTCGACTTTCCTGTAGTATTTAATCTGATTTTAGACTTTTCAAGTCAAAAAATATGCTGTTTATTTGCAAAAATGAAAACGTTAAATTTCACGTCACCAAGGGGGTATTATACAAAAGTCGTCGCCGCGCGGCGAAGTAATAATTTCTTAATATTCACACGGGGATCGTGACGGCGGCCGGTTGAAGCTCGTGGCTATGCGCCCTTTCGACAGTAGAAAGTCTCGACTTCCTTTTGACGGGACTGTTCTGTCTGTTGTCGTTCAAACTTCGTTTCTGTATGAAATAAACCGTTGTTAGTGCGAGTTCTTTCTTCCAGTATTTTGCGGTATTACATTCAATAATATTTAAAATTTTACAACAATCGTAAATTTCTAATTCATTTGTAATTATGAAACTTATCTTTCCGGAGTCAATTCTACTTAATGTAGATCGATTGAATCGATCAAACATTCCCTATTACACGTCGCTGGCCGGCCAGTATATACCCCTTTTTCTTGTGGGCTGTCCGCTAGTCCCGGGCTGCGCTTCGCCTCCCTAGATCTAGACCGTACTTTCCCACCGTTCTTGGGTTCTATAAGTTCAGTTGAACCCCGTCACCTTGCTTCACCTCTGTAAACCGCGTAAGTAATGATCCCGGGTACGAGTAAACTGTGGACCTATAAATTTGATTTTTTAACGGACTACTTTCACTATTTACTTGTTTTTTTATTTTAATTCAAATGTATCACATAACCGATACATTCAAATAACCATTTACAAGTTAATAAACAATAATTTTACATTTTTGCTAGAAAAGTATACCCACAAATCTCAAATCTAGATTCAGAGCAATCAGTAACACACGCATTTTCACGTGGGTCTAACTTCGTAAATATTAATTTTACATTTTTGTTTAGAGGGCCCCCCGTATGGGGCCTGGGGGGGATTCTCTAGCAACAGGTTGGTGGTTAATTACCAGTATTGTTAATGACTTTATGTAAACTTCGGAATTTACTTTACAAGCGACAGGAAAAGAACACGACCGTCTGTTTATTCTTTGTATTACCCGCCCTTCGCTCTGAAGCGTGCGCGTGTGTGAATTTTACAGGTGGACTCGCGCGGCGCGAGTGTAAAACGACCCGCGGCACGGAAATCGTGCGACTGATACTTGAGGTAGGGATCCCTTGTGACTCCACGTTTGTACTTTTTATTGTGTGTTTCAGCCGGTCTCATCAGCTTGACAGGAAGAAACGTGTGTAGTGTCAAGCGTTTAAACTAACGGTCAACACTTTTAACGAGGTGTGTCTGCGAGAGAAAGAGAGCGGGTAGTACGTGCACACACACAACCGTGAGCGCTCGACGACCGACGACGACAGGACGGGACGAAAGCGACGACAGTCGTAAACCTATTGGCCGAAGTCCGTCCCTCGCGCGACGCGGCACGCGCCCGGAGGTTCTCTCCTCCTGTTGGGTCCCTCTGCTTCTTCTTTTTTCTTATATGAACACAAAGCAGGACGTGTAGCCAATAAACTTCTTTAACTGCTCATTCCTCTGCCCTTGTTTTCAATTTTCATAGCTAGGATAACCGAGATCATTAGCTATAAAACCTTTTTCATTGCATTATAGGCCTTTCATAGCTATAACAACCCTAGCTAGCGCGGGTGGGATCAACTTGCGATTTGAATAGTACCTCTGCGACGCTTTCTGCATCATGTGCAAAGGACCGGGCTCTGGAGTTTAGTAGCAGGCATATAGATTAGTTTGATATCTAGGATGTGTAGGTGACCTGCACCTAAGATTTTCATGTTATGTTGTGAAGAGCGATCTTTAGATTAGCTTTTTCGTAAAATTGACCGGTTTGATAAAGATGTTAAATCCTAAAAAGGTCTCTCCCAATAAACACTTATATGCTGAGGCCTCGCAAACGTTAGTTACCCCTGTACAACAAAGAATGTGCTGGTGATTCTCACCGAGTGAAATTTTGCACTCATACCCAGCATTTTCTGAACGACTTTGTTAGTTGATAAACCAGCAGAAAAAACATCCTCCTGTCCGACATAAAGTTCAAGACGAAGGTGTTTATTCTAGGACAAAAGAGGTCAACATTACTATTATTTTCGAATCATTCTAACCATATTATAACTATTTTTGTTGTTGCAAACCCAAGCAAGCAAATAATAACTACCATTGGCAATTGAAGTTATTAATGAGGCGAGTGGTTTGGGTATATGGACCGTTATAGATGCAATGCAATAAAGACTTGGTAGACCTTTACACTCTAACGTAGAAAAAATTCCTATGTGTCTAGAATATCACTCCCAATTACGGGTTATTGTCATGCGACCAGAAAGTTGTGATGACACTTCAATGGAACAGACGTCGCAGCCCTCGTTATCGTGTCAAATTAATATGTGTTATAGTTACGTATTAATGGATTGATCGTTGATTGATTACAGCTCCTACTGGATACAAAGGTTGGTGTGTGTCTTCGGAGGCGAGAACAAGATGCGTCATTTAGGAAGAATTACAAAATGTGAAGAAGATTTAACAACAATTGACATACGGATGTCTATCGTCAGCGCCGACGGAGGCGTGTTCACATCTAATCGGACTTATTTCCGCTGGTCATTTCCGTTTAATTCCGAACTTGAAAGTGAATGGGCCTTCCTTTGAACGTAAGCCCTGCCTACAAAATTGTCGACTCGGTATTCCTGTTCAGGCTATAAATTTACTTCTTATGGAGGTACATTTTCAAACCTGTGAAAATTGTAAGATACCTTTAACTAGGAAAAGGACGTCAGTACGTCGATAGCCGTTATCTACTTGACGTCAAACTCCGTGAAGGAATAGCACGGAGGGGGCCGAGAAACGGGGTCTCTAACGGGCGAACATTACTGATACATATCCTGGCTTTTTTTCAACCTCTTCTTTGGCAAAAAGCCCATTTTCTCGGCCGAAAGGGCGACGCCACACTTTGTCCTTTATTCCTGTCACCAACCAGTCCGAGATCGAGGCTTTGCGCCGGGGACCCTTGGTGCAACCACACTTTTCCCCGAAATCATCTTCGACCGTCGAATATGTTACCCCGAGCCAGTTGCACTTCTCCTGGGCGTCACAGTTTTAGAACCGGAACCCTGCGTAAACCAACGACATTACAGTTAGGACAGACAGAGGGGTAACATTTGAGATAAGACCTATATTTCTGTGACTCCAAAGGGGCTTTTTCTTTTTTTTCTAGTTTTACTGCTTTTAGTGTGACTTTTTGTTATCGGTTGACTTAGTAATCTGTCAATCGAACAAACTCTCTAGGGGGCTACCTAAAACCTAATTTGTACTGTAAATACAAACAAAAGTACATTAATAGAGTCACAGAAGTAACCGGCACAGGAAGACGACGACAATTAATAGGAGAGTCTAACTGCATTCATAATAAGTACGGGCGAAGCTTAGAGTAATCATAGTATCCTTTCACTGTCCACGACACTGTCTAGGTGGAGATTATGAATACGATTACTCGATCCAGGGGCGAGGGGAAAACAAGCTCCACACTCTAGAGTTCATCCACACTCTAGAGTTCATCCCACACTCTAGGCAGCTATCCTCCCCCCAAACTACACAATAAGTCGTCCACACTTTCGGGGGTTGACAACCGCGGAATTTACCACATAGTATTTTTTTACAAGGTTAGTTAATCATACGTTATTTTCACTGTCCACCCGGGCGGGGGTTCATATAATTTTTGTTTTACGGCGAAAGGGTAGGTGTAAATCATACGTTATTTTCACTGTCTATCCCGGGCGGGGTTAATACACACAGTCTTTTCTGGCTCCCACCTCACCTATTTTCCCTTGGACCACGTCTTATTTTGGGTCCAGGTAAAGGTTAGGTAGGTTCAGTAGAAGGTTTTTTCTTTCTTTTTTTTACCGTTTTCTTCTGCGGGGCTATTACCCCAAATTAGTCGCCCTCTGGGCGGACACCCCTGTTGAATGGCGACGAGGCATGGCCTCCCCGCGGTTTTAGTTCTTTGCCTAACGTCATAGAACCACGGCCCCCAAGTTTGTGGAGCCCAGGCCTTTTCTAGACTTCCCCTCTTTTACCGAAGACCTTTTTTTTAACTTGTACAAACCCCTATGCATAAGTTGATATACGCCCCGCTTTACTTGCCCCCGTAAAGAATTGTTTTAGGACTTTCTTACCTCTTTGCATACCTCGCGGGTGTCCAATTCGTTGCAAACTGGAGTGTCCCTAACCCCCCCCGACCCACGCAAATGAGACCACAGAAGGTTCTCTTAGAGGTTGCGTTGGTACACATAGCCCCTTGCCTTTCATCACCGTAGTTCTTTTGGACACCTTGGTCGCCACAATGTTCTATACACGGTGTTTTTCGTCTTTGCGGGTTTGTTTTTCGGCTCTTTTAGTTTATCTTTGTCAAAAAGGTTTTGCCCCCCAATGGGGCAAGTTACAACCTCCTTCTTTCTTTCTTATAGGGGGTACGGGGCGGCTTTTTTCCTTCACTTCTTCTTTCAGGACTGGTTCGTGGCCCCAGACCCCCTTTTTGATTTTTTTCGCCCTGGGGTTTTAGCCCCCCCCGCACCCCATAAATGGCGCTCGTTCGGGCAGAAACGACTGCGTCCCCCCCACTCCCCCAAGGGAGATTTTTGTGTCACAGGGACCGGTAGAGAGGAGGACCAAGACGACCTACACCCATTTTATATGTTTTTTTGCAAAAAATATGTGAATTGAGGGAGAACAATTTTCCCTACTTCAAAACCAATGGCCCATTTTTTTTCGGTTTCGTAGTCACAAGATCCAAAATTTTCCCCCTAGCTTTCCCCAGGTTTTAAAAAAATTTACCTCCGTCTTTTTTATCTGATCAGGGGAGGGTCACGTTGTCGATAGAACTTTGTCTCTCACAGTATAACCTGGAGCGTGAACTGAAAATTTCTTTTTGGTATAGTCTTTCATAGTTTTATGGTAATTTAAGTTGAACCGTTGTAAAATTTGTTAATCTGAAAAAGGATTTGACAGTTACGACGTTTCAGTATGAAGGTGACATACTAAGATAGGGTGTTAAACTTTATGACAAAATGTTTGACCCAGCAAACGAACACGGTGTTGTGGACTTTGGGTATCTGTTCGAACAGTTCTCTCGATAGGTCCACAAACTGTCTTTCGGTTTGTCAGTAGGTTGGTGACATGTTAGGAACTTTTATACACGAGTTACTCGAAGAAAGACGTATGTACATAAATAAAACGAACATTATTATATTACAGTACAAGAATATGACGACATTACACTGCCCTGATATCTACCTTTACTCGGAGTCTCGATTTTAGGCCAGGTAAATGTGAAATTCGTAATTATAAAACAAAAATTTCCACAGAGTGTACACCGTGTGCCATCGGGACTTCTTTTAATTTGTAATTTTATACAATAAGCTGACGAGGGTAAGGGGTCAACAAAACCCTTATTAAGCGCTAACAAATTGAAACAAAAAAACCATCGGAGAATTTGTTTTGTTCTTAAAACATTTTCTGACCGCTGAGGATTTTTCCGTTCAAAAGCACTAAATTTTGTGCAAAGCTTAACTTTGTTAGTGTTATAATGCTGAAAACGGTATAAAAATTTGGTGGGTTGTTAGAAAAAAAAAAAAAAAAACCCACCAACAACCCGAGTTCTATTAAAACGTACAATACGTATTTGTAGCCACAGTAGAAAAAGGAACTTTTGACTGCCACGAACGGCAAATTGTTTTGGTTCAATAAAAAGGACCGAAGAAGTAGGGAGACTTAAGGAGGGGGGCCAGGGAGAAGGAAGTCGGGGTCGTGTTGTTCTTAAGCTTCCCACCTAGACACTTTACTTTGTGGAGGAAGGGTTTCGCCACTGAAGGGATAAGTTGATTAACGTCCCTTAAAGGTGGGGTATGTAATTTATTTCAGAAACACTTATTTTTATATTCCATGGAATGCTCTTAACATCTACCAATTGCATCAAATATAAAAGTCAGCCAAATTAGTGTTGATACTGCGAGGAAACGTATTGTGTGAAAATAAATCTAAGATGTTGTTTAATTGCTGATATATATATGATCCACGTCACATATTCAGTTTCGTTGGCAGTTCTTCCAGCTAAGGTCTTCTGATCAGGGCTCTATAAATAAAGAATTACAGCAGATATGTAATATTTAATGCAGCCGAACCGTGTATTACAATGACGTTATGTGATGACCTCCAAAGAGAAAAGCCAGAACACTCGGAATTAAGTTTTTAATTTTTTTTAATGTTTTCGGATTTCATATTGCATAAACACCATATCCCAACGTGCATTGCGGCTAAAAAATCCAATCACCAAGCTTGAACGGTAGCTGAGGATTATGGGTAGGTAGATGTTTTAGCCTATCAAAACCTCTGAAAAAAGAAATGCGTCTCAGAATCCTGAGGGAAATAACTATGGGAAAAACACAAAAGCATTGTAGACAATTCAAACCAATTAATGTCGTGTAATTAACAAGGATGTACTGATGTTTTTTAGTGCTTAAAAAAGCTTTCTTGTCTCTATATGAAAGTAGAGTTATAAACATTGAACTTAAATCAAAATATCCCAGTACATTCAAAAGAGTCAAATGGTAGAATATTTCCAAGTTCAAACACATTGGGGAAAGCAATGACTCAGAAAAGCCTGCAACACATAGATCAATAAGTCTTTAGTGTCAGATGGTCCTGATGGGCAGCTCCCAAACAGAATATCCACCTTTATTATCCGCCTACAGTCAGCAGCAGCTTCTCTTTGTGGTTGTAACACTTGAGGAGAGTTTAAACACAGAGCCCCTGATGTTTTTGAAGAACCAGCCATTAAAATATTTCATGTGTTGTTACTGCAGTCAGGTATGTGTTTACTGTGTGCTGTGGCTCTAGAGCTATTACATTACATTACATTGTATTTAGCTGACGCTTTTATCCAAAGCGACTCACAATAAGTGCATTCGACCAGGAAGACACAACCTTGAAGAAAACAGAATCATATAAGTACACCAGGTTTCATAGAGCCAAACATTTCAAGTGCTACTCAACTGGCTTTAGATAAGCCAGTCCTTTGTTAGTATATAAGTGCTTTGTTAGTAATTATTTGTTATTGGAACTATACAGTTACACCAAGAATAAACCTTTGTGTGAGGATACAGTAAATAACTGAAATGTAGGCTTTAGCTTTCACTGAGGTCCTCATGTTAAACAGGAGTAAAATTGGTGCAAAATAGAGAGTTGTTTAAATTGACTCAGTGTTAACTTCTACAATACATCTTTATTGTTCACCAGGGTGGAAATCTGTCTTCGGCTCACCAGCTAATATATCGAATAAATGTATGCTGAGACTATTGTTTTACCGTTTGCTGGATCTAAACCCAAACTATTCAAATAATTATAACAAAATTACTAGTTGAACAAAACAATGCTGCTGGAATTGTCCTGGGCTGCCATAACCATGACCACATTGTTAAAATATACCATTGACTGAAAGATGCCAACCTTTCAGACAGAGTAGTTTAGTGCTAGAACATAAAACGCAAATACCATTACTGGCCATATTGTCGTACCCAGGCCAGACAAACTCATTGTAAAAACATAATTTATTGAGCCATAACAAATTGGAATAAATGACCCCTTAATATCTGGTAAATAAAAATGAAATCATGCTATGTCAAAAAGTATGGGTTCAAAACGTTACTGGGACAGAAAGTCCACACACTTTAAACTCAGATCAATTCAATTCAGTAGATCTATTAGCATGACCATAATTACATACAGTATTGCTAAAGCTATGTATAGTTGCAACATCCATACACAAATACATATTTGAAACAAACTGCTACATTCTGAACATAAGCAAGACAAACCTTTTTATTTATTTATTTTTGTATCATCAATGCTAATATGTTACATATCATTAATGACACTATAACACTGTGCTGAAAAAAGTGATTGCTGAGTGAAACATCTACATATCTTCAATATTTAAGTCTTTAGCTTCTATTACTGATTTGTTTTTTTAGTATCAAGTTCATTGACTAATGCTATATTAGCCGTCATCAGGTTGTCCATTGTGTATCTTATAAAAGTGCGTACAAAGAACAAACTACAAAGTATCAGTTTGATTTTCATTTTTGTAAGTCAAGAAAAAAAACTTTTTTTTTCTATCAAACTCTTTTATTCCAGTGTGATCACTTTAATATTTCAAAGAATAGACAATCAACTATTTTCTTCAGCCTCAAATCTTGTGTTTTGGTGCACAGGGAGAGACATTTTGTTTTGGCAGTACAACAGATCCATACTGTATGATTTTCTTCAATCAGGAAGCGGTACAAAGCCTACTCCTGGTGGGTTTGCTCAAAGCCTTCAGCTGCTATTTCTAAACCAAGTGTATTTGCTCCCTGTGCTGAGTTTCCCCCTCATTCAACTCACTCCCACCAGATCCTGCTGCTCTCTGCTGACGTATTTTATTACTCTTAGTTTTATAGGCTTCACTTGCTCGTACAGTTTTCCACTGCCAACATATCCCTCTGTTCTTTGACAAACTCTTTTTTTAGTTGCACTTTCATTTCCGACCCAGAGGTTGTTTGGTCAAAACTAATCGCACAGTAATATCCACTTCATTGGAAAGCGAGGCTAAAGATTAGGGAAATCCCATTAGCATATGGTTAGGGGTGACTGCATTTCGGTCCTGTTTGAACTTCAAATGTCATCTCACCACCAATTACATTCTAAATTGCAATTTACCTCAGTTAATTACCTTAATTAATATTCAATGGAACAGCAAAAAGACTCCGACTTGATTTGTTCCGGTTTTAATTTAACATATCACGGCTCATCTGTCCGTATACCATATGCATCTCTTTCACTCAGCTCGTCCATTTTAGACACCTTCACATCAACATACATATATTCTGAGGATGCATTTGATAAAAAAAACTTCATATTATGCATGTCGTTTTTTTGAAGAGTGACTCACAATGATGGCAGAACCAAAGATGGACAATTATGATTGACGTCCATTAATAAGGTAAATGTACTGCACTTATTTTACATTACTAAAAATGTTGCATATATAAAAACAGAAAGTTGCCAACACAGATATGCAGGGTTAACTAAAAGCACTGCATAAACAAAACACTTGTCCACTCTTGTCCATACTGTTTGAATGCAAAACAACAATCTCCTATTTGTTGACAATCTTGTGCGCCACACTAACTGTTTGAATAGCAATGCTTATAATAAGTATACATTATCATTTGTAATTTCATAATGTGTTACCAGCAATACTCTGTATATGTCATATATCTGATTATATTGCAAAATTGACGCTTAAGAAGCTGCAAACTTTTCAACGTAAATGTGTCTTCTTTTCTCGTGAGACAAACCTAAACCACGGCCGTAGCTCCTTACAGGAGAAAGATGCTGATTGGACAGGACACTGGCTGTCCAGAGATAGCCTGTCTCATATTTCTAAGTGTTTCTGTCAGTGCAGAGATAGCCTGTCTCATATTTCTAAGTGTTTCTGTCAGTGTATTTAAAAAGACTAGGTTAGCTACTTTAGCTAGCTAGCTTACAAAAGATTTTCAATAATATCGGACGGAATCATGCAATCACATTGTTAAAATAAGTGACAGTTGACCAACTTTATAATCCCCTAAAGTCAACAAGTGCTCCGGCCCCAGCTGTGTGCATTATTTTTGAGTGCCCCTATTTCCGTTTTGTTTTAAGCATGTGCAGCATTTTGTATTTGCAGTGTTTTCTTTTTCGTTTTGCATTTGCCGCATTTCGTTTATGCAGCAGTTTTAGTAAACCCTGCGCATGTTTTGTTAAGTTGGTGAAGATGTTTCTTCATTGGCATGTGATTTTAATTTTATTTTCATTGTTTTTTAAAAGGGTAGCGCGTTTCTCCTAATAAATGTGTTTTGGGCAGCTGTGACATGTTGGCACCTGTCGGCCAGCATAATCTTTGTTGGATAAAACATTTAAAATAAATACCTTTGGAAAGACAAGAACATACACTATAAAAATGCAACCCACATTATATTTTTGTCGCCTCTGTAAAATGAGTACTTCCAGAGCATTTGAGGGTACGGTGCTAGTCAACAGTTGAAAGCTCTGGCACTGGGAGCATTTCTTCTCTGTGGAAATTAGTCCAAACAAGGAGCACTTCCATTTGATGCTTCCAATTTGCTGACTCTGTCCGCCCTCCAGACCCCGGTGCACTTTTTATTATTTTCATCACTACTTGCTTTTTTCTAAAGCTACAAAAAGACCAAATTCGTTTTTATATCTATAATATCGCTGCATTATTGGTGGCAAATACTTTTTACTTTTTTAATACTGTATGTAAAACTGATGGGCATCCAAATAAGATGCTACTGCCTAGACATTGCCCCCTGTTTCAGCTGTCCTTATTTCTCTTTATGTTGTGTTTTTGTGGGTAGATTATTATTTCCAGTGGCCCAGCCCTACTCCAAAAACCTCAAAGTGATTTGAGATTTGGAATTAAAATAGACTTTAAACAAATACGGTTTAGTGGTGTTTTAACAGATTTTGTTTGGGGAGTTGTATAATTTGAGCATGTTGTGGTGCTATAACAATAATAGATTAATAGAAGACAGGGGGTTTGGAGTAGCTTTCACCATTTTTTGTGTGTGTGTGTGTGTGTGTGTGTGTTACGGCTGCTGCCTTCCTGGTCGTCTGAGTGTTTTCAGCTGTGTGTGTTCTATGTAAATGAGCTGTGCGGTTGCCCTCCCGGCATTGGCTGCCATCTCCTGGTCCGCCCCTGAAGATTGCGATTGGAGCACACAGGGCCCGACGCACTCCAATCGCAGCGCACAGCCGGCGCACACCTGTTGGAGATGACTACAAAGCTTGGGGACAATCATCATTCTGGAGGCTCTGTATGTGGGCAGATGCCTCTCGCTACTTGCTCTTTGTTCTGGGGTTAAACTTGTGTGATTAGTAGTGTCTAGAGTAGCTTAGTTAGTGTTTAGAGTAGTTTAGGATTCTGTGACGGTTGCCTTTAGTTTAGCTGTGTTTTGTATAGATTCTTTGGTTAGTTGTACCACTTTTAAAGTGAGGTTTTGTTTCGTTCTTTATTTAGTATATTAGTATTTATTTTCCCTGTATGTCTTTAGACTCACCTTTTAGAGTCCTCCCTTAGTTTAGTTGCCCATTTAAACTTGTGCCTTTGTGGCCTCTATTTGTTTGTTATTTAAGCCGGTGTTTTTGGCTCTTTTGTTTGTTTCAGGCTGGTTGCCTGCCATTTTGTTCACCTGTTGTGCATTAAAACCACTTATAATTATACCAATCTGGTTGTGTTGCTTCCCTTTGATTCCCCTAGCTCAGAAGGGAACGTAATACATGGGGGCTCGTCCGAGATAAATAACTAATTCCTGGGGTTATATGTGCGGACGAGCCCCCATGTATTACGTTCCCTTCTGAGCTAGGGGAATCAAAGGGAAGCAACACAACCAGANCACCTCTCCCTATTTACAGTCTTTTATTAGCTCAGCTGCCATTCTAGCATAGACAGAGATTCAAACTGTATCTATTAACATTCCTATTTTCTGAAACAAGGACGCGGCGGTGTGCCGCGTCTTGACTCTTCTTATCGGTGAGCCGTTCTGATAGGCCACATGGGGATTTTTGCGAGCAACAGCGCACATAATATTCTACTACTCTATTTCTAAATTTAGCGCCTACCTCCACAGGATCCTAGTACATAAGCAATAGAGATGCTAAAAAGAAGAAAATCCTAGATAAATTATAGACAATCCAAACAGCGAAACACTACATTTCATTCACCACCTGTCTTGATCCTCTGTGGTCATCCGGTTATGGTAATCCCGTAGATGAACAGTAGACCTGATCCAGACAGAGGGTGATTCCACTATATATCTATAGTGATTATAAGGAGATGTCAGGATTGATACTGATGTGGAGTGTTTTTTGAATCCAGCAGCTCCATCCTGGATGCGCTGCCCTGCACATCTACCCTCGCAGCAAGAGGAGGGCAGCGTTTTGCTGCCATGCGCGGTGGAGAGAAACCCTGCAAGGGGCCTCAGGCAGGAGGTACGTCGCACGACAGAAAGCTAAAAACAGTCCTGACCGACATAAATACTGTACTCATTCTACACTACTCGAGTGGTAAAATCAAGTACTATGTGTTCTTTTACTTCAGGGAGCCTTCAGTGGGATGACGGTCATGCTGGCAACATCGATCAGAGCAGTGGAATTCAGATGCTTCAGCGAGTTGTACTAGCAGCTGGCACAGGGCCCGCAGACCAGGCCCCCGCGGCCGCGCGGGGACGTCGGAGCGGGCAGCCGCGGGCCCCGCGCCACCCCCGCCGCGCGCCCCGGCGCGCGCGCACCCGTACCGCACCGCACCGGCACGCCGCACGCACACGCACACAACACACACTTCTTTTATGCATACTAACATGACGAAACGCGGATGAATATTACTGACTCCGGCTCCTAAATAAAACATCAGTGTGTTTGACATCAAGAGCCCTGCCAACGCCGTGCGTCTCCTTCCTGAGTCGGTGACTCCCCACTGCATTGCTACAGAAGTTTCCCCTTAAAGCATAGCCAGTGTCGAATTACCCATTTGGCTTTCGGGGAGTCCCTATTTAGTTTAATTTATTTGGCAATCATAATAGCATGACCCTGAAAGGCCTATTGGCATCAATATTGATCAATATTGATTACATCAGTAGATGCTACATATAGGACATGATTTTCTCTCATCTACAGTAATCACGATCACTTTTTACGATGTGCTGGTTGTATGGTAGCTATTAAATCACTATGAATCAGTCATGTATGAAGGCTGTTAGAGTCAGCGGCTGAACTATAGCCTGCCTGATAACATTCTTATACCTGAAACGTAAAAGCACAAGGTGTATATTTTTGCGAGCGCAATATTCTATAGTATTTTTAGCCCCTTTGCATCTCAACCCATCCATATGTTCTATTGTTGTTTCGATCAGTAATTGGAACCTTTCATTCCATCATGTCACTCAAGTAAGCCTACTGTTGATTCTGGCTGTGAGATAAAAGATCAGGCATAGAGCCTGTGGGTTATGCGGCCAACTTCAGTTATGTGTACACAGGCTGAGGCTGCGGCGTTTCTTCAGACTGTTGTTGAAGAACCGTAACAACGGACTCTTTCAGCGCATGCGCATCGTCATGACTCTACATAGGTAGTTACGTTCCCTTCTGAGCTAGGGGAATCAAGGGAAGCACACAACCAGTATGGTATTGGGTATTATTATAAGTTGGTTTTATTGCACAACAGCGTGTAACAAAATGGCAGGACATGCAGCTTGAACAAACAAAAGAGCCAAACAGGGTATAATAAACAAACATAAGGCCACAATGGCGCAAGTTAAATGCAACCAAACTAAAGGAGGGACTCTAGAAAGGTGTCGCGTACAGACATACAGTGAAAATATAATTACTAAGTAATACTAAATAAAGAACGAAACAAAACCTCACTTTAAACAGTGGTACAACTAACACAAAGGGAATCTATACAAAAACACAACTAAACTACAGGCAACCGTCACAGAATCCTAAGCTACTCTAACACTAACTAAAGCTACTCTACACTCTAACTAAGCTACTCTAGACACTACTATCACACAAGTTTAACCACAGAAACAAAGAGCAAGTAGCGAGAGGCATCTGTTCAATACAGAGCCTCCAGAATGATGATTGTACCCAAGCTTTGTAGTCATCTCCAGCAGGTGTGCGCCGGCTGTGCGCTGCGATTGGAGTGCGTCGGCCCCGGTGTGCTCCAATCGCAATCTTCAGGGGGGACCAGGAGATGGCAGCCCATGCGGGAGGGCAACCGCACAGCCTCATTTACATAGAACACACACAGCTGAAAACACTCAGACGACCAGGAAGGCAGCAGCCGTAACACCTCCCCCCTTAAGACACAAACCCACAGGTTAACACAGAACCAAAGACAATAACTAATTTCACTCATAACATCCACACACCACCATTAATCACAGACTCCACATTCTAACCAATCACAAACAACTAACTAATAACACACACTAACATCACAAACTCAACCTGACACACTAACATCTCAAACTCAACCTGGACAAAGCATCGGCCAACACATTCTCTGAACCCTTAATGACGGGTGTCTACTGTTGTAGTTCCCGCACAATCAGAGGCCCATTGCAGGAGACGCTGGTTGTGCTTGGACACGCTGGGGCAGAATATGAATGGATCGTAACATTTACACATCACAATTGGCCAAAGGCCTGGGTCCAACATCAATCTTAAATATGTTGTAGAGCCAACACTACTAAAGATCCGATACACGACTGGACGCTCTCGGGCTTTACCGAGAGTGTCGGAAAGTCTAGAGGCTTGTCTGAGCCGGCGTGTCGCGCTGGTCTCACGACATCCTCACGAGGGGAGCCACAATTTCTGGCTTCTCCTCGGACACAGCTTTATCTGAAGACACCGGCACAATCACAGGATCAGACAATGACATCCGAAACACTTTTACTCGCCTGTGCACGTGTTATGTTGATCAGGCCAATACCGTTTGGCGGGACATACCTTGCCGCTGTTCTTACGCTTCAGAGCTCGCCAATTGGCGATGACATGTCCAGGTTTGTGACAGTAAAAACACTTCTCTCTCCTCTCTGGTTCACGTTACACACATTCACGGTTTCAGTAAATGGTGCGGCTGACACACGCGGGATCTCTCCGTAAAGACAGGGGAAAACACAATTTATGCGTTAGCACATACTCATCGGCTACACAGCAGCAGCAGAGAGTATTACTTTTGCTCATTTAAGTAAACAACAATGTGATCAGGCAAACTTTTTAAACTCCTCCAACATGATCAATTCCTCTCAGAGAAGAATAATCGGTAGCATTACATGAAGCAATCCACTTAGCAAAACACATTCCCTTTTTCCTAGCGAACTCTACGTGCGTTTGATCAGGACTCTTCCTATAGTGTCTAAACTTTTGCCGGTAAGCTTCAGGAACTAACTCATACACTCTGAGGATGGCAACCTTTACTGAGTCATACTGCAGGCTGTCCTCTAACGTGAGAGCCGCAACTGCTTCCCGAGCTTTTCCATGTAATTTGCACGTTACCATCAGAGCCCAAACTTCAACCGGCCACCGCAACGCTGTAGCAATGCGCTCGAAGGCACCAAAATAGGCATCCACCTCAGTCTCACAGAATGTTGGCACTAGCGAAATATGGTTACTCACGTCAAAGGCAGGTGGAGGAGGTGGAGATGGCAAGTTTCTTCCGGCAGAGTCAAAAGCACCGGATGCGCGCAGTTGGGAGTCTAGCTCCATCTGCCGTACCCGGACTTCCTTATCTGCTTCGATTTTTTTAATTTTCTTATCGGCTTCGATTTTCTTTACCTCCAACTAAAAGTGCCTGTCTTGCTCCCTGTCTTTAGCTTCTCAACTGAAGTTGCCTGTCTTTAGCTTCCAACTGAAGTCGGGCGAGGCGAACTTTAAGTTTATTCCCTTCCCGGGGATCAGGACTACCAGGAGACGGTGGACTATAGCGAGGCGGCGCAGACGGTGCTTTACACTGCTCGCTCCCCTCGCTGTCACTACCCTCTCCTTTAGCACGGACATTTGGCACAGTGAGCTCAGCTTGTGCAGGCAGCTCCAGAAAACCCCTTTCCACCAACTCATCCACCACCAGAGCCTTTAACTCTTTTTTTAACAATTGTTTTGCCACTGGGAGACCGAAATGTTGCGCTATCTCATATAAGTCGTCTCTACGACACTGAACTAACTGCTCATGAGAAGGACAGACCAAAAACGACTCCAAATCAAAAGATGCCATACTTAGCTAAAACTGCACACAACCTTACCAAATAGTTTTTAGCTATACAAACCACTTATAACCCCAGGAAAGTAGTTATTTATCCCGGACGAGCCCCCATGTATTACGTTCCCTTCTGAGCTAGGGGAATCAAAGGGAAGCAACACAACCAGATTGGTATTGGTATAATTATAAGTGGTTTTAATGCACAACAGGTGAACAAAATGGCAGGCAAACAGCCTGAAACAAACAAAGAAGGCCAAAAGGGCACAGGTAGATAAATACCCAACAAAAGGAGGACTCTAAAAGGTGAGTCTAAAGACATACAGGGAAAATAAATACTAATATACTAAATAAAGAACGAAACAAAACCTCACTTTAAAAGTGGTACAACTAACGCAAATAATCTATACAAAAACACAGCTAAACTAAAGGCAACCGTCACAGAATCCTAAACTACTCTA
>NW_011369947.1:12185251-12189237 GCF_000735185.1 Notothenia coriiceps
CAGGGACATTATAAAAATTGAATCATGGAATTGATGGAAAGGGATACATTTCTTAAGATAAATCAAATTATTTATGAAAGGGATAATGTGCAGCGAGGCGGTCATTATGGGGAAAAGAACACCCGACAGGCAGATCAGGAGCCCGATGCATGCAGTTTGCTTTTCAGCCAAACTGTATGCAGTTAAATCGACTGAACCTCTTTGTGCAGGTGTGAGCGTCCTTAACAACGGTCAATAAGTGCTTGACAGCGGTCTGTACTACTGGATTAACAACGTGTCACTTGTTCTGAATTGACCAATCAGAATCGAGTATTCAACTAAACCATGTAATAATATAATATAATCTGAACTAACTGCATACCCACAGGTTTGTTTGAGAGACACAAGCTGCTCTTCTCCTTCAACATGACCATCAAGATTGAACAGGCAGAAGGAAGGTCACCTCAGGAGGAGTTGGAGTTCTTCATCAAGGGTTAGATATTCAAAGAAGTTGAACTCCTCTAAAAGTAGACTACAGTCATTGCACATTAGACAAATGTTTTTTCCCCCATCTCATTTGTTAAGGTAATCTATCGCTGGAAAAGAGCACCCGCAAAAAGCCTTTTGACTGGCTTGGAAACCAAGGCTGGGAGGACATAGTGAAACTAGCTGAGCTGTTTCCCCCGCAGTTTGGCTCTCTGCCGGACGACGTGGAGAAAAATTCCACTGAATGGAAGTCTGTAAGTGACCGAAGAGACAAGAATCAAAATGGTCATCTTACTTCATCGATGGAGAGTTGACTTTTGACTTTTTTCTCTCTTCAGTGGTATGACCTAGATGCACCAGAACAAGCTCCATACCCCATGAAATATCAGGAGAACCTTTCAGCCTTTCAGAAGCTGCTGTTGCTGCGCTGCTTCCGTGTTGATAGAGTCTACAGAGCTGGGACTGACTATGTCACTGTCACCATGGGCGAGAAGTGAGCCTGTTTCTATTCCAATATTGCAGTTACTGTGTACAGTATATCACTCTGTACACAATATATAGAGCGTATGTATATACAGTACACCACTGTGTTATTAGACGATGTTAACAGAAGATATCCTTATTTACACAGAATGAAATCAAGCTTTGAGTTTAACTAGATGGGAGGCTGTGGCTCAGTGGAGTAGTGCGCTGAACTTTGAATCAGGGGATAGCAAGTTCGAGTCCCACTGCAGCCAGCATGTCGTTGTGTCCCTGAGACACTTCACCCCAATTTGCCCCTGTGGGGATTGCCCACAGTACTGAATGTATGTTAGTCACTTTGGATAAAAGTGTCTAACAAGTAACATGTAATGTAACTACTTCCTCTTGTTCCGTTTTGTTTCTGCTCAGATATGTGCAGCCCCCTGTGATCAACTTTGATGCCATTCATGAACAAAGCACACCCTTCTCCCCCATTGTGTTCATCCTGAGCCCCGGCTCTGACCCAGCCACTGACCTCATGAAACTAGCAGAGAGGTCCGGCTTTGAAGGCAACAAGTTCAAGTTCCTTGCTATGGGCCAAGGCCAAGAGAAGGTACTGAATCCCAGTTGTTCATAGTCCAAAAGCTTTATGTGTGGTCAAGTCGTAGAAGTAGTCACACTAAGTAACAATAGTAAAGACATTGAGTGTCATTATCCTCTGTTCTTGTGATTAAGGTGGCACTGCAGTTGCTGGAGATGGCGGTGTCCCGGGGTCAGTGGCTGATGCTGCAGAACTGCCACCTGCTGGTAAAGTGGCTAAAGGATCTGGAGAAATCCTTAGAGATGATCACCAAGCCCAACCCCAACTTCCGCCTGTGGGTCACCACTAACCCTATTACAGATTTCCCCATCGGCATCCTGCAAAAGTCTCTAAAGGTGAAACGCAATTTCTCTTTAGCTTCAGCAGTGTTTTCAGTTAATTATTTTGGATTTGGCTTCGAAGACTGGTGTTTTGATGGTAGACATTTTGCAGAGTAACTTGATGATGAATGATAGGTTTTTTAAGAATGTCTGTTTTAACATTTAATATTGTGTGTATGCAGGTGGTGACGGAGCCTCCCAATGGCCTGAAGCTGAACATGAGAGCCACATACTCTAAAATCTCCCGTGAGACCTTGGCGTCATGTCCTCACCCAGCCTTCCGCAGCCTGGTGTATGTGCTGGCCTTCTTCCACGCTGTGGTGCAAGAGAGGCGCAAGTACGGCAAGATTGGCTGGAACGTCCCCTACGACTTCAATGAGTCTGACTTCTCCGTAAGTGACGGGGTACCCATTTGCAATTAGGGTTTTTGTTTGATTATTAGTCTCTATCTAGGTGGTTTGATATCAGTTGTATTTCACTTCTGAATGGTTCGAACAACTGTGTTTAAGTAAGTAAAGTGGAGGCGTGTGGCGCAGTGGACTAGTGTGCTGGTGTTCGGATCCGGGGATTACAGGTTCAAACCCCACTGCAGTCAGCATGTCGTTGTGTCCCTGGGCAAGACACTTCACCCCAAATTGCTCTTGTGGGGACTGCCCACAGTATTGAGTATGTAAGTCGCTTTGGATAGAAGCGTCTAACAAGTAACATGTAATGTAAAGTTTATTTACAAAGCGCTTTTCACAGACAAAGTCACAAAGTGCTTGACAAAATAATAAAACATCATCATAGAATTTTGTACAATGATAAATGACCACACAAGCCACGTGTTAAGAAGTCATAAAAGAACCAAAACATAGTATAGTATAGAATAAAATCAAGCACACCGGTTACCCAAACGCCTGCCCAAACAGGAATGTCTTTAAATTAGTTTTAAAGGAGTCAACAGAGTCCGCAGACCGTAGATGAGCGGGCAGAGCGTTCCATAGCTTAGGAGCTACGGCCTCGAACGCTCGGTCACCGCGGGTCTGAAGGTGGGTACGTGGGTCAGACAGTAAGTTGAGCTTGTGTGACCTGAGTGGGTTTAGGTGAGGGGCAGTGACATGAATATGGCAGCAGTAAAAGGTAAATGTATCATCTATTTCCGATGTAAACATTATATATCTATTGTTATGATTTACTGAATGTGACTTATAGCTTAGTTCTATCTGTATTGCACATTGNCAGAGCGTTCCATAGCTTAGGAGCCACGGCCTCGAACGCTCGGTCTTAAGGTGGGTACGTGGGACAGACAGTACATTGTGCATGTGTGACCTGAGTGGGCGGGCTGATGTGTATGGATGAATTAGGTCAGCCACATATGCAGGAGTCTGACCGTGCAATGCTCTGTAGGTGAGAGTGAGGATTTTGAACTGTATCCTATTTAACAGGTGAGTATGGAGATCCTGAACACCTACCTGACCAAAGCTCACAACCAAGAAGATAGCGATATCCCATGGGGAAGTCTCAAATACCTTATTGGGGAGGTAAGTCCAACTGCATTGTATTTTATTAGCATATGTTTTATATTGCTGGTTGATGCTGTAAATTAAGCAGATGTGTAAAATGTTCAATAGGTGATGTATGGTGGGCGAGCCATCGATAGCTTTGACCGCAGGATCCTGACCGTCTACATGGACGAGTACCTTGGAGACTTCCTGTTCTACACCTTTCGGCAGTTCAACTTCTTCAGCAACAAGGACGTAACTTACAAGATCCCTCAAAACGGGCCTGAGAGCTCATATACTGGTCAGTTGTTCTGTTCCATTGTCATTTTCATTCATTTACAATCTTTTCCTTAACCCTTAGATGCACGAGTGACTGGACCCTACACTCTTCCATAAGTGGGTCAAAAAGGACCCGTATTAGAATAATATGTGTTTTTATGCCATTTTTGTCATTTTGGTTAAGAAAAATCATTTGTATAATATTTAGTATTATATTTTGGTTCACACTAGAAATATTGATATTTAATTTTTCACTGTTTATAATTTTAGACATTTCTTTTACATTTTGAAAAAAAAACGAAATTCCATAGAAAATGCATGCGGGTCATTTTTGACCCACTTATGGAAGCTTGGGGGTAGTAATACAAAAACTAC
>NW_011369947.1:12189262-12212193 GCF_000735185.1 Notothenia coriiceps
TCATCATGTTTGTGCCCCTTCAAATGAAGTGGTGACCCGGTCTGTCGGTCACAGCAGTGCATGTAGTCTGTTGAATTCAAAGTGTTGTAATCATGATTAACTACAAATCAATAATTTGGCGTCTTAGGGGAAACCGAACTGAGAAACTTTTGAAAGAACATCTTGCAGTTATAGAATGGACTTACTGGCAGAAGTCTTGATGATTGAGATACCTTAGTTGATGCATTCATTAAGGTATTGTTCCTGCATTAAGTCATGCATGAGATAATATTAATCCTTGCACATTACTGATAGTTCATGAAGTACTAACTACATGAATGAATTCATGATGATTCATGTACCTTACCATAAAGTGTTACCGTTGCGGATAGAGTGATATTGATTTTTCAGAAAGTCAAACAGCCCTTGTTTGCAAAACATACTGGGGAGCATGTTTATTTAATACAGGAGTCACAAATACTGTATGTCACATTTAAAATGCTTATTTACAGCACACAAAATATGCTTTCATTTTCAGATTTCGTTTTTTTAAATCACCGTCCTAAAGCTATTTGGAGAAACGTAATCCTTAACTTTTGATGACTTGAGATGAATAAACTTAAACAGATTTTTGCCAATTTACGATAAAATATGTAATTCTGTTGCAATTGTATAGCCGTTATGGAGAAACAATTGTTTTGCTTAATTTCTTTGTTTTATTGGATAGAACAGCCGGAGATAGACAGGAAAGACGGACAGAGAAAGGAACAACAGGCCATGGACAGCAGTTTGGATTTGACTAAGGGCCGTTGCTGTAAGGCCTTACATGGACAACAGGTTGATACAGGTCAGCCACAATGGACACTTTACAGAGACATTGTGGGTGTCTGGTATGTCCCTGCACAACTTAAGAACACTTTTCGGGCTGGGAGACGGATGGATGTGAGACTGAAATCGTTTTTTCTAACTTTTAGGTCACTTTGTTGCAGTCTCTCCAACAACAAGGCTACTATAATAATAATAATAATAATAATAATAATAATAGTAATAATCAATTGTGTTTATAAGCGCACTTTTCATTTGAATATACAAATATGAAAGTGCTACAGAGTAAAATGGTTGAAACAAAACAACAAAAACAAAAAATAATAAAGTAAACGTTGACATCCATCTGAATTTCTTTCTTCCAAGGACCGAATGCTTTCCCCTTTAATTGTGGGGTGTCTTTGGGAGTCTAAGGACAGCCCCCGCTCTGTAAAGCCCCCTCAGACATATGTGTAATATGTGATATTGAGCTAGATGCTGCTGAACAGCGTGCATTGAGCTGACCTCCGGGCTCTCTGCAGCGCTGCAGTCTCTGCTGGGGTAGTTGAACAGCGCTCGGCTCAGGCCTTCTCCCAGCAGCTTCCCGTTGTCCCGCAGCTCCTCCGGACTCAGTCCTGCACGCCGGCCGCGCCCCTCCAACAGGAACTGCAGCTGGCGCTTCCTTCAGGGTGGAGAGAGAGGAGACACAGTGAGAGACACACACACACACACACACCTGAGGAGAAACAGCGGCAGAGAGCACAGTAATAAAGATTTTGTGCTAACTCAGAGAGAAGCCCTTTGATTTCATTATAGTGTTTATTTTCCCTCATTACAAAAACTACACTTATAAGTTGCCTTGATGCTAGCTATCACTGATGTTACTGTCTAATCAGTATGAAATCTCATGTGTTTCACCGCTGCACCAACATGTTCCACGGTCTCTGCCAGGATGCTAAAATAGTCTGCAGGCAAAAATTCCACATAGGATAAGATAAGTGTGTGTGTGTGTGTGTGTGTGTGTGTGTGTGTGTGTGTGTGTGTGTGTGTGTGTGTGTGTGTGTGTGTGTGTGTGTGTGTGTGTGTGTGTGGATGGCTAGTGTTGCTCATGCTGGAGGCAGAGAGGACACTCCCAGTCTGATTCAGCAGCATCAGTGTCCGCCTGTGATGCAGCCACCGCCTGTGAAGGCGGTGGCTGCATCACAGGCGGACACTGATGCTGCTGAATCAGACTGGGAGTGTCCTCTCTGCCTCCAGCATGAGCAACACTAGCCATCCACACACACNAGATTGTTTTACACAGCCAGATCTGATACCTGTCAGTATAATAATACATTATATTTTTATAGGGCTTTTCAAGGACTCAAAATGGCTTTACAATATAAGGGAAGGTTAGGGTGGGGGGTATGGGACTATCAAACTTGATCAACCGGCAAGAGGAGAAGAGATGGGTTTTGAAAAGGGACTGGAATACTGTGAGGGTCTCAGAATTGCAGAGATCTTTGCATCAATATGTTCCAAACGTTTTTTTTTTAAATGTAAAAAAATATATATAAAATGATAAATAGTGAAAAATTAAATATTTCTAGTGTGAATCAAAATATAATACAAGTGATTTTTATTGACAAAAATGGCATAAAAACACATTATTCTAATACGGGTCCTTTTTGACCCACTTATGGACGAGTGTAGGGTCCAGTCACTCGTGCATCTAAGGGTTAAAGGGTATTTGTAGTCTTGTGTTTAACAGAGACATATGTTCAGGATTTACATCTCTGGAGGGCTAAAGGGTAAAAAGGGGGATATGCAAAGGGTTAAGGACGAGGGGGTTTAATGGTGGGGATGTTTAGATGATGCTAAGGGACTTTAAGGGTGGGACCAGTTGGCTATTCTCTCTACTATACAGTGGGACTGTGAGCTGTGAACTTCTCCATCCTCTGAGGTGAAGTAGCTCTGTTCCTACATTTGAGATGGATTTCACTTCTATATTGACTTTCTTTATTAAATATAACAAAAAGACAACCTTTGTCCATTTCTCCTTTTCTCCACACTTACCTCCTTTGTTGGCGGCTTCCACAGCCTCAGCCGGCAGACCGAACTGATTCATGAGCGGGCCGAGCTGACCTGAGGCCAGAGCGCTGCTGAACATGCTCATGGACTGAGGGAGGGAGGGAGGAACCAGTCAGTGTGGTAGATTACAGCAATAAAACATTCCTCTCGTCTCATTCAATTAACTGTGTTACCCTTTAACAATTACAGATAGCAAATGAACTCTCCCTTCCAAGAAGTAACCAGCCACAATCAGGAGCTTATGATCACATTGTATTAGCGTATGTGGGGCCACAAGGTAAAGGTGTTTTCATTTCAGCAGAGGATCAGCACGTCTGTGTATTTGGAGCTCCTGGGTGTGTATGCGTTACCTGTTGAAACTGAGGTGAGCTGATGGTGTTCTCGATCTCCTCGGCGCTCTGTGGGAGACTCTCCCCGCTGGGCAGGAAGGGGAGGAGCCTCTTCTGGACCTCAGCGTTGGTCAGGATGGGAGCCATCATCTCCGGGGTGCAAACGCTCGCTAGGTCCACTGCAGCACAGGAGAGGAGTCAGTTTAGGCTCAGGGATAACTTCTATCCTTTGACAGTATCTCTCCTCTTCGACTTCCGCCCTCCCTCATTTAGCTGAGGCTGAGGTTTGTGTTGTTGCTAAGCAGTGACGTCTTAAATCTGAATCCTACATTCAGTGTTCTGTCACTCACCTGCGGCTCCCTGAGCAGCTGAGGTTGCTGGGACGTTCATGGTGGCGAGGATGCTCTGAAGGTCACTGAGCTGGATGGGCTGGTGAGAGCCGGGGCTCCCAACAGAGGCGGGGGTCAGCGGGGTCTGAGCTGAGGCTGAGGGGGGGGGAAGGGTTGTTCAGATAACACAAAGCAAAAGGGTCAAATAGGTTGTTGAAAATGTAGCTCTTGATACTCTTTTTAGAGTTGGGTGTTGGAGGGACACAAGGTTTGAAGATTCTCTACTATCAGCAAATGGATACTCAGTTATTATTTGATTTGTTCCCAATGAGGAGGGACATTGTTTTGGCTATCGAGTTGTTTCAAGGTGATTTAATTGGTGTAGTTAATAAAGAGTAGTAGTAGGTCCCTGTGCTAAAGCTGTACCTGGTGTGGAGGGAGCAACAGTAGTAGGGGAGGCGGCTGAGGCAGCAGGGGTCACGGGGGTGGTGGGGGCCTGAGTGGTGCTCAGCCTGGAGGCCCCGCCTGAGGAAGGAGTGGCAGCCATGTTTATCGGTATTTTTCATAATAAAGTCTTTTAACATTTTGACCACAAGCATCACGTAAGTTTTGTAAGGTAAGGCACATGAAGGAAAGACAGTGTGTACATAGAGCCGAGAATTGCGAAAAATTTTACGTTAGGTTGATATTTAAACCCGGGAACAACTAAACAAAATAACAACAGATTCCTCCAGACCCTCGAGATCGTCCTGGTCCGCCCCGATTGGACGAACCCGTCGCCGCCCCGGCCTGGTGGGGTGGTCCGTCGAGGAGGAGGTCCACTCTCCTGTTGTAACACAAAAAGTATAATGTAAAATAATATTTAGTTCATGACGACTTGAGTGGAAGGGGGGGGGGGGGGGGTGTCGAGAGCGTCNGATTCTAAGAGGCAAAATACTCACTAAAGTACAGTTTGCAACATCAGGAGCTAGAGACTGTTAAGAAGTGTTGTGATACATTGTTGATGCTTAGCCTATGGTTATAAGATAATGAAATATTTGTAAATCTTTAGTGAACACTTTGTACGCAGGATTGTCTAGTTTCATCTAAATCATATATGAGTTGTAGAACGAAGAATGGGGTACATACAACAGGATTCATCCAAATCAATAACAACAAGGAAACTCTCTTGGTGAGATTAAACAAATCAAAGAGCACTCGCTCAAATTTACCAGAAGTTCAAACTTAGTGATGTTTGATATATTCGCATGAGAGCTGATAAAGACCTGCACTGACAAGTTGTTTCTTTAGAGCAAAAAGAACTAGCATGCAGTAGAAAAATAATGACAGTAGACATTAGTCTGTTTGTCGTGGGCTTGTGACTAGTCCAGCACTGTGTTAGAACTAAAATAAGTTAGCTCATCACAACCATCAGTGTCAGATTTATTTTCAATCTATTTCAATGCAGCACAGCATTAGATCTTTGGTATAGATTCATCTTAAAATGTGTACGAGGTGTTTTTTGTTTTACTTTTATTGCTCTCATTCCTATTAAACTATTAAAAGCACACAATGACTGAAAATAGCCATTACTTTGCAATATGACAGTGTGTTTTAATACAGGAAGTTGATGTTTGCCCAGTATTAAAACAACATTAAAGTGGACCTATCATGCTATTTGTATGCAATAGCATAGGTCTCAGATATATATAAAAAATTAAAAAACATGTCTATGAAGTGTTTTGCTCAAAATACCAAACAGATCACCCATTCTAGCCATGCCTCATATCCCTCTATTTCACTTCCTGTTTCAAAAGTGCTGATTTTGGGTATAAAGCTTTAAAAAAAATTGATTAAAAAAAAGAGGGGGCTGAGCTCATGCGGGACCCGGCAGCTACTGTCTAAACTAAATACTGCAGTGATGAAACGCCATATCATGGATTATCAAGNACAGGTGATCACAATCAAAGGTTCCCATTTTTGACCCCCTTATGGAAGCTTGGGGTAGTAATACAAAAACTACAATTTCTTAAAATGTAAATTTAAAATGTGAATGGAATGATATCCAAAACATGTTTTTTGAGGAATAGCTAGAATATGAAATGATAAAAAAATGTAATTACAAAGATACTTCAAGAAAACCTATTTTTGAAAAGTGAATGACTCCCCTTTGTAAATGTAATGTATTATTATTTGTAACATTGTTCTCTCTCTCCTCGTCAGATGTGGAGGCGTTTGCTAAAGCCATGCAGAGCAGTAAAGGAGACGGGAAGAAAGAGGACGACGAGGACATGAGTCTGGATTAGAGCTCAAACTGCCGAGCCTTCTCTTTCAAATGGTCTTACTCCTTTCTGTATCGATGCAGCACACAGCGCCTCACTCAGGATGAAGAGTTAGCAGAGCGGCTAACACATGTTTGTTTTTACGATGACTACCTTCTTCAGCAGCTCTGTGAAAGTGACCAGTGTTTCAATGTGATTGGTTCCTTTCTGTTTAATCGTAAGGCTTTTTTTCTTTCTAATTCACTCTTTATTAAAATCATATTGGCAAACAAAAACAACACGCCTCAAGACTCATCTTTTGAAAATGGGAAACAAACACCAGAGAGAACAGTTTGTATGAAAAAAAACTTTATTAAAAATACATGTACAACACATGGGGGAGCAGGAGTGAGGGAGAGGGACAGCTTATTCCTTCTGTGAGATATTTCATTAAAAAGTGGTTATATTACATACAAGATTCACACTCGTGTTTGGTACACGTTTACATTTGTGACGGAATAGAGATGGGAACGCTGCCTGCTAACGGGACGTTGTGCTGCACTCACGACTTGTGAGGGTTTAAAATACTCTCAATATAGCACTACATTCATACATTTTAGGATTAATTACCTCAAACAACTGATAAATGATTCAAGTCGTTGGAGCTGTCTTTGTCTCGGTCTTAATTAAAACCATTAATGTGGGAAACTGGTATTTACAGTAACTTCAACATGAAAGCAGCATTATCACCTAAGTGGATAGAAAAGATCTGCAGAGAAAATATGGGCTGCGTTGGAAATTAAATAACGCAACGAGAACACATTTCTTATAAGTGGGATCATTTTTGTGTGTAAAAGAATTAGCCATGAAATAAAAAGACATGTTCAATTATTATTTAACCCTTAGATGCACGAGTGACTGGACACTTCCATAAGTGGGTCAAAAAGGACCCGTATTAGAATAATGTGTTTTTATGCCATTTGTCATTTTGGTTAAGTAAAATCACTTGTATTATATTTTGTTTCACACTAGAACTATTTTATATTTAACTTTTCACTATTTATAATTTTTGAAAAAAAACGTTTTCCCATAGAAAATGCATGCGGGTCATTTTTGACCCACTTATGGAAGCTTGGGGTAGTACTACAAACATTTGAATGGCACGATATCCAAAGCATGTTTTTTGAGGAATAGCTGGAATATGAAATGATAAAAAAATGTAATTATTATGTAAGATACTTCAAGAAAACCACCTCACCGGGTCAAAAAAGACCCACTTATGGAAGGCAAACATATATTGATAACATCTTTCAGTCTTAACACGTTTTGTACAGAACTTTGTAAGCTTTACTTTAACAGATCTTGAGCACCTTGAATTACACGATTATGTGTGAAGGAGGAACAAGTGGACTTCTAATGTCGAGGAGACAAGAGGATTATGGTCACACAAGCAACAATTAAACTCAAATCAAACAGCCAATGACCTAAATGCTCTTATCTCCTCTTCCTTTGTTTCAATGTAATTACTCAACCTTTCATTAAATGCATCTTAGAGACTTAATTAACTCTGATAATCCCAAAGCTCAGTCCTGTCCCGGTTACAGGCAGCGTTTCCATCGGCTGCCTGAGGACTCGTACATTACAGTGTACCGACTCAGTAGGAATTCTTAACATTCTCCGCTAGAGATGCACGATAAACAGCTGTACACATCGTTCACTTATTAAAACATAATGCATATAATTCATAATTCAGGAAATGTGTTTGAATGATTGACATAATGTACTTTTCATTTGTTTGCAAGTTAAAGCTTTGTTGCCTTTATTTACAATATACTACACGTTTTAGAATTGATATGTGGTAGCAGTGACTCAGTGCACCTCTACGGTCAGACAGCTGTTGCTATAGCACCCTGTAGCACAGAAACAAACCAGTAATAACGACAAACTGTCAAATATAAAATATACATTTTTCTGAAAATAGAAAATAAATATTATTATATATATTTTAAATTAGCTACAGTAACATGGCACCCACCACCAGTAATTTGTAGTCGGGGAATGTGAGGATAAGACTGTTTTTGCGTGTGTTGGGTTTACATGTGGGGGCAGCCCTGCGTGCCCACAGCTCCGTGCAGGGCGAGCGGTTTGGACAGCATGGCGGTGCGCTGGTTAATCATCGCCAGGCGGACGCAGCCGTGGAAGACAGGGAGACCGGCGGGGAGACTGGGAAATGGGGCGCCATCTGGAGGAGAGAGAGGGGCGAGCAATTAGGGCAATGATTATTGGCTAATTGGTTACACAAACCGAAAAATCGTTATGACATCATAAAGTGGCCAAAATCTGATCAGCTCATTTTCAGACAGGTTTTTATAGAAATCGATCAAAAAGAGAGAGAATCTTTTTTTAAGAGTCTCTTTCCACAGAGGGGACACATGTTTATGTAGAAAATACATGAACAAGTGGATTTTGCATAATAGGTGACCTTTAAGAGTTTTTATTTTTTAAAAGAAGCAAACATTCAATCAGAAATGCTAATAAATGATGAAATAGTTGTCAGATTTTAAGCAATAAATTATAATATTGTCTCTTTCTAGAGAGGACAATTTGCTGTCTCTTAGTTGCAAGTTGTACATTTTGGCTTTAGCTTTTTATTACTTTTTACACTTTTTATGCTGCTATGGACAATCTTGCACTAATGCACATTCTCAAAGATATTGAAGTGACTGGTATTTTGTATATATTGACAGTTGTGTTTTTATTTAGGTCTTAATGTGTGCATTTTTTAAATATGTCTTTGATTGTGTATATAGGTATATACTTGTTTGCAAACATATTTTTATATATATTGGTTTTTATATTCGGGATCGTACGAAACGGTATTTCGATCTCTGTCTGTACACACAAACTGGAAGATTGACAATAAAGTTGACTTTGACTTATTAAAAAACAAAACAAAAACAAACATCTTCTGGATCTCTGCAAAATCATGATAACGTTTTTTTGACATTGTATGAACTAAACCCATTAATCAAAAATGAAATCAAAAGATTAGTCAATGACAATAACTGACGCACTCAAAGATAATACACCTAATTGGATAGAAGGCAGATCACAAGAATACACATGTAATAACTTTTGGAGTCGTCAAAGTAAATCAAGATCAAGTCATGCAATTAGCAAAAAACACACAAAGGGCAGAATCAGGAGAGGGAACGGGATTTGTTGAATAGTGAACAAATCAAAGAGGTGTGTGTGAATGTGAACTCACCGGGGACCCCTCCGAGGTAAACGGTCTCTAAGCCCCCTGCAGAGCGGCTCTGTCTGGGGCCGACGCTCTGCTTACTGGCTGCGTCCACTCGGAGCTGCAGGACGTTGTTCTTCTTCACCACTGGACACACACACACACACACACACACACACACACACACACACACACACACACACACACACACACACACACACACACACACACACACACACAATATCTACTATTATTGACGAAAAAAATTAAAGTTCTAAAGTGCAACTGTTTACTCGAAACCTTTTTGTTTTAGTTTGACGCAGTGATAATTCGTTTGTAGACTGACCTGTGATGGTGTGCCAGCGTCCGTTACACAGAGGCTCCTCAGGAGTTAAGGAGGTAGAGAATTCACCTTTGCCGCTGTTTATTGAAACATTCACCTGCACAAAAACACAAACTTAATTTACATATATTCTTTTAAATCATTCAATAATCATTTTTAATATGACTTTTTCCTTTTAAAATTCACTAAAAATGTCCCCAGTTTTGGTTAGACCCTCCCTGGTGTGCTCAGTCTCACCTGTCCCTGGCTGAGGACCACACTCAGGTACATCTCAGCTGTTGTCCCAGCATGCAACAGCAGCCCGGAGTCCGAGACGGGCCGAACCTGCAACTGGATCTCCAGATCCCGATCCAGAACTAAGGACTCGTCTGCAGGGAGAGAAACCGTCAGTCAGGACTCAAACAGGAAAACATGTGATGACTCAAATGTTAACCAACGTGTAACTCAAAATTTGAATTTCCGGAAACTACAAGGATCCGAATAATTCAGATTTTATAAACTCAGTACAAGTCAGATATGTGGGGTAAAATAACATTTCATCTCGAAAGACATTGAATTAAGCACATTTTCTTTCCCACAAATTCTGACTGTGACGTTTGAAATCTGAGGTCCCTGGAGAGATGTTTTGAAGTCCCCAATAAAGTAAAAGAGTTAAAGCTACTAACTTCAATGTGGTTTCAACACTTGAATCAGAATACCTTTATTAGTCTCACAGAGGGGACATTTACATTGGTACAGCAGAAAAGAGCCAAAGACAGCTTAATGTTTTTATTAAAGATAAAAATAAAAAAAAGATTATAATAAAAAAAGTTACACAATTTACAAAAAACACAGCCTGNCAGCAGCGCCACTACAGGCCTGACAGATGACTACATCCGTTCCAGCATTTGCAACAGCGGTCCAGTGTGAACGGACACATTTAGAATGAAATGCGTGGTAACGGAAAGCCCTTTCTTGCGCTGCGTATGCGTTTTACCGTGTGGTGGCCGGGGTCCCTAAGCCAAACTATAAAATACACAAGGATCACAGAGATACTGCTAGTTTTAAAGTAAAGTCAACACATATACGACCCTAAATATAGTCTATATAAGACGAGAAGCATATAACATATAAATCCTTTTTTGTAAACATATGACAAATGGTGAGGGTGAGACGTCAGAGCATCGTCCGTATGTGCCAGGGTCCTTAGCCCCGGACAGTCGTGCCCCAGCGCCAATTTAACCGCACTGGGTATTTGTGAGGGAGCTCCTTATGGCATTACGCCCGTCCGCCTGAAGCCACCAAGTTTAACATATTTCCATAGTTCAAAAAGTTTGTCAATTGTCGTTTGTTGTATTGTCAAATACTGGTTTCTAATGTTTTCTGAGGAGTTTTACTGGAAATGAAAGAGCACAGAGTCTACAGAAGGCAACAAAGCAGCATACTGGCATTAAAACCTGACTTCACAGGAAGAGGTGAAGTTCATGTGAGAAGAGGGCTTCAGTAGTGCTGTCTGCACTCTGTTTAGTTTTGCTATCTTACAGATCAATATAGTAAATGTGAGGTAAAAGTGTGTTGCAAGTAACCGGTTAGAACTCTAAAGTTGCGATGAGGTCTAAAATGTATGGGAAATGGTCTTAAAAAAGGTCTTAAAAGGGTATTAAATTTGACATTCAGGATTCTGCATATACCCTGTATTTAACAGGTGAGTATGGAGATCCGAACACATACCTGACCAAAAGCTCACAACCAAGAAGGATAGCGATATCCCATGGGAAGTCTCAAATCCTTATTGGGGAGGTAAGTCCAACTGCATTTGTATTTTAAATTAGCATACTGTTTTATATTGCTCGGTTAGACTGGCGTAATTAAACGCGATGTGTACAAATGCTTCAATAGGTGATCCGTATGGTGGGCGAGCCATCGATAGCCTCTTGACCGAAGGATCCTGACCGTCTACATGGACCGAGTACTTGGAGCTTCCTGTTCACACCTTTCGGCAGTTCAACTTCTTCAGCACAAGGACGTAACTTACAAGATCCCCAAACGGGCCTGAGACTCATATATACTGTCAGTTGTTCTGTTCCAATTGTTATTTTCATCATCTCTCTACAATCTTTCCTTAACCCTTAGATGTGCACAGTGAGCGAGCTACACTCTTCCATAAGTGGGTCAAAAAGGACCCCGTATTAAGAATATATATGTGTTTTTATGCCATTTTTTGTCATTTTGGTTAAGAAAAATCATTTGTATAATATTTAGTAAATTATATTTTGGTTCACACTAGAAACATTTTATATCAATTTCCTATTTATAATCTTATAGAAAAATATGTTTACATTTTGAAAAAAAACCGATTTTGAACATATTGGTGTCCCAAAGATTCCGCTATTCTGAGACCCAGTATTTATTTATATTTATCTATTTATTCATTATTCCAGTCCCTTTTCAAAACTCATCTCTTCTCCTCTTGTCTACTCATAGCCCATCCCCCATCAATCCATGCCGGTTGATCACGTTTGATAGTCCTACACCCCCCCCCACCCTAACCTTCCCTTATATTGTAAAGCAATGTTGAGTCCTTGAAAAGCCCTATACAAATATAAATGTATTATTATTATTATACTGATATCATATCTAGCTGTGTAAAATAACCTTACTGAGAGGTGTCACTCACTAGTGATGTAGTCTGTGTGGTCTACAGTGAATGTATTCCTGACAGCCACAGGTGATAAGAATCAAAGGTTCCCATTTTTGACCCACTTATGGAAGCTTGGGGTAGTAATACAAAAACTACAATTTCTTAAAATGTAAAATGTGAATGGCATGATATCCAAAACATGTTTGTTGAAGAATAGCTGGAATATGAAATGATCAAAAAATGTAATTACAAAGATACTTCAAGAAAACCACCTCACCGGGTCAAACCCACTTATGCATCTAAGGGTTAAGAAAGTTGCTGTCATCACTCACAACTTTACCTTTCTATGTGTTACAGATGAGATTGAGAACCTGCCGATGGCCAACACACCAGAAGTGTTGGGTCTGAATTCCAATGCAGAGATAGGATACTACACTCAGGCAGCGAAAGACATGTGGAGTCACCTAATAGACCTGCAGCCTCAGACAGGTGGGATCTGGCACCTTTAATCTCTCTTGCCAATTCATTGAATTCAAAGAAAGACATTGTTACGGTGCTTGCCTCCATATTGACTTTTATAATATTAAAAAATGTTGGAAGTTAAAGGTGTTCCATACTTTTTCTGCTACTGTAAGGATGTTTACTTTACAATCTTTGCAACCGTGCTTCTACAGTAAGTGCTTTCTCTCTTAAGGCCTTTGAACGCTCTCTCTTGCCTCAGGTGACTCTGGTGGAGGCATCAGCAGGGATGAGTTTATCAGCCAGGTGGCCCAGGACATTCAGAACAAGCTGCCTCAGTTATACGACATAGACGTGATCTGTAAAAAGTTTGGCACGGACATTTCACCGACCTCAGTGGTGCTGCTTCAAGAACTGGAGCGCTTCAACAAGCTAGTGGTCTGCATGCAGCGCTCTCTGTTCGAGCTGCAAAGGGTGAGGAGGAGGGGGAGGACAACAAGATATTGGGGAAACACACACTGATGTAACGTCTTTGTGCTTTTCATGGGTTTAGATTTGTTCTGATTGTCTTGTGTGTTCAAGGCTTTGTCTGGAGAGGTGGGTATGAGCAGCGAGTTGGATGAGGTCGCTCGGGCTCTTTTTAACGGTCACATCCCTGCTATCTGGAAGAAGTTGGCTCCTGACACTCTCAAGTCCCTCGGCAACTGGATGATCCATTTCAAGAGGCGGTATGAACAGTATAGCTACTGGGTAAGGAAGGACACGCTATCACGGATCATATGTAGCCTTTGAATAACAACTTGAGAATGTCCATCTTATCTTATGTTATGTTATTGATGATGACACAGAGGCATGTGGCGCATGCGTTGGTGTTCGGATCAGGGGAGCACAGGTTCAAACCCCACTGCAGTCAGCATGTCGTTGTGTCCCTGGGCTAGACACTTCACCCCAATTTGCTCCTGTGGGGATAAAAGCGTCTAACAAGTAACATGTAATGTACTGTATCTGGGTATCTTGTGTCCACCAGGTGGAGAAGGGAGAGCCAAAGGTGATGTGGCTGTCTGGACTCCACATCCCAGAGTCCTACCTGACTGCCCTGGTTCAAACCGCTTGCAGGAAAAATGGTTGGCCTCTGGACCTTTCCACGCTGTACACAGAGGTCACTCAGTACCGCAGTGAGGACGAGATTAGTGACAAACCTGGACAGGGTAATTAAATACCTCTCACAGTTTGCTAAGTGATTATAAGGGATGAGGTGTAAGGGGCTCATGGTGTTTTTCCCTGCAGGTTGCTATGTGTCTGGCCTGTATCTAGAGGGAGCCGACTGGGACATGGAGAATGGCTGTCTGGTGAAGAGTCAACCAAAGGTTCTGGTTGTTGAACTTCCCATCCTCAAAGTCATCCCCATAGAAGCTAGTCGCCTGAGATTACAGGTGTGGACCAACAAAGACCTCCAAACAGTACCTCACTATTTAGATTTCTCCCCCCTCTAACTCATGTGCATATCGGTGTGTTCTTTTCCGCAGAATACATTACGGACACCAGTGTACACCACTTCTCTGCGCAGGAATGCAATGAGTGTGGGGTTGGTGTTTGAGGCAGACCTGTTCACCACCATGCACCTCTCCCACTGGGTGCTCCGGGGCGTCTGTCTATGCCTCAACTCTGACTGAAGATGGGCTTCATTGAGCTGTTCAGCTTTCACACAGTTTGTTCAGACATGCTGATTATTCATAATTAATAGCAGCTTTCTTTAAGAGAAAACACACTTTACCTTTGATTTATTGGAAAACAAATCAGTTATGAGAAAAGAGTTTTAAAAGTTGATAGATGCACAAAAGAAAACTGCAATTTTGACTTGTATTTTTTTACATTTTTGTATCACTAGATGGCAGCAGACATCAGTACTGAGCTCTTCACTCTGGGCAGTAGCAACAGGGGTTTATTTTGGCTGCTACAGTGCGCTAAAGTGCCAGCAGGCTATGGTGGCTCATCTTTCAGGCCTACTAGTCTTTTACCTTTGTATTTATGAATAAATGTTTGCAGATAATTTAAAATCATGTCTATCTGTCTTTCTTGAACGAAATAACCAATACATCTGTCTATTCCTAAAAAGGACAGCTGAGCAGATGCTGGATGCCATGCTCAGATTGTGAAGGGAACACAATCTGCTACATACAGTGGAAAATTAACCATTGACCAAAGGCTGCTGAAGTTTTCCACTTTACCCAAGTATCTTTTCAGCTGTTCTCTGCAGTAAAGGTAGCAGTGTGTGCTTTACTGCAAACAGATCTAGTGCAGCACTGAGTAATCGAGGCTGCTGAGGTCTGCATGCCAAAGCAGGTGAGAAATTAACTCTTAAAATCAGACAGCCCCCGCAGGATCGGGCTGATAGTGTGGCAGTGAGGTCACAGAAAGGCAGATTTTATTAAGTTATAATGTGTGCTACATACATTTATGATCATGTAGCCTGAGCTGTGTATGTGCTGCTCTAATTATGGATATGCTGGTCCGACTATCTCCTATAGGCTGAAATCAGCAACATGAAAATGTGTGTTAACAATGAGGTTTCTTTATATGAGAGGCCTTTCCTCATGACGTCACTGTCTTGCGTGTGATTACTGTATTATGTAGCCTTTAAGACCCCGCTCTGAATGGCTGAGGGTAAAGGTTAGACAGGCCCACTCTCAGCTCTTTACTGGTGTGACTATCATAAAGAGTGAAGATTAGGACACGTTTATGACCTAACACAGGAGGGGAGGAATGTGTTTCCCTTTTGAAAAGAGGGAAAGAATGGTATGTTGTTTAATGAACCTACACTTCATATGAGTAAGCAGATTATCATTAAGTGCTCAGACAATAATGCAGCTCTTTTTGAGGAAATTATGGAATCAGGAATGAAACAATAATACGGGATAAAGGGAAAGGAATCCTCTCAATGGAAATGGCCCCCGTCCCTCTCCTCAGAGGTCAAAATTATTTTCAGCTGCTCGTGACTGGAGGGATTTACGTTTACCCTAAACTGCTGCAGTTCCTGTTGGCACTATTGCCTGAGCCAAGCGGCCTCATAACATACTGTGGGTGCCCTGAAACAAAAACTCTGACACACAACTTTCCAGACCTCCCCCTACCCCCCAATCCCTAACAGTTTCCGTTTATGTTATTGAGAGCAGGTGGGTTTACTCAATCCCATTTGAGGGCATGGATGTTTGCCACCTTCTTACTGTAGTATAGGGGGTGATTAGTGCCAGTCTGACTGACTGTGAGTGTCAAAGTGTTAACACCATCACTCATGAGCTGAACATCATCTAAACTACAGCCAGTGACAAAACTCTTTGCTGCATCTTTTGCAGCTGGCGGGACTTGCAGCTCCGCCCATGGGGCCCGAGAGGTGTAGTCACCCCCAACCGCAGATATACATCTTGGGCCCCAGTTTCTGGTTGCAGTGCCAGCCAGGTATTTGGTTTGGAGAAGAGCCGCAGCGTTTTGGTTACAGGCTGTTTTAAAACCTATGTCCCACATGTTTGGGTTGGTGGAGGACGGTTACAGTAACCTCAACTATTCTCCTGCCACTGTCCATATGATGGCTTTTACAGAGAGGCTACAGACAACTGCTAAACACAACCAGGGGGGGGGGGGACGACACATCATGCAGATAGATGTGGAGATACTGTAGATGTATGGATGCATAGATAGATACAAAAATACATGCAGTTGTTGATATTAACTAAGTACATGTACTCAAGTGTTTTTGCTTTAAGTTCTTTTTTGACATATTTGTACTTAATTTGAGTATTTCCATTTGTTGCTTCTTTACACTTCTACTCCACTACGTTTCAGATGCAGATATTGTACTTTTTACTCCATTACAATTATTTAACTGTTTTTAACATTTACTTTGTACATATCAAATACCTGATATGCTGATAGGGTATAATGCAGTACCATACTACTCATCTACACAGCATTTCAAGTATCTAAATGTGGACCACATTGATGAACTACAACACTAAAATGCTCTTCCATGTTTTAAAACAGCATAATACAATACTGTGAAAAGATTAAGAGAAACGAGTAGCCTACTTTTAAAACTTGAATTTAGCAAAAAATGCTATAGCCTACTGATTCATCTTTAAATGGCCATTGTGCAGAAGAAGAACTTGTGTGCTTTAATTACATTTTGAAGCAAATACTTTTGTACTTTTACTTAGGGACAACATTTGAAATCAGGACTTTTACTTAGGTAAAGGATCTGAGTACTTCTTCCAACACTGCATGCACAAGGACAGTACATGATGTTGAAGCATGAACAATACTGTGATGAACCTTTATAGGCGTTCAAATATAACTATATAGTGTTTCAATAAGCCAGAACTAAGTAATCATTTATTTTGTATTCAGTTGTGTGTTCACCAAAAAAACGCTTACTCATCACCGGCACAGCTCCAGTGATTTCAGGAGAGCCTCGGACTGAGCAGCAGCAGCAGCAGCCCATAATTAATTTAAAGCAGAATAGGCTACAGTGCGTAATGCGCCGTCCCCTTGAGCACGCATTGTCCTGAGCTCTGGGAGAGGTTGAAACGGGGCAGGGTAAAAAAAAAAAAAAGAAGCAGGCTGCGCTTTTAAAAGACCCGGGGAGACTATAAAAGTAGTTTCATGCCCGCTGCAGTGAAGGCTCGGCTCGCTATGCGCAGACACACGGAGGTAGGCAGAGCAGATAGACAGCAACACACACACCTAACACCCACACACACAGTATTTAAGGTTTATTTTCACATGTGGCTCACTGTCAAAGGTAGTGCCTAAAGAGAAGCGTGCATTTATGGGGCAGTAATTTTCTTTCTTATGGTTTTTTGCAGCGAAACCAGAGTCAGGCAGTGTTTTAGTAAACTGCATGTTTTCCACTTTAGTGAATAGGATGCTCGTCTTCTCCAGCCAACCCGGGGCTGTTTGACACATTTCCGCCACCGAGCTGGATCCACTAACCGGTGTGTTTTCTTACCGGGGGAAGCTGGGCTCATTTCAACTTTTCTGGCTGTACCTTTGATGCCACGGAAATGGAGAGCGTGTCCGCGCTTTGTAGTAAAAGTTTGCCTTGGACGCTGCTGGTCCTCGCGCTGAGCTCTGTGTCTGTGCACGCGACCTGGAAGACCGGGCTGTACAAAACCTACTCAGCCTCCTCAGTGTACCAGAAAAGGTAAGGAGAGCATCCACTTTACTGTGTCTTTATATTGTTATAATACATACACTCAGTGGTGTTAAGTAACTATATACTCAAGTACTGAACAATTGTTAGGCACTTGTATTTGAGTATTTCCATTTTATGTTACTTTCTACTTCCACTGCTGGATTGCATGGTACCCTGAAGTAGCCTACATGAAGTAATTAAAATGAGTTCCACCTTTACCAGCTTGATAAAAACATCAATAATTATGAACCACATATATATATGATTGTGAAATGGGCCAATCTGCATAATGAGTACTTTAAGTATATTTAGATGCCAATACGTTTGTACTTTTAGTTGAGTAACATTTTGCAGGACTTTTACTTGAAGACTACTACACTTAAGTATTTCTAATTGATCTTAAGTACAAGAACTGAGTCGACCTCTGCAAACACTACTATACTGTATTCCACTGAACACTAATCTGGTTTTCAGCAAATCCTAATTTACAAATGTAAACCTATTTATACACTCTTGTACTATGTGCATGTTTACTTTAACTTCCCTATGTTCATTTACATATTTTTTATTGTATTCTAAAATGGATCATCTGTTAAGAAAATCCAATTTCCACCCGGGGATATCTCTTTTGCATATCTTTTTTTGATCCTATGGTAATCCTCAGTTGTGTTGATACATGACCATTTCTTTCCTCTACATCCTATTTTTAAACCTCACTTCTTGTATCCTCTTGTCAATGAGTGCAGAGCTACTCCCATCTCCACCCATCTCCCAGGTCCCTTTGTCTTCCTGACAGTTGGTTTCCTTTTTCCTGTGCCGGCGGCCCACATTGCTCGGCTGCCTCCTGTCCTCATTGTTGTCCCCATTTACACACCCTCTTTACGTGGTTGTCTCTCCAGTGTTGTGTTGTCTGCTGATTCAGCATCAATGACTCCATCATCTGCTTCTTCTCAGCTGTCAGGGTCCTCTTCAAAGCATCACCTTTAGTCCTCACATCTGTCCTCGTAAAAACCTGCTCTGATGTTGATCCCAGCCGTGAGGACAGGATGCATCTTGAATACGTTATATAGACAGTGAATAGGGGAGTGAGGACCTTTATGCCTGTAATAAAGTGCACAGCATTGATAGTTTAAAAAAAGGTTGTTGAATAAAAACGGGGGATGAGATGGTGAAATCATTGAGTTAGGGTGTTTATGACCAGGAGTAAGACTGAACACAGACCTTAACTCAGCTCAGAGACAGGGATGGGAGAGTTAATTTCAAATGTAATCCGTTACAATTACTAGGTACCTGTAAAATAAATGTAATCAGTAACCTCATCTGAACATCGAAATATAAAAGTAATGGTTACTTTCTGTTACTTTTGGATCACCTTAATATCAAATGCAATGAAACTAAATAAAAAAGAAAGGAAATATCAATAAGATGTTTTTACTGAAGCCTATTATGTAAGACAACAGAACAATGTAACCTCAGAAAAGAAGAAACCACGATATTTAGCATAAAAAAGTAGGAGTATAGATTCGCTCTTAAAGTATTCGCCTACAGAACAGTACAGAAGAAATCTGCTCCTTTTACAACAAACACAAATATGCTATTTAGTATTATTGTATCCTGCTAGTTATCCCCATTTTTAGAAATCTAACTGTAATCTGATCATGTGTTATTTTAATGTTACTGTAAGGGAATACAGTTACCATTATTTTTTAATCCTGATTACGTAATCCTATTGCAATTAATCAGTTACTCCCCAAGCCTGGAGACCAGCAGTGATGAGAGGACTTTTCTCATTTTGCAAATATTTATCCTGTCAGGTTGAGAGTGTGTGTGGGCTGTGTCCGGAGGCTGAAACCCTTCCTCTCTCTGATCAGACCCCCTGTGGGTGTGTCCAGGTGGCTCTCAGCGGCCCCACAGCCTCGCTCCACTGGATCGCCCCCCCGCTCAGATCCCCTGTCACTCACTGCCGGCGGCTTGTGGACATGTTTACTAAACACAAGCAGCTGGGACTCCGCCGCATCTGGGCCCGTCCTGGGAGGGAGGGATGCGTTTACAGTGGGTCTGCTGCTGTTTGTAATGGGCAAGTGAAAGGAATGTCAGGATAGACAGAGATGAAGCTGTTGATGATGTGAGTCTTTGGATGCAGAGAGGTCGGTGGGTTCATGTGACATCGGAGGACTCACCTGCCCTTTGAACGCTGCGGTTTGTGTCAACAAAGCCAAACACTGGCAATGGGATATCAGAAAGCGAGAGGCTCTTATGGGCATTAGCAACTTGACATTGAATGACAGAAACTTAACAAGTCCTCGGTTCACGCACTTCAAAAGGAAATAGATATATATTTCAGCAGATTGTGTCACAGTAAAACCTTCTCTAAGATGTCCTCGTGCAGCAGCCCTGTCCTCACACAGTGATTATCTAAATCAAAGGGGATTAACAACTCTTGAGTAATTTCACATTCGCTCTGCGGAGGAGCTGATAAAGTGTTCGTTCCCCCTTGTCAGTCTTAACGTCTATATGAGCTCAGCACACTGAGGGGTTACGCAGGAAGCTGCTTTCTTTCTTCTTGTCTGGCCCATTTCTTTATCCTCCCTCGGAGGAGTTGTCATGGTCTGACAGGCAGTCTGAGCCTGTGGCCGCCCTCATTCCTCAGCCATCTTAACCATAGCCACCTTTTTCTTTAGCATGGGAATGAAGATGACAGAGATTCCAGTGGGCTGAGCCCTGTGTGGCTTAAAGCAGAATGGCTTTAGGTTTTAAATAACTTCAAATAATGTATGAGTTTAGGAACAATATTTCATGGGTATTAGGAAGCCGTTTCCAATTGAGAAACTCAATTTAATCACTGGTGGCTGATAGGTTATTCAGGGTCCTTCTCAGGGAGGGAGACTAGCGGCTCTGCAGCAATTGGTTGATAAATGGTCGCTTTCTAAGCAAAGCTAATCTCTTCTACTTCTCAAATGTGAGGGTTTGCTGTTTTTCTCAGTTCTATTTCATTATAAATACCCACTCTCTATGTTGTATACGAGACCTTTGCGGGAATTTCACACTATTTTCTTACTTGCTATGCAGTGAATCAAAGGATAATTAAATGAAATAACATATACGTTGGTAGTCAATTCAATTAGTCAGTTTAAGTTTTACACGTTTTAAGAACAAAAAGAGATCAAAAAGACACCACCATAAACCATTAATCGATTGAGCAGGAACATAACTCACACATGCACTGATAATAACACTAAACCCTAAAACAGTGCCCGATTACAGATTGTAGAGTGCATGTGAACATCCATAATGTGCCTCAGCTCCACATGAGGGTACATTAATGATCAGGCTGTATGAAGTCATAGTGTGTTAAACGTGACTCCTTGCTGAGAGGAATTCCTTTTGTACCTCCAGCCTGAAACACTTAAAGATGTGCGCAGCCGCTACACACAGAGACACACTTAGAGCTCACAGGTGTGCAGACCTGAAGCAGACAAAGACAAATGGGAGTTTTCCTCGTTCCTCTGAAGCGGCTTCCTCTGACCTGCTTTGATCCTCTTCACTGTCCCGTGCACATGGAAAACACAAGGCAGCTTTCAAACTGATCACACACCAGCCTTAATATCCTCTTTTAACTACATTTCATATTTATTTGTTCTCACATTGGCTTCTGTTTTTTCCTTTTTCCCCATAGAAGCTGCAGATTATGACTTGAGGAATGTCTTATCCCTCTTTTGTCTTCATTGATTTTCTTGTGCTCTCCATTTCTCTCTCTGTCGTTCGTTGTTGCACCACATTCACCTGATGCCTCCTCTATATCCCCTGAGACCAACAGGGCTTCCTAAGATAAGATAAGATTTACTTTATTGATCCCGGTTTAGGGTTATTGTTTTTCGTCACAGCAGCATGTTAAAACAAGGCATTGCACATAGTGTGAAAATTAAAAGAGTAGGAAATAAACAAACGTAAAATATAAACATCTCAACATAAAAAATAAAGCAAGACTAAAAAGTACTATAGGCCAAATTACAGCTAATAAAATGTCCAATTAAAGGAGAGGATAATTGTCTTTCCTCTCATTTCTCTGTTCCCATCGGAAGCATCCTTACGTGACCTTTAGATAAAGTAATCTTTGTCCCCTCTCCTCTCCTCTCTCCGCTCCTTTCCTCTCTTCTCCTCTCCTCTCTTCTCCTCTCCTCTCCTCACCTCCTCTCCTCTGTCTGGCCTTTTGCCACGTCTGTCTTTTGTCCTTTGTCCTCCTCAAGGTTTTTTTTTCCCACAGACAGAAATCTAGAGAAATTCCTTTACATTTCCATCCCTGCTGCATTTCAAACATATCTCTGAGTGTTGTCCCTCCCACAGTACTTCAATGAAAAAGGGAGTTACTGGGAAATGTTTCAACGAACAGCGTTCCCTCATCAACAATCTTCTCAGTTCACACGGATAAACTCCCCACATCGCTGCAGAAAGTGCATAACCTCAGAAGTAATGACAATGAATCCTGCTTACAAGGCCGAATGATGGGAACTCAGATGTAGCGTTATACTGTATACTTTATAGATATACGTTTGTGGGTTTTCTGTCAGCATTCACATTTACTTAGGGTTCAGCGCATTTGTATTCCCCTCAACTGTTCCTACTGTCTTGGCGTCTGTATGTCAGGGGGACAGATGGGACGAATCTGTGATTTTTCCATCCCTTAAAGATTGTGGATTTCTTTCATAACTGTTGGCTGTGGCTGTGTGCGACTGTGAGAGGTTTCTGATGATTTATTTAGCTTTGGCCCGGCGTTCAGAGTCTGCCATGTGTGCTTAGAGACCTGATACTCTCTGAGGGCCTGCTTGGTGCTGTTGCCAGTGAAACAGCATGGTGCTGGTGGGTTTCACACTTCATAACACAAGAACACCTCCACTAAGAGGAAGGTGTTGACTATGAAACATTTAAGAGGGAAAGACATCAAGCACCTGTGTATGAACAAAGCCAGACAAAATGTAATGGACCTCTTTATAATGAAACAAAAAGAGGGATTTGCTGTAGGGCATGTACTGTAAGTAAGGCACATTTCAATATGTACTCTTTGACATCACAGAAATAATGATGTTACCTGTATCCAGCTAATACAGTTATCTTTAGGCATCTCCATCCTCTCCGCTGCCTTGCACTCATTATATATTGTGTAAATCAGTTATGTAGGTAATGCAGGTATTCGTTTTCAAGCCACTTGGGAGATTGTTAACTCCGTTTTACCAACTTCTTTTGTTATTTCATCCACTAAAGTAGCAGCTGTTGGCATTTCCTCTCTAATTGCATAAATGCAATCCAAAGAGAAAGGGGAGATCATAAACCC
>NW_011369947.1:12212350-12239320 GCF_000735185.1 Notothenia coriiceps
CCGTTACTCCCTGCTCTACCTGACCACAGCTCCTTCAATATCTGACATTTTTCACCGATGATTGGTGAAAAAAACCCGACTCTTTGTGGACACAGGAAAGCAATCATAGGGTAATCATACAGATCAGTTTTCATTTTTGCATTCTTAAGGCTGACGGATAAACTTAGTAAGAGACATGGAAGAAGAGGCTGTATTTAAATAACTTATAGCAGATTATTGCCTACCGTCTTTACGAGAGAAGCTTAAGATCTACTCAACACTGTTTCTTACTATCTTTGCTTTTAAAAGTCCATATAACATTTTTGAAGTTGATCTGGTGAACCTTTTTTCAAATTGGCATTATTCTCAAGGCCAAACGATTATTACATGTATGGAGAAACCTCAAGTTTAATCAAAACTCCAGACAGAACTAAAGCAGAGGGTCTCATCAAAGGAAATACCTGCAGCAGTGTTCAGACATTTCTCAGAGGTGCTCCTGCTCGTGGGCTCAGGTCTGTGTGTGCGGCCACCACAACATGTGGGGATTGTTAATGGGAGCTGGTAAAGGGCTACTTCGCATCCTCCGCCCTCGGCAGTTTCCTTTAGTGTAAACCGTCCCTCACACACACAAACATATGGTCTCACATATTGACAAACAGACTTTGGTGGGAACACACTCCCACACTTGCAAACATGTTGGCAGCAGAACACACAAAGTGTAGTTTTGTGCCCAGAGCCACACAGTCTCCTTTGTGGTTTCTACATAGAGCCCCCTTTATATACATCTATTGATTGTGTAAACAGAGGCTATAATAGTTGTTGTCCTCGTTTCTCCTCCAGCTGTAGCCATGTGAAGGTAATGTGGGTATTTGTTAATTCAATAATAGTAACATATGGCAGCTCAAACAGCCTCAGTGTGTTTTCCATACATTAAGCAGAGAAATCCCCTTTGGTGTTTTGTTGAAATGATAAGTAGGGGGATGAAACTGGCCTCTCAAGATAAACTTCTCTCATAAACGACTCTCGATGCCCCGCAGGAACACATATGCCCCTCTTACAGGGAGGTTTCTGTGAGGAATAAACCAAACCGGTTAGCCCTCAAATAAATCAACGTTAATTATAAAAACATGATTTGGCTCTTCTAGTCTAACGATGGCATTGTTTGAAAGTATATAATTGTTCTCCTGGAAGCCTATGAAGTAACTTGGAGGTGAATGTAAGTGAATGCACTTGACTCAGTCTGCTCTACGTAATCAAATCCTCCAAAATATCAGATCTTATCTTCTGACCTTGATATCATCTCTCTACCGCCTAATACCCGGGCTTCTTTTTTCTTTGTAATCACATTTTTTAAATTTATTAAACAAATGGTACAATCAATAACATAAAATGCAATACAGTACAAAAACAGAACAAAACTAAAGAAATAAACAAAACCCAGTGACGTCCCTCCCTCCCTCCNTATCCTAATATGCTTTTGAGGTTCACAATTAGCGAAGTCCACATCTCTATTGTTGACTCCTTTGCCCCATGTACCCGGGCTGTCGATATTTCTAGATACGATATGTTAGAACCCAGACCTTACGTGAGAGGGAATGGGGAGGCTTCCACCGAGTCGCAACCAATTTTTTTAATACCCGGGTTTCTTAAGAGCCTGAGTGAATCCTGATACAGGGTTTTCCAAAGCCTTTTCTTAAGGAGCAGATTTATGACCAAGAATGAACCTGTGTGAAAGACTTTAATCTCCGTATGGGACCTCGTCTTGCTCTTTATTTCATCCTAAAACTACTTTACCTCCTCTGAGAGCAAACGGATGTCATTGATAGGAGAGAGACAGTAAAAGAGTAAATACAGCCCACAATGCACTCCTGCAAATGTAGTTACTGATTAAAACTGTGTGAAGAGGTTTCAAAACAAAGTGTGGGGGAAGAGAGGAGCGAATCTCGTCCCTCGGAAAAGACAACATTCTGAATGTGCCGGCATGGCTTAGTGTCTTTTGTGAGCATGCTAGTGTGTGTGCACTTGTTTGAAGGTGTTTAAACCATTCTTTCTTGAGTTTTTCTTAAAATAACAGCTGTTTGATGATGTCATTCACTCTTTCTCGTCCTCCCTTCAGGAACTGGTGTCCTCACACGGTCACTAAGACAGTGACCTGCCAGGTGCAGAACGGGACCGTGCTACAGCGGGTGTACCAGACGTGCCGCTGGCCGCAGGGATGTACAGGAGGAAGGTGAGAAGACTGCCCTAAAGAAGAACTCACCTTACAATGCTTAGAACAACTCATGGGGAAGTGCAGTTTGAAAATTGTTAAGATTTTAACTATTGAGGAGTTCAGAAGCAGAAAAACGTTTTTGTTTTTGAAGATCATGTTATTTTCCGTCTGTAAAACCCAGAGGCTTATTTTAGCTTCTTGTTCAAGTTGTGTTTTTTAGCCCACACTTAGGCAGCAAGTTGGAAAACCCTCTGCGCAGATTTGCTAGGTCGGAGATATAAGGATTTTGTACCTTCACGTTCAACTACTTCCTGCAATATTTCAAACTAATCTGCTGCCAAGAGATGCCGTAATCGACTATTGTGTTGCTTAACGCATCACATTTCTTGTTCATACTCAATAACAAAAGTTATCTTGTGTTTTTCCAGGTCAAAGCTTTTTAATGTGAAGATTGTTTTGCAGTTAGGGTTAGGCTAGGGTTAGCAGTAACTTAATACAGCATTTTATCCAGCAATAACGTCACAAAAGCCTCATACTCCTAATATTCCTAGTATTAATAATATGTGAATATTGCAACAAATGTATTAGTGGGATATATGCTCAATTTTATGTGTGTTGTTTGCTCTTAGAGTGGTACAAACAGAAGTAGATAGTGACCAACAGTCATTATTTAAATGAAATACTTTTGAGTATTTCTTTGTAAAGATCATGGTTTTACAGTTGTTTCTCTTCTGAACCACTTTAAAAAATGACACACAGCACAGCAAAACTAGCTTGTTGGGGTAATAATGTTTGAGGTTGGGGTAATAATGTTTGAGCTCTACGATAAAAAAAAACAACTGCTGGTTTTCTTGTTTCTTCACACTCTTCTGACAGTGAGGGATTCATATGTCACTCAGGAGGAAATCTATTGTTAGAAATGCCAATGTCTCAACAATAGATCAGGATGCAACGCAGCTGCACCACATGTTATGTTCTGGGTACACCATGTTACAATGTGGTACACATGTTCCTCAGGGTAGAAAAAAGGCATTATGGGAAATATAGGAAATCAAAAATTCAGCGATATGGAGATACTAAAGACTAAAAGACTAAAGTGCACCAGTTATACAGTACATGAAAAAAACAACTTTTTTATTTGAACACAAAATTGCCAGATCACACACCCGAGTTTACACACAGACAACTATCGTAACCTGTGTTTGTGTGTGATTGCTTTTTATTTCGTGTGTGTATTGCAGCTACAGGACCGTGGTCAGACCTTCCTATAAAGTGGTGTATCGCACTGTGACCTCTCTGGAGTGGAAATGCTGTCCAGGATTCAGCGGCGCGGCCTGTGGAGAAGGTAAGTGGAGACAGAAGGACTCGTGCATATTATTTAAACAGCAGCAGAGAGTAATGAACAACAGTCGGGGCCCTTGGGAGGGGGCCAACATCACATTATTATTGCGTCTATGTTTCCTCTTATTATCATTCTTCATCTCTTCAAGCTTACCCACATTTCACCATGTGCATCCTTCTGTTGTGCATTGCTGCCTTATAGCAGTGATTTCCATTAGGCTTACATAATGCAACTTCTGTCATCTAAACACACAAGAAATAAGATCCTTTAGGTGCTCCAGGGTGAGGCCTCCACTTTATTAATCAGTTTAAATGTGTCCATTGTTCTTCGAGGTGGACTTTGTGTGTGTGTGGTTTTGAGTTGTAAGGTCCAGCTGGAACCAAGTCGTCATGCTCTTAATGTGCCAATCTAGCACTGCTGTTTTCATTTTTCAACTACAGTAGCTGCCCCACACACACACACACACACACACACACACACACACACACACACACACACACACACACACACACACACACACACACCAGTGTATAGTGACTTCCCCTGGCACCGGCCCCTGTGTCGCTGCAGTCTGGGGAGTAGGGTGGAGGGACCCAGGACGTGACTGGGTGTAACATAAATCGTCAGTCTTTGCCCCACAAAGGACAATAAATGTTTACAGTGGTTAGAGTGGTCGCTTTTCTGTGGTGCTGAAGGCGGGGGCTGTTTTTTCTTCTTTTACGCCACCACTCCCAGGTTGTAACTACTGTAAGAGTAACTCTCAGCCCTGCACTTCAGAACTGGCTGAATATCCTGCTTGTTTTAGAGCTCTCCCACTTTCAAAGTCAAAGAACACACTGAGAGTCAGACAGCCAAGACTTTACTTAACAAAAGCAGAGGAACACACAGTCAAACAGGGAGGAAATTATCCAATTAAGTTGTTGCTACAGGAGATTCCCCTCCGGTTGTCATGGCGGTAGGGGGCTGTCGAGCCAGGGGGGGTGCTGGGATTAGCCACTTATCTGAGCGTCGTTCCGGGTGGCTCAGATCACAGGCAGCGCTGAGTGGAAGTGACAGGTCCCATTCACGTGGCCTTTACTCTCCGGCACCATGGATGCTCACCAGGGCCATGGGCGCTTTGTTCTGCTCCTGCCGCATGAGCAGAACCTCTTGCCAGCGCAGAACCTGATACTGCTGTCTGCCTCATTTTCCGCTTTAAGGTGAAATAATAGCTTGCCACATGGGTAAAACTTGAGAACGGATTGAGCTTAAATCTGTTGCCATAGTATTGCCAAGTGAAGTTAAAGCTGCACTCGTAGTTCAGTGAGGGCAAGTTTCAAATCCAGGCTCTTAATACCTGTTTATGGCTGCCTCTGCAAATCTCTACGCATTTCGTTGTGTATTTCAAGACAGCTTTGAGAACTTGTTTGACCTTGATTGAGGCTTAATTAAAAAGGCTCGGTACAAAAATAAGCTGTGCTATAAAAAAGATCAAACAACTATCCTCCTTTTGGAAGTCTAATGTCTAGTCCAGACATTAAAAACATAGTGCTTTTGATCTCATAAATCCCATAAATAACGAACACCGGATACATATATCTTTAAAGATCATTTGGATTGCCAGTGTTGTTTGTATACCTGTGCTCCCATCATCCCTTTCCTTCTGCTTTTCACAGACTGTGGAAAATGTGTATGATCCACTCATTTACTTGCGATGCCGTGCTTTTAATTCCAACCTTCAACCCAAAAGCCCCTGGCCACGTCTGACTCCCAAGGCCCTTCTGCATTACAGCAGATATCAACAATGTCCATTCCAGCAGAACTCTGGGGCTGCTCTACGGTGCAAGAGGGGAACATAAATACGTTTAAGCCAATGATATGGCCATATTTTAAAAAAATTAGTTTTCTCTTGTGTCCCTCTGTTCTCACCCTTCCACCTGCCAGCCGATAGGTCAACATTATGTCAATCAACAAGTCCAGTCTGAAGTAAAGATAACGTGTCTTTGTTTAAGTTTTTATGTGTTTCCAAAGAGGCAGGCTGAAGAGATAAATAAAACAACTCTATGGGAAGAAATCACGTCATGCTGTCATACAGAGGACTGTGAGGCTTTTTGACCTATCACGCTCATACTAAAGGCTCCAGAAGCAAAACATTACATCACACTCAGGCTGATAAACAAACTCACTCCGTCAGAGTCCGAGCGGAGAAAGATAACACCGCATCAGGGAGGCACTTTTCACATTCGCTCTCCATTTCTTATTTACTCACCCCAACCTTAGGACTTGGCTTGAATTCCAGGCCAATGCTGTAATTACTAGGTCCTAATTGTTTTCTATGAGTTTGGGGAGATATTGTCTTACTTGTGGATCTGGAACACAATGGTCTTTATCTTTGATTGAGCCTGAGAAAGAAAAAAAAGGTTAAGTATTTGCAGATGGAGGCACTTTCATAGCTTGCCAGGAGCAGGGATTTAATGTATGCCTGGTTGGCTTTGGCATTCCAAGTAAGTAGATGCTTGTTTTCAAATGGATATCCCAACTCGTGCTTCATCAAACACAAATATCTAAATTACACCTAATTTAGCAGCAATTTCGTGATATCAGAATATCAAATGTAACCCACAAAGCATCATTATTAAATTAGAGCTGTCTCTCAAAGGCTCTGATACAGATTGCTTAAACACAGAGTACAGCAGTGCAAGATGATTGCACGCTAAGCAGTCGTGGAAAACTGTGAAATTGATAGGTATTCTGGACTTTTGCCCTCTTCCTTTTTGTTAGAAACAACAGTTGATATCTGTGCATTGATTTATGACAGAACAAAACTTAAAAGAAATATGGCTGCAGTTTATCACAGGAGGGGGCCGGCATGCAGGAAAACATATGGGGGGAACGTAGACTTGAATTAGCATGGCTGTCAAAGCTCTGCCGCGGGGGAGGGGGGGTCCCCATCAAGCCATATCTTACAGCCAAGCGGAGGCTGCGGTTTTTTGGGTCGTAATTACGGTATGGCTGGGAGGCGCGCTGTCTGTAATAAGCCGCAGAAATGTAATCTGTGTTTTCACAGCTCAGCGCGGCTTATCACAGGCCTGCACGCTAAACCCCGCGCTTTAAACATCAGCCGGCTGCAGCTTGCCATTAGCAAAAGGAACAGTGGGAGTGCGTGGACGACGGTATATGTGTCTGTCTGACTGCCAGAGCGAACGTGTGGGTGGGAGAGCGAGGTGTGGAGGATTTGTACAGTGAGGGATGCAGCTGTTTGGCGTGATTAGCTGCTTTAATGGCAGCAGGCTTTAGTAGCTGTGAGTGGGGCGACCCCAGCCCGAGGTCAGAGGGGAACGAGCTGAACGAGAGCAGGTGACCCCCACTCCCACTCCTCTCAGACCACACAGTGAAGCAAAACAAGGAGGCACCTTTTCATTTAGCCTTCTCTCTGTCACATTCCTGGATTCCCTTGTGTTTGCTTTAGCAGGTGTTCAATATTTGTTGATTTATGAGTTTATTCCACTCATGGCAATAATGTTATAAAACCAAACATATGTTCACTTTAAGCAGTTTACCGCCTATGCTGGAAAGGAGCAAGGAGAAGAAAGTCTTATTTAACTTGTCCCTTACTAAAAAAATGGATGGTGTGTCAATCACAGCTGCTTACATACAGTAACATGAAACCAAAAACCCAATCAAAAGTCAACCCAATAATCTACCATCAGCTAAACATGTTGCCTGACATCTTCATACTGTCTTAATATTCTTTCCTTATACATTTTCTTAAACCTAAAGATGTTCATACAGCCCTTTAAATCATTTGGTAAATAATTCCTCAGTTTAACACCAACTACAGAAATACACAAACTGAAATTAATTCACAAAAAACACATTTGATGAAAGATATCAGCTGATTATTTAAGCCCCTTATTACAAGAAATCCACAATGAAACATAAGAGGCATACTTTCAGCAGGCAGGCTGTAGCAGAAGAGGCCACAGCAGCTGATGATCACAGTTATGTAAATGGGCAGCGCAGCACAAGTGAACAGTCTAAATTGAAAGCAGCTGAAGTTCAACAAACAGGGCTGAGGGCCCCAGATGAGATTAGACATGGTAGAGTCCAACTCCTTCAGCCCAGGGGAACTGTCATTATAGTCATTAATTAACAAACAACAACACTGAAGACACAGAACAGCCAACCTAAAACAAACCAAACAGCAGAGGCACGTGTTCTCCTCTCCTCCTGTCTGTCCTTCCCACCATACATTTGTCTTCTTTTGCATGTGTGTGCTGGTATGTCTATTAAGTATGGGAAAAAAGGGGTTCACATGTTTGAATTGCATATTAATAATTATGATAATAACATTTTGGAGTGTACCATACAAACCGCAGACAGAGCCGCTTGTGGAATAATAATGATAGGGATATAGGAATTATAATTATTACTCCCTATGCTTTTAAGGTTTGACCAATAATGTCGGGCCAAATGCAAAAGACAGGCATAATTATGGTAGAATAAAACTTCCTGACCAGATACATTCATTTGATTTATTATGGTATACATTTTATGTATTTGATATCCTGTCTATACATGGAAAATAGATAACTTGTTTTCCTGCACCTTCTGTTTCGGTCTGTCATTATGGCAGAGGAATTTCTTTAGATGCAACCTTTGAAGAGTTAAGTTTTGTGTATCAGGGTCTGGACTGGAAATGCTTCTTCTGCTTACTGATTTATTTATTATTCCCCTAGACTTTCCCCAGGAGTGCATTGAAAACTGTTTTTCCTCCAGTCTGAAAGACATAAAGTGGGCCGAGTCAGCAGTGAAAAAGAAAAAGTTTCAGGGGATGAAAATAGACATGCACACGCACACGCCATGGCAGCTGGAGTATTCTTCTGTCCCCAATGAAGTGGAGGCATTTCCCCCCTTGCCCTGAAGTCTAAGTGGTCTGGTGAGCTCCCGGAGTGACACAAACAGAGATGCTCTTTACAGCATGACGGATCACGCAATCGGAAGCAGAGAGAAGTAAAAAATGCTCTCTTCCTGGTCAAGATAAGGCCAAATGAACTGCAAATTCATTATTTGAAGAAAAAAAACTTTAAAATCCTACCCTTTTTAAGTCTCCGCACGTCTAGAGGTGTGGGCTCCACTTTATTCTCGTCTCTGATCCACTTACGGATGCCATTAGAGCTGCACGAACCCTGTCTGCTCTCGGCCTTTCAGCATATCACTATTCTTCATCTTGCAGGTATAGAGTGGTACGCAATACCACGGCTGCTGTCTTTATGTGGGCTCTGAGAAAGTGATGAAGTTTGGCTGTCAGTGCAGAGACAATGAGACATTTGTGATGTTGCACTTGGTCCTGTTGGTTACATACAGCTGTGATGAGTTCAATGGACCCAATAATAGCCTGCAAAGATACATGTAATCACAAAACCCTAACTTAAAAATCACCATCTTTGAACAAATGTGTCCAAATGATCCACTTCATTCTGTCTCGATCTGCGCTTTCCATCTTCATTTGACTTCCTCACGCTGTATGGTGCATTTTTAGTACTCTTCTGTTTACTTTTTCATAAACATAGGGGTGCAACTTCAAAATGATATAGACCATTTTCTTGGCAAAACCATAACACTATCTAAGAGAAAATGCTCAAAGTGGTGTATTCAAATTGCTTCTTTTGTGTGACCGTATATCCCAAACCTTTAGTAGTTTTAGTTTCATGTATTCTGGATCAAAGAAACATAAAAGTACATTTAAAAACAGTTGCTTTCTAATTCAATATGTTTATCCCACACTATGAGTCTGTGGGTTGTTACCCTTGCAGTAGTCCTGCTGATTTAGCTGCTCATTTGTCATTGTTAGGAGTTCATAAACATATACAACACCACATAAGAGAGGCTCGAGTGTTGTGGTTCAGTGGGAGGGGAATTTATGAAGCCGACCTTCAAACCTCCTCCACTCCCATGTTTACTAAACCACAAACAGACCACCACATCACACATGTTGTTGTGTGTGTGTGACATCACTTACGGCCTCTCGTGTCACAGACCTCCCAAACTCAACCTTTCAAGTTTAGTCTCAGTTTACCGGCCACTCAACGCTGGGAAACGTGTAGAATTTAAAACTCGTTCCCCCCGTCTGACTCTATTTTGAGTCTTAGCATATATTTCCATTTGCTCATGCAGTGGATACGGTGCTCCTCAGCGGGAATGAGGGGAGTGGTGATGATGGTTGTGATTAGTCCTGGACTGAAGACGAGATCGGAGAGGAGGTTTGGATGAACTGCACCAGCAGTCAGCCTAATTGGAGACATTCCTGGTTGGCTTTAGAGCTAAAAACCTGACCGAGGAGCAGGCGTTCTCCTCGAGGAGCCAATCCTCTTGACCAAGGGAAAATGACCTCACTGGGTTAGCTAGAAGAGGAAACTGTAGAGGATAATACAACTCGACCCCAAGAGATCAAATGTCTGATTAATAAAGCTGAAGCTATACGAGGCTGACAGAATGGGACTTTACAGTAAGCCGTATTATTAGAGAGCTGTGAGAAATACTTTACTCTAGTTTCAGGGCAAACTATTGGACCTTTAAATTCAAACTGTGAGGCAACCAGAAGTGAGTCTGAATGTACTTTATAAATGAATGCACTCTCTGTGTCGTGGTACATCTATCAAGTGAGTCCCGTTGAGATGATGTCCTGACAGCAGGAGCACAAATAAGCATTCATGGTTGTATACAGAAAACACAATAGGAAGCTAATATCCACAGGAGCCAAATATCGGGCATTAGAAAGGCTTTAGTTCAGTGATCAGGCGAATAAAATGTTATCCCTGGTAGATCGAGACTGTTTTTTTGTTAAGTGATTTTAATGTATTTTCTAAAGCCCTACCCTTTTGTGTTTCAAATTGTGTAAAATAAACGTACTTTTCTGCATATGTTTAAACTTCAAGTCTCCAGTGCCGTATTGATTCACAGAAAGTGCTGTTCACCCTGCTCTAATAGAGCATAAGACATGCATCATTTAGGAAAGTGCTCGTATCTCCTTCGCTGCATGGTCACACTTTTATGTGTCTAGACACACATTCAGGCATGTTCCCTCTACGGCGCTGCACAGACGGCACTTCCTTTCACCGTCTTTTACTTTACTTCTTCAACACACATCTTTTGGGATCATCTCAGGGGCACAGAGTGATGTTCACATTGTTCAGGAAGTGTGGTTTGCTTCAGTGGTCCAGGACCAGTGCAGGCGGAGGTGGTGGCCATGCGCTGGGGAGGCTGGTGGGTCGGGGGCCGGGAGCCAGAGGGGCCCCGGGGGTGAGCTCATTAACAACAGGACGTACCCCTGAACCTCTAAACCCAGGCCTGCATTCCCTCCGCTCCGCTGCCCCCTGGGATTCATCCAGAGGGGCTTTAACAGCCCCGTTGTTTTGGTTGGACCCTCGCCACGTCCAGATCCGAGCGGTGTGCCCCCCCTCCCCCCTCCCCCCTCAATCAGGATCATAAATACAGTCCAGAGAGAGTGTCTGTGTGCTCCTGCCCCCTCAGGTGTTTATTGCCTTCTCACTCATTCATACTGTGCTCACAGTCAGAGCCTGGCAGCAAACAAACACTTGCACACACGCAGACTTGTTTAAAGACACCTGCTCACACAAGCACAGACTCACAAGTCTGTGTGTACAGGCTGAAAATATATTACACCACGAATTACTCACAAAAACTTTTACAAAACTGAAGAAAAAAAAAGCTGAACTTGCTGACTTATAGTTAACAAACTTCACACTGCACACTGACTTCCTCCTGTTTCTGCACCAATACACACTGACACACACACTGGATATCAGGTGTGTGTCTCATGATGGACAGACAGGGCAGGTAATCACTGCTGCTGGGCCAGATTTAGAGCTACCTGCTTTTCCTGCTGCTATCATTGCCTATGTGTTGACGGAGGATGGTGTAATTGCTGCCTTCTCCGTTTCGGCTGGTTGCCCTCCATGTTGTCTTTCGAAATCTCACCTTTTTAAAGATATATTTCTTTACAGTTATGTAACGGTGTTAAAACACTGTCTGTGTTAATGTGGATTTATGTGTTCTAGTGCAGCAGTGTTGCTGTAGGTGTTTCCAGTATAGGATTTATTTTATGATTTGTCTACACCAGACGGATTGTACATTATCAGATCATACAGTGCTTTAAATATATTATCCGTTGTAAATGTGTTGCCATTCTTTAATTTACTGGGTTAGGGAGTTAAGGTCATGGAAGGCAGAAGGTTTGCAGTAGAAATGACTTTGCTTGGTGTGTGTGTTACTGAAAAGACGAAGATTATTAAAACCTTCTCATCTTTCATATATGTCGGCAATCTCATTTGTACATCTGGGATTTTTTTTTAATGAAAAACATTATTCAATACAATCTCCAACTCCAGTTTTTCTTCTTTGAGAGTGTTCTGCTTATCATCGTGTTCAATGTGATTGAAATAAATGATATTGGTTTTTCGGTATTTCGAATAGGCATCAGCTTGGGGTTTAGAGAAATCTAAGGAAAGTGTTGGACCATTTATTGACTGAAAGGTTAAACAGATTAATACGATTATTGGTAGATTATTTATTGATGGAACTAATTATCAGTGGTATCCCTCAAGTAGAGAGAAGACCTCCTGAGTTGTGCTTCATGTGTAAAAAGGGATACTCCTCGTAACTTCTACCCCTGATTCTCCAGACATTATCCAAAGTGCCCTATATTAGCTAAAGCGAGGCTACGAAAGCTACATTAATAGTCTCTGTTCTTACTCTGTAAATCTACAATGAACAATACATCTGGCTTTAAAGGTTCAAGTCTCATTCTGGCTGGAAATAATAGGTTTTGTTTGTCTGTGAATGCTATCTAGGTGCTCACAGTGGGAACATATTTGAAGTTTTTATCTGTTGTGAATTATTGCCTGAAAATGGGACTTTTTGCAATGAGATGAATGTTGAAACTGATATGTCAGAAAGCAAAGTTGTACAGTTCAAAGGATCTTGTACTGAACCACAGCCTGTGAACAAACTAGTCTCTCTGAACCTTTTCAAAGTGCTTACCCTCTTTGGACATCCCCCATCATTACATCCTATTTACAAAAGACCAAAAGGATTATTCTCAGTTAATGCGTTTTATATGAAGCCCTTCATTTTGCCTGTGTAAACCTAGCTACTCAAGTAAACAGAGCCCCATTGAAGCAGAGTTACTAAATCTGCGGCCAGATGGGTCCTCAACCCTGAGACGAAGTGGAGAGTTACCGTTTGTCCTGAGAGTCCAAGCTCGCCTCTGTCTTCCCTCCGACCTCAGTAATCTATTAATCTGCTCCATCTTTTATAGAGACGAGTGTGTAAACCGAGAGTGGCTGCACCAGCGAGGGGTGGCACAGCTCCAATGGGACACGTGTCTCAAAGTGCTGCCAGGTAGAAAAGGCAAAGAGAGCGAATGTGTTTCTCCTTTTCTGTTGTTAAAGAAATGTTATTGTGTTAAGCCAGGCGAACGAGAAACACTATAAGGGACATGAAGTGAAAAGGAAATGGAGGGGTGTTCTTTACCGGGTAGGTCTGCTCATGTTCCTGTTGAAAGGACAAAGAACAGGCTGAAGTAATAAGCATGATGACCATCATTCGTTCTTTCTATACGAGCCATAACCACAATGATCCTTTGCAGCCGAACTTTGGAAGTAAAATTAGATTTGAGGCTCCCTTGTCTTTGTGCGCTCTGTCTCACAGTCCACGCACCGCTACCCCTCGGGTGTGGGTGAGTAGCCAAAGGGACGCCAAAGGGGTGAAAGGGCAGAGAATTGAGGGCTGCAGGGGTATGTGCTTTCCTGCAGAATAATAGCAAGTATTGTTCCTCAAGTGGCAGCATGGAGATTATCACAGGAAATCTCTTGACAGACTCATTCGGTGTCTGTCTTAAATTTCTGACACTTGAGGGCTGTATGTTGTGTTTGGGTCATGCTTAGCGAGTACAATGTGTCCCTTTTTAGCGCCTGAGAATTAAAAGAGTGATTAAAGCAGGAGAGAGTGCCGTACAGTTAAAGTGCTTTTTCCTAAATAGTGTTAAACATCACAGTTTTTTATCAAATACAAGATCAATATGCAAACAATTGCTTAAATTCAAGAAACATGGCAAACTTTAAGAATAATATATGCTTTACCTAAAATGTAAATAAAAAAATACTGATGGGAATATGAAAACGAGGCATCATACAGTGAGAAAATTCTTTTTGGGGTATTTTTGAAAGCAATGCAGCGAGGTACAGTTTTTTGTTGTGATTGAAAAGCCATTCCAGAACTTGGTTCCCCTTAATCGGATGGTACATTGGGCTCTTTTCTGTATGTATGAAGTATTTATTGAAGGGCATAAGAATGATTCCTTTACCTGAAAATATTTTGTAAATAAAAACACAAATTGGATAATTTATTTGATTTCATAAACTTCAAGAATGTGAAGCCTGTTAAACAAAGCCACAGATTAGATATGGGACAGGTTGCAATCCTTACGAAGCGCTTCTGAGATGACACAATCTCATGGAGAGTAGTTGGGAAAGTACTTACTATATGTTACAATATGAAAGGTGTGGATGATTTAGAAAATAAAGAGTAAGAAGACAATTTGAAGGGACAAAATGGCTCATCCTCCATATTAAACCAGTTGATTTATTCATTTTTCTACTCACCCAGTCATGTTCTCTCCAACTCAAACTGTCATCAACAATAACTCCCAGGAATGCTGTACTTCATATGCATTGTTGGACTGGAAACTGCAGTCTCTTTATCTCTGGGCACCTGCCAGAATGAAAGAGACTCCAGTGTTCATTCAGAGTGACAGCTAGGACTCAGCTGCAGACTAATACTTTCTCTGTGGATATCTAGCTGTGATGGAGGTGTCACACGCTCTCTGATCTGCACAGGGGCAGGAAGGAGCAAACTGGGAGATAAATTACAAAACTCGGCTCGAGACCACTGATCCATCAGAGCAGCTCTTTTCCGCCAAGTCTAAATTCCTTTCTCCTAGCTGAACCTGATAGTGCAGAAACCTTAGCCCGAGCTACCGCCGGTTCACTTTATGTTCCAAAAGTGCAGCTGACTTTTTTTTAAGGAGTTTCTCGGTCGTGACGGAGGCAGCCGGCCTCCTTTCACTCTGGAAGATTTATCTCTGAGGCCGTGCTGCGGACAGGTGGAGCGTGGACGGCTGCAGTCAGCATTTTGAATCTGATGCTGAAGTTTTTTGGATGAAAGTTAGGATGATGAAAGGGAAGGGACTAATGTGGCACCGTTGACAGGAGAAGAAGTGGCATGCTCATAGGCCAAGGACAGAGTAGTCATTTCTAGAAAACCAGGATTGTGCAATAGGCTGAATGTTCTCTACCATCTTTCGGTTGGAAAAGTTCTTACACCCTCAGTCACAAGCTCTAAACATCTCTAAACCTGTTTATGAAGCTGTGCAGCAATACGTTTATATTTGTATATTCTCTTTGCAGGATGTTTTCATGTCCCACATATGTTTAGGACTTGTGTGGGAGTGAGGGGAATGCTGTCGTCATGTAGCTTTTTGAAGCTCTTACAGTAGTAACGAGTCACACAGTGGCCTAAAAGCACAAAAAGTACCACAAGCATGGAGAGCTAATGCTTTTGCAAATTGTCATATCAATGATTTCTCACTGAAAATTAAAAGTACAGTGATGACTGCATCTATGAAATCAAGACAGTATACTTTTAGATCATAATAAATCTGTTTATTTTTATTCTGACACGCCACCAGAGTATGTTCTATGTACCTCGCTAATTTTATCATTATGGTTGCTGTTCTAAGATTGGATGTGGATTTAAATTTATTTAAATTGTACTGCACAGTGCAGTGTTTTGAAATTACATGTTGTTATTTGGTCAAATACCTCGTGTTCACTACTACCTGACGAAGGACCTCAAGTGGCCGTGTGAACGCAACTCTTATCAGTCAGGAACAAAAGAGATGAGATTACGTCGGGGTGGGCGGATTTGTCAACAAAGCGTGTGACTTTTACGTTTTTTTTCCTACCGACATTAACCTGGACCGTGATCTTAATTTAGCCTGTCGTCGTGTGGATAGTTTTTCTATCATTTTTCTTTGGTTGCCTTGTTTAGAGTATTTCTTTGGACCTTAAAAACTGTACAGATAGCCGGGGTAAAAAATGGCCGCCGTGTGAGTCAGGTTATTGGTCGCACAGAGCTCTGGGAGACACAGAAGTGTTGGTCTGCATGACTCAGCTCCACAGATTCAAGGATTATCACTGAACTTTGACACCCTGAGGCTCGACAGCTGTATCTCATGATCTCATGTATGAATTATGATAACTCTTTGCACTCTTGAGTTTTCACCCTGACCGAATCAGGGAGGAAAACGACTTTTCCGCTTGTGTTGAGTCTGAGCATCTCACCGCCGAGTGATGTCATGTGTAATTTCGGAGTTTACTTCTTTTAATAGCGGTCTGGTATATAGTTTTATGTAGATGGGCGTATAATGGTTTTTAAAGGTTGCTTTGTCCTAAATTGTCCCTCGTGATTTTTTAAACAGCTTTATAAGTGGTTTAACACTGAAGATAAAACAGCCCACTAAGTCAGCCTTTTCATTTTGTATTTCGTATCTGCATGTTGAAACTTAATCTCTCAATAGTGACTTTTATGAATCATTAAAACAGTATGAAAAGCAGAGGATTAAAGGCTTGTGAGAGGTGCGGGTTATGAGTTGTGACCGGCCAGTGCATCTTTAAATCAAAATTCAGGAGTTATTAACTTTAACTCGTCTGTTTTTTCCTGCTGTGAGAGGAGAAGATGAGTAAGCACTACACTATTTCCTTATCTCCAAGTACCACAGCAAGAGATATACATGTTTTGGGCCTTGAGTCACAAAGCAGGACGCATCCCTCTTTTCTTTTCTCCCTGGAGATATCAGGTCATTTTCAGCCAAGACCTCGGGTGGTGAAGAGGGGAGGCCAGAGAGCATACATCTTGTTCACACACACACACACACACACACACACACACACACACACACACACACACACACACACACACACACACACACACACACACACACACACACACATACATACATACATACACGCGAGACAGACTGACACTGCAAAGCTACAGACACACATGCGCTGCAGACATTAAGCCGAGACTGGCCATATGTTTCATCTCAGAGAGTAAGTGTCAGACACTTACTCTCTGAGATGAAACATATGGCCAGTCTCGGCTTAATGTCTGCAGCGCATGTGTGTCTGTAGCTTTGCAGTGTCAGTCTGTCTCGCGTGTNTATCGCCACTACATTTTTTTAAAGTGCACCCAGACCTTGGATCGCTTCGCTCTGTCCGCCATGCCTGCGGGAGTCTCACAATAATAATAAGAGCGCTGTTGAGATAGATGAGGAGTGGCATTTACAGTGGCCAATCAGAGGGGTCTCAAACTGGATACATCACACGGGATGAGGGTTCCCAACCAACCAGAATGGTTTAAAGTTAAACTAAGGAAGTAGACGTAACAGATATACCGATAGCAGCACCGTTTGTCCAGCGGCTTAACGGTATACCGATACCGTCCAATCAGGTACCGGTATTGACTTAGTACCGGTTCTCGGTACCCATCCCACTGGGTATTGAAAGAATTGAATAAGTGATAGCTGGTTTGATTTTATACAAAGCCATAGACTGCACTTATTTTCCACAGAGATGGACTATTTTATCTACAAATGAACACATCAGAGACACTTTAAAGATTGTATAATCTTGTAAAATATCTTCACGGGGTGGCTACAACTGAGTAAGACTGTTGGATAAACACAAGTAATGAAAATGAATACTCTCTCCTTAACGTGTTGTGACAGTGCAGCAGGGTTAGTGAACTCTTGCAGTGCTGGGCTGGACTCCAGGAGAGGAGAGAGAGAGAGACTTTCCTGATTCAAGTGTTTCACACAGCCACAGAGCGCTGAAAGTAAGCAGCAGTCAACTGGGCACTAACCTTTTTTTTTTCTAGAGGAAATGAGCATGTATACGGTAGAGGAAATATGAGCAGATGGAGCAGGTAGAGCGCAGAAAAAGAGTTGCTGCTCGCTGAGAAAAAGCTGCATGGAGGGATTTCTGACTCAATTATCCAAGCACAAAACGTTTTACCATAAAACATATGAATGCATGGCAGCGTGATATCCATACCTGCAGGTCCCTGCTCACCAGGAGCTCCCTGAGCCTGCACAGCACCAATCAGTAATGAGGCCTCTGGTGCAGTTTCTCCTTTAACCTGAGGGAGGCGCTGTGATACGGAGGCCGGGACAGTGAGTAATTGGACCTGGTGAAGCAAGACATAAAACAAGTGTGGGCAATTAAACAATGTTCTTGTTAAATGTTTCATATCTCAGTGATTTGGGGCCTGTAGCTGAAAGAGTCCAAACCTTGGCCTCCAGAGAGCTCAGCCGGTCTGTCAGAGCTGTGATCCGGCTGCAGTTCAGGCAACCTAAAAAACAAATTAAATGTTTTCTTTACATTCAGACATGGAAACACGTAGTGCACCTTTGCTGTTGTGCTGTTAAGTCACAGCATTAACGTGTCCACAGGTCTTACTAGAGATGGGCTCTCCTGTGCGTGCAGGCGGGCGGCGGAGCGTTGAAGGTTTCCTCACCGCCTCTTGTGCTACAAGCTGGCTCCCTGCATCTGTAACAGAAGATGAAGATAGAGACACCTGTCACCTCTATGGCAAATTATAGTGATTTCTCAAAAGCAATATCTTTAGATCGTGGGTTGAAACTTTCATTCATATGGCAACTGCTGGTTGTAAAGCAATTTGTTCGTTAAGTAGGTAGGTGCAGTTCATTTAACACACAATGCAAAACAGCAAACACTCCAAAGATACTGTGCTGTGGGTTTTATGAAGATGTTTCAGAGTGGAAGATACCAGAAACCAACTCTTTGTAGTTTCTGTGTGTAGGTTTGTATCCTTCATGTGAGCCTCTTACTGTTGGCTGACAATACTACCGAGTATAAAGAAAAGATACAAATGGAAATCCACAAAGACAGTTCTTGCTCTTTTGTGTGATACATTTCCAAGAGACAAACGGTGTGTGTTGCATCATTGCCAAGTGGCCTTGTTTCTTTATGGATTATAAAATCACAAAGCCTGTGAGAGAGGGAGTGTAAAGACAAACAATAGTTGCCTTGTGCTGAGAGAATGGGCAGTCTCCGCTCGCATTCTGTCTTGCCTTCATTTTATGAAGTGTGGGAGTTTGTGTCCCTGGGTTCTGGATGTTTTGAATGGGCAGACCTTTGTGGAAAAGCTAGACGGACTTCTTTGTCTGGCTCGGGTCGGCCCAGGTGCTTCTGATACAAACAAGAGGCTGGGTTCAGCACCTCATTAGCCACCAGGAAGCACGTCTTTGCCATTCAGTGGCCGCGGTCAACGCCAAGTGTCGTACTAAAAGAAGCAGTGAAATAGCACCTGCTAGCACCGAGCCGGAGAACATTAGTCTTCCTAAACAGCCTCACAACATCAGATATCATGATCCAATCTTTATCCACTGCAGGCCCAGTAAAGGCAAATGGAGAGCTTATTGTCACGAAGAAAAATAAACGTTTGGGAACTTAAGACAGGAGAGCATAACGGGGGTAGTGATTACCGAAAGAGAGGGGAGAGAGAGGGCAAGGGAGGAGTATGAAAAGTACAGAGAACACATGGTTTAGGGTAAATTGAGACCGCTTCAATAACTCCCCCCCTCAACCTCTGCTCATGATTTCACTGTTTTGGGTTCCTGGATATTTCTCAGAGGATTATAAGTGTAGATGGATTTAAAGCATGTAAGACCTGAGACTGAGATGTTATGGCATCCGCTGTAGATTTGAGAAAACTCTCCCACATTTTGATAGCAGTGGACGTTGAGAACACACACTTTGATATGCTTTACGATCATCCACAGCACACTTTAGTCCACATGGGGAATACTGCAGGGACAAAGAGAGGGTGTGTGTGTGTGTGTGTGTGTGTGTGTGTGTGTGTGTGTGTGTGTGTGTGTGTGTGTGTGTGTGTGTGTGTGTGTACATGCTGGAGCTCATATAGATAGCTGCATTCAATTACAAAGGGGGCTCAGGAAGTCTAGCTCTCGCCCCTCGAGAGTAAAGAACATTCAAGCGACAAGATCCCCTCACCCACCCACACTAAAGCTATTGTATGGAGAACCAACCCAAGTTTGTCGCAAGGACTATTGTCTCCCACAAACAAACACACACACACACACACACACACACACACACACACACACACACACACACACACACACACACACACACACACACACACACACACACACACACACACACACACACACACACACACACACCTTCTGGCTTGAAACAACAAAGTTCAAGTCCTGCAGGAACCCTCTCTTCTTCAGTATCTCCTGAGTGACAGTTAATGACACTATGTGTGTGTGTGTGTGTGTGTGTGTGTGTGTGTGTGTGTGTGTGTGTGTGTGTGGGCCTGTAGAAAGAGGATGAATCGGATGCCTCGAGTGGTGTCCATCCCTCTCTTGGCCAACAATAACATCATCACAGTTAATGAATGTCCCCTGATAGACGCGGGTCATTGTATCCTCTCTTTGTTCTCAGTGTGCTAATTGCCCCAGAGGGGGGTGGTCGTAGAAATGTGTGAACGTATCCGACCTTTTGCCCCCATGTTGCACTGGGCCCTAATCACTGAGTCAGAGCTCTTCACTGGAGAAAACCCCCACAGAGAGTTCAGTGGGCCAGAGGCCGTCCTGACATCAGCGCTCTCTCACACACACACACACACACACACACACACACACACACACACACACACACACACACACACACACACACACACACACACACACACACACACACACACACACACACACAGTTTGATCATTTGTTTTCAATCACTATAAATAATCTCTGCCCCTGTTGGTGCAATATTCTCATAAGCAAAAGGAAGAAGATACAAAAGAATGTCAAGTGCAGAAGGTTATCTTTTCAAATGTTATAATGAGTGCGTGTATTCAGGCCTGTTTATGTCGTTTATGTCGTTATAAGAACATGATTATATCCACTGCATATTGTGTATTGAGGTATTTTGCTGTAGCAGCAGGACTCTGGCAGTGAAAGATAAGCTTGGAAAAGGCCATTTAGATTAAGCAGAAACCCTTTTTGTGACTGAATTCATCTAAATTAAAGTCTATTATGGAGCTCTGAAGCCACACAAGGTTAAGGGGAGCTCCTACCGCGACAGGAGTTTCTCTCCTCAACTCACTGCTCGTACAAATGAAAAACACTGAGGGTCAGCAAACTAGCTTAACTCTTGTATATATATTGTTTATATATATATATCGAGTCTCATCAATGCTACGCTCGCAGTCTGTTCAGGCTTTGCATGTTGAATCACACAACCGTTCAGATCCAGCGGAGAAAAACTGCCGCTCACATGAGGTGTTAAATGTGTCTTAAATGTCTTTAAAATATAACTTGTGATTATATTATATTTCCTTCGCATACAGGATAAAACTTCAAATAAAACAAAGTATTACAAAAAGTGAGACATGTGCAGACAGAAAGAGTGTGAATGGTTGTTAAGTGCAAACTGGGACAGCTACATTTTCATTAACGACAAGCTCTTACTATTATACCATTATATTATCATTACGGGAGTTTTATTTCAAAACTTGTATTATTGGCCCTTTAAAACCAACTACAAAATGAGGTGTGTGTGTGTGTGTGTGTGTGTGTGTGTGTGTGTGTGTGTGTGTGTGTGTGTGTGTGTGTGTGTGTGTGTGTGTGTGTGTGTGTGTGTCTCTGTGTGTTGTCTGAGTTGTGACATCACAATCACACACAAAACACACTATCCTGTATTGGAGGCGGTTTTATGGTAATTGTTTCCTTAGTAATACTCTCCCAGTGAATATAAACCCAGTTAGCTCTACCAACTGGAGCCCTTTAAAAACATTCTCCTCATCACCCATGTAATTTGGTCTACTGAAAGAGAGATTCAGCGCAGCTTGCACACAGAGCAGTCCTCAAGGAGCGACATGAATATAAAAGCTCAGACTTTTGTTGTCGTCCCATATGCTCTGCAGGAGACATTGGACAATACAACATATAAGATGTGTGATGTTTTCTTTATGGAGATACAGTGCAGAGGGCCTGCAACACAACATTAAAAAACACACACACACATGGTGAGCAGACACAGCAACAGTGCAAGGTCCTGATCCATCTCTGTCGGGTTCAATTTAGCTGAGCTCAGCGCGCTGCGCATCATTTAGTGACCGGGTTTGCTGACAGCCAACAGGGGAGGCGTTTATCTCTGTCTCTGCATCTGCCTAACACACACACACACACACAACACACACACACACACACACACACACACACACACACACACCACAACACACACACACACACACACACACACACACACACACACACAACACCACACACACACAGCACACACACAACACCACACACACCACACACACACAAACACACACACACACACACACACCAAAGGCACACACACACACACACACACACACACACCAAGTGAAGCCAAGCTAAACCAATGTACTCCTCAGGAACATATGTTGTGCTAAGCAGCCCTTCCTTAGCCTATTTCTCAATGCAAAATAAACAGATTGAGATGATTTGATCTGGGTGTTTGTTCATTTTCTCCTCTTCGTCCTTTTTTTCCTCTAAAAAGCCCTTTTCCAAAAACGAACTTCATGAGTAATCATACATGTTTTTAAAATGACTCCTAAAAGATAGTTTGAGCAACTGGTTCGAACGGGCTTTATTTTCATATGAACAGCTTAAGTGGTACGATAATCAAAGAAAAACCTTAAGTAGACCTATAACCCCAGCTATATTTTCGAATAATCTATGTGGACCATACCTATATACCCCAAGGCATAAATTATATCTCATAATATTTTTCATCACAAGCATTGACATTTAGCTAATTATTTTATATTCCTACATTTCGCATCAATTGAACACTGTTTCTGCATGGGCCGATTCTGTGAACGACCATTCTACGGAGAAACATAGGCATATGCTACTACAAGAGAGACACCCGACGATTTCCCAACCGCAATGTCTGTGGCTGTCTCCTCCTGATTGTGGAGTCTGGCCCAATAGCCGTAGCCGCCACTTCTGTGACATCATAAGAAGTGTTCAAATCTGGATCAGTCTGTAATCAGATCCGTTGTAGCCCTTTTCAGAGATTTGGGAGTATGGAGGAAAATAGAGAGGGTTGTGTTTCTGACACTTGGTGAGTTCCCTGGAACACCGGGGAAACATATTCATGTAAAAAAGACGGTACAAAAGTGCATTTGCAATGATAGGTCACCTTTAAGTCAAAGTGTAGCTACGTTTGTATAATGTAACTAAAAATGATAGGCAGTAGAAAAAAAACATGAACACTTTCTACAGTTATGTGGTATCAAGATGTCCGAAACAACAATGTTGATAATCCTTCATATTCTCCTGGGTCTTCAGGACAGGTGTTTTCACAATGTGGCTGTATTATGTCGTTTTCATCATTATATACCCGTATTTTACTAATTCATTCAACCATGGCATGCTGCGGATGGACACAGCACTGTACTATGAAAATGTTCTCAGTGATTTCCTTACAGTTAGTTAAGTACATACAGATGTCTTTACGTTTTGGAAACAGCCCCCTATACGTCCAGATCAGGCAAGCCAAGTTTATTTATATAGCACCTTTCAACACAAGGCAATTCAAAGTGCTTTACAAAAAATTAAAGACATTAAGAAAATGGCATTTCAAATCAGTCATTAAAAAAGAAAAGATAATAAAATAAACATTAAAAGAAAAAATACATGGATAAAAGTTACAGTGCAGTTTAAGATGTGAATAGTTCAATTAAAAGCAGCGGCAAAAAGAAAAGTCTTTAGTCTGGATTTAAAAGTACTAAGAGTTGCAGCGGACCGGCAGGTTTCTGGGAGTGTGTTCCAGATATTTGGAGCATAATAACTGAACGCGGCTTCTCCATGTTTAGTTCTGACTATGGTGACAGAAAGCTGACCATCCCTGAAGACCTGAGAGATCTGGATGGTTCATGATTTATCAGCAGGTCAGAAATGTATTAGATCAGTTCTATGTATAAGCAGATGGGCTGAGCTAGTACAACTGCTTTAAGTTGAAATAATGTGGATCTTCTATACTGGTTGCTTACTTAAAATACTGGTGGATTCATGTTAAGCTCAGTTGGTATTATATTACATATATATTTAAAGCAGACCATGTGCAACCTCCACCTCCCAAACAGCTGACGGTGCTCTGCACAGTGCAGACCTGCATCTGAACCCAGTGTTTACTGTGCTTTCCCAGGATCTCAGCTTTCTTTATTGGGTGATTGACTCAAAGGGTGGGACACACTTCATCATTTCCTTCCTTTTCAGCCTGAGAGTGGAGCAGCCCACACACTGGACAGGTTCAACTGTAATTACAGGTGAGAAGGAAACGCTGCATGCCTTAACAATTGGTCACATAATTGATCCCAGAGTAAAAGGTAGGCTGAGCAAGACTGAATCCTTACCTACGGACCGTGTTTAAGTTGAAAACAAGTGCATCGAGGAAGCCGGTCTACATCTGCTCTGGTTTACAAGTAGGTGAGGTGTTGCAGAGACCTGCTGCAAATAAAACGTAGCTTCAACCCGCGGGACCCTGAGGTGAGAGCGTCTCTCACCTCGTGCACACACACCTCACCTCATCAGTCAGCACAGACACTTAGCGTGGGGCAGCACACACTCGCCACACCACCCTGACCCCATAGAGCTAGACCTCCATCAGTCACTACCAAGGATGGAAATAAATAATTAGATTTAGCCTGGTTAATGTGCCTGAGGAGATGATTTATGTACTTCTCGTTCAGTAAATGTGTTTTAGTCCCTTTAAGTTTAGTAGTTCACATAAAAAGGAAAAATAAAATGAATATGGCCAGATTTCAATGTTTATTTTGTGCCCTTTACAGATAGTAAGTTAAACTACCTCAACCAAGCTGATATAATATGTATTTATGTATTATAAACTGTGTTACACTTTTAAAATGTGAATTGACTGATTTGGTAATGTCATTACTAACATACACAGTAACATTTACTGTAAAGTAATTGTTACTTTTAAAATGTATATGAAATACATAAAATAAGTAGCTGCACCTTCACTTGAGAAAGAAGTCAGTCAGATCTCGCCAAAATTGAAAGTTCGTATTTTAAAATGTGTGTGAAGATATTTCTACAATTTTTCGGCATGGTGCACAAACACACAAACACACAGACACAAATCCACAAAAATACCACTACAGAGCGATCAGCAGAGTAGCTTCACTAATCTTCTCCAGTTTGGCTTCTCACATCAGTCCTTCAGCTCCTCCAGCCCCTCCAGATGTGCTCACACACACAGCCTCTAATCTGTGCAGGAAGGAGGAGGGTCTGCTGCCGTCTGTCTTTACCTCACCTTCCCTCTCACTCACTCTCCCCGTCTCTCTCACTCTCTCTGTTTTTCCAGCACATGCCTGTAGTGATGCTGACGGCAGTGACGGGGTCTCAGCCTCAGACTCAGCCCCGCAGTCCCCCCCCCAGCAGGCAGCGCTGTGTAATTACAGCACTGGTCTGAATGTTAGTGTGACAGCGGTCTGCTGACAGAGGTGAGTGTCCGATCTAAAGGTATGTGCTCCCATTGGCATTCCCAAAGTGAACAAACAAAATGGCATCAAGAGCAGTAGGATGCTTTCTGACATCGGGCAGTTTTAGTTTAGTTCTTCACTAAAGAAAGAAGAATGGACTTTAAATAGAGAAAAAGAAAAAAGACCAGCGTCAGTACGAAAAACCTCTTCGATCCTCAGACGCCAACCTCCTGTGATTGCCCCAATCTGTTCAAATCACAAATCAAAACTCAATTTTCAGACCTGTTTTTAATCTGTAATTAATGTTGTGTTTTATATATTTTAAGTGGGTTGTTTTATACATTTTTACTCTGCTAGGTGTCTTTAAGTATCTTGAAAAGCGCTCTATGAATAAAATGCAATATTTTGTATATTATTCCCGCACAGGAGACTGGCCTCACAGGGCACAGACACAGCTGTGGGGTAGAGATCTCTGCACGGGATGCACATCTCACCTTCCATAACCTCCCCTCCTCCCCCCCCCCTGTCAGGCTTCCTGCTTATTGTATTTTCCAGAAGGTTTCATCATGACAGACTCACAACTATCCTCCCCACATTTGGTCCAGACTGCCGAGAATACCTGCAAGGCACTCAAAGATACTAATTACAGGAAAATTGAGCTTTGTTTCACAATCACTCACCACCTCTGCATCTAATTAGTGAGCAGCATCCACTGTTTGTTAACCACTTGTTTTTGTGGGGTGTAGAAGAAGTGTGGTTGTGTTCTTGTTCACAACAACAGGAAAGGTTTAAGTTCAAAGATAGAGAGAGACAACAGAAAGAGAATCTGGTGGTCACACACATCTAAGACAATAAACAAACCCAAGAAGTACATTTAACGATGGGTTATATCTAACTTGCTGTTATCCGAGAAGTATCCAAAAACAAATCTTTAAATACATTGCTAAATAAAAAACGGTTGATGGTGCCAATGAAAGCAACAATGCTGTGGTCTTTGTGGGGCTACTTTTCTCAGATTGCAGTGGTCGGATTCCAAACAGTACATGGTTAAGACAGGCTGCACTCCAACCACCCACCACTCTTTTTAAAAACATTTCCTCCACTTGAAAGCAGCAGATGTCTAATAAAAGTGTGGCTGACGATCCGACTCACACCCTTCACTTTTATTAACAGAGACACAATAACAGAAGCCCCGATGGAGCCTCCTCCCTCGTCCTGACCCTGGGTGACCCAAATGAAAGCTGCTTTGTAAACTTTTCCTTGGAGTCTCTCTCATTTTCAGTGACCTATAGGTTGGCATCTTATCCAGTGATGTGCAACCCTTTTCCCCATCGCTGTCTCTCCTGCGGTCACCTAGGAAACCGCTGAAAACAGGACTCGGACTGAATTAAACCACACACACTCCTCGGCTGCTGCTTTAGTGCGGCAGGGAGGGGTCCGTCTTGTCTGTGACCTCTCCATATAAAACACTCCCAACACACGCAGCAGTAATTAAACCACACTCCTCACAGCCGCAAGTGGCCAACACACAAAAGCTCTATAAACAACCGGGACCAGAATCAGACCTCCACACACACACACACACACACACACACACACACACACACACACACACACACACACACACACACACACACACACACACACACACACACACACACACACACACACACACACACACACTACACACACACACACACTAACACACACACACACTACGTAGTAGTACGTACGTACGTACGACTAACTACTAACTAAGTT
>NW_011369947.1:12239365-12246093 GCF_000735185.1 Notothenia coriiceps
CAAGATGGCCCCAGAAGAGTTTTTTTTGCTAAATCGTTCTAAAAAGGTCAAATTCACTTGTTTTGCAAATCAATCTGATAGCAGGGCATTATTAGTATGTTGTACTTTGGATTCCTTAAGCTTTAAGTCTACGTAACCGCATCATCCAAGGTTAGTTTTCACTAATAAGTACATAAATATGTTTTTTTGACGGACCTATAATTTTACAGTTTTTTTACCATGTTCAATCTGAATTTTCTTTAAAAGAAAGAAACATCTATATTGACTTTTGATCTTTCCTACATCCAACTCACAGTTTATCAATTACTGGTTGAGAAAAAGATGATTAATGTTAACCCTTGTTTAGGAAGGGAAGATAGGTCATTTGTTCTGGGAATGTCATTTTCGAGCCTGAAACCTGAAAAACAGGCTTGGGGCTTAAGAGGTAGCTTAGTGGAGTGCATATATTGTGTTTAATTCAATCAAACAACATAGCCCCAAGGCCTTTATAGATCTAAATGGCAAGTTCAGAACTCAGTAGGCCTACATGTGAAGCTAATTCAACCATCAACATAATTTAATTTAGGTGAAATTATCTAATCATTCACGCAGAGATGCAATCAATGACAGGAGTTGTCACTACAGTAGCTAGGTGGGTTCGAAACCTGAGCCCGCCGAAGTTTTCAGACAATGTCTTCCCCTCTATCTCTCAATTTAACACCCTCTCAGGAATAAAGGCACTCTGGCCCAAAAAACCTTTCTTAAAAAAAAAAGTAGATGACTTTTTAACATTATACTCAAAGGGCCAGTAAATATCACCCCGGGGCCGCCAATTGAATAGCCCTGGAGTACACGGTAAATGTATGGTTTCCTCGTCTCTCAGGGTGGAATGGATGATGCTGTACCAGGGAATGGTGGTGCTGGCTGCAAGTCAAGTGTGGTGGACCTGGGAGGTAGAGGACGTCTTTAAAAGTGTGAAGAAAGGAGAGAAGAACGCACTGAAGACCTATGCTATCAAAATGCACAAGCAGATTAATGAGTTGGTCAAACGCATTACACAACCTATGAAGACAAATGACAGGCGAAAGATAAACACTGTCCTTATCATCGATGTCCATGCAAGAGACATCGTAGACAGCTTTGTACAAAACAGGTATTATTTTTTTTTCTCATCACACATGTCAGCGTAAGTAATGTGTAGGTAAACTTATATTACAATGTTATTCTCTTTCCAGTATAATGGACGCACAGGAGTTTGAGTGGGAAAGCCAACTGAGATTCTACTGGGTCAAGAAACACGACAACCTATTTGTGCGTCAGTGCAGTGCTTCGTTCTCTTACGGCTACGAATACATGGGGTTAAACGGACGATTGGTTATAACCCCACTGACAGACCGTATCTACCTCACCCTCACGCAGGTCTGAGAATCTTTCCACATTTGTATCACCCAAGCAGAAACGTGTATATTGTCAGCTCGTGATGTCTGTATGTGGGTGTTTATTTGTAATACAGGCCCTCTCCATGTACCTGGGTGGAGCTCCTGCTGGACCGGCTGGTACAGGGAAGACAGAGTCCACCAAAGACCTGGCCAAGGCTTTGGGCCTGCTCTGTGTGGTGACCAACTGTGGGGAGGGCATGGACCACATGGTGAGAAGCTTGAAGAGTACACAGCTGCTGAGAAGTGACTTAATCACAATTAGTGAATCCTCTCCTCTTGGTTCTCAGGCTATGGGTAAGATCTTCTCTGGCCTTGCCCAGTGTGGAGCGTGGGGCTGCTTCGATGAGTTCAATCGCATCGACGCCTCAGTGCTGTCAGTTATCTCCTCCCAAATCCAGACTATCCGCAAAGCTCTCATGCTGCACCTGACAAGGTTTCATGTAAGTATGTTGTAGTTATACAGAACCAGTTATGAATACACTGCAAATAAGTTCCTGAATGTTTCACAGAGAAGGTTATTTGACATTTTTACTAACTTGCTTATTTAGCCTACACACAGTTGTTGAACTCTATTCCCTCTAAACGACACCTTTGTCATTATCAGTTTGAGGGGCAGGAGATCAGCCTGGACGGTCGCATGGGGATCTTCATCACCATGAACCCAGGGTATGCAGGACGCACGGAGCTGCCAGAATCAGTGAAAGCCCTGTTCAGACCGGTGGTGGTCATTGTGCCTGACCTGCAGCAGATTTGTGAGATCATGCTCTTCTCTGAGGGCTTCTTATTGGCCAAGGTGAAGGACACACACACACACACACACACACACACACACACACACACACACACACACACACACACACACACACACACACACATCCATACTCTAGATGTGTTCCCCCCCCTCCTTATGTGCCCAATCCCCCCATGTGAATCACACCTGCTGGCACTCACAAACACACACACACATACACAGAACAATTTGACACATTTCCCGCTCTTATGTGCCCATCCCCCCACATGGATCACACCTGGCACACGCAATACATGTTCAGTGTCTATTCTTTGTATATTTACTGCAGTTGTTCATGTATACCAGTAGTCTGATACAACATTTACAGTTTGAAATGTGGTGATGATGAATGGTGTTTGTGTTAATGTAATAGCAGTTAAAACAGGACCGGTCAAATTTGACCGCGAACACCAAAGTAAGGGGGGGGGAAAACGAAGACAATAGGAGGGTTAAAGGTTTCAGTCTGGATTAATACCTGACTCTAGATAAATGACCATTCCTTAGCCCCATCTTAAGAAAATACAAGTCTACGTTAATAAACTTAAGCGCCGAAGGTTTAAGAAACATGAAAAGAGGTTAAACAAGTGAGAGTTCACTGATCTAAAATTGTGATTATGTTTGAGATTGTTAATGAAAAAAGAACAGGTTAATTTGATATGACAGATTTTCAATTGATTTTATTTTTGTTAATTTGAAATGGACAATTCATGTAGGCATTGTTGTATTCTACCCTCTCCACAGGACGTGGTTTTGATGCGTGCTCTCAGGGACATGAACCTTCCAAAGTTTGTGTTTGAGGACGTGCCTCTGTTCCTCGGGCTGATCTCAGATCTGTTCCCTGGGCTGGACTGCCCTCGGGTTCGCTATCCAAACTTCAATGATGCCGTGGAAGGGATCCTGGAAGAGCACAAATACGTCATGCTGCCAAACCAGGTTACTCATCTGGGTCTACATTTTATTCTTTGATACACGGGCTGTGTAGTTACATTGGCAAATATGTATTTGGGAATGTGAGTGTTTGGATAATGATTCACCCTTTTCTTCATGCTGTCGGTGGTTTCAGGTGGATAAAGTGGTGCAGATGTACGAGACGATGATGACGAGACACACTACGATGATTGTGGGCCCCACAGGCGGAGGGAAATCGGTTGTGATTAGCACATTGTGTCAAGCTCAGACCAAGTCAGTTCACATTGGTTTACATCACCTTCCTGATCTTTTGTGTGAACAATAGTGATATTTATTTTCACTCATCATCAGATTGGGAGACCACACCAAGATTTATCCCCTGAACCCTAAAGCCATGAGTGTCATTGAACTTTACGGTATTCTGGACCCTGAGACTCGAGACTGGACTGACGGGATCTTATCCAACATCTTCCGGGACATCAACAGGCCTACTGACAAAAAAGAGCGAAGGTAAACAAACAGAGAAGTGTTAGCAGTTTTTTAAAAAGTGCAGGGTGCGAGTTACACGTCTCATTCATACTATATGAACTCTGCCTCACAGGTACATCCTGTTCGATGGGGACGTGGATGCTCTGTGGGTCGAGAATATGAACTCAGTGATGGACGACAACAAGATCCTTACACTAGCTAATGGAGAACGGATACGTTTACAGAATCACTGTGCTATGCTTTTCGAGGTTTGTCTCACTTTGAAGAAGGCTGTCAGCAAAAAAACCTTTACTGACAATTTACTGCAAAGCAACACTCAGATCAATAATGTGAGGAAACTTCCCCACCACAGGTTGGAGATCTGCAGTATGCTTCCCCTGCTACTGTTTCCCGCTGTGGGATGGTTTTCGTTGACCCCAAAAATCTCCGTTACACCCCATACTGGCAGAGATGGGTAATCGACAGAACTGACGAGGTGAAAAAAACATATGCACCCTATCTAAAACGTGCACATGTGTATCACTTGATTGTATCTCAGCAATGTTGTTTGTTTTTCTTCTAGGAACAAAAAGTGCTCAACCAACTGTTTGAGAAGTATGTGCACAGCTCTATTGAAATGATTGTGGAAGGTATTGTTAATGGAAAACAGGGCCAGAAACTGAAGACTGTTGTCCCTCAGACAGATCTGAACATGGTAGGTTAATCTCTTTCATGCAGAATGTTCTCCATTACCAGTGTTGTTGTATCTATGCATGAAGATAAATAAGTCCTATGGTTAACTTCTTGTCCGTGTGTTCAGGTGACTCAGCTGTGCTTGACACTGGATGCACTGCTTGAGAGTGAGAGATTCACTGCTGAAGTACTGGAGTGTTACTTCCTGGAAGCTCTGTACTGCTCACTGGGGGCCACGTTGGTGGAGAGCAGCAGGATCAAGTTTGATGAGTTCATCAAAAAACTCTCGTGTCTCAGCACAGTGCATGATGAGAAGGCCCTGGCTGGGCCTGGTGAGATCCCAGGTACATCTTGAATGTGGACTAAATGGAAAACAATATTAAGATCACCCATTAAAAAAAAGTGTTAAAGGTCCCATGTCATGGCCATTTCTACTGATCATAATTCCATTGTTGAGGTCTACTAAAATACATTCATATTGTGCGATTTTCCAAACTCACATTACCGGCACATTCTTCGCCTCTATTTACGACGCGTCGTCGGCCAGGTATAGCTTTTCTTTCTTGTTACTTGGGCGAGCGACGTGGTAATGAGGGGATTGTATTAGTATTCGTATGTTGCCCGACAGTGCTCGACTTCCTCGACTCTCGGACCTTCTTACATGGGAAGTCCGCTACTAAGTAGGCAGTAGATAGCTCCTGGGTCGTCAGGGAAGGTATCATCTGGGAGCTAGAGAGAACCAAGAAAAGAGGTGTAACCGAGGTCCAAGAGACGTCGCAGTACCTGTCCAGGCAAGACCTACTACCGAACGGTACTAGTCTCATTAGATCTTTGGTCTACCCATTACTTTACTTTTTTTAGGGGAGTTCCACTGTCTCTGTTGAATTCGTTAAACTGCCGAATCTACATGCTTGCGAAGTGTTAAGACAGACGTAACTCCGCGCAAAAAGGAAGTACTTCAATGACCTGACCACCCGGTCAGAACCTTCACGGGGCTGAGAGGCTGGTGCGTCGGTGGCCCGAGAAATAGAAGTGGTAGACAAAGGTCCTAGGGTCGCCGAGAGCACCACAGCTATTCAATCCATTGAATTCGTGGGTCTGAGCGTGTCCTAGTCAAGTTGAATTTTCCAGCTTCGTTGTCCCGAAGCCTCGCGGATGGGTGGGCCAAATTTAGGACCACAACTACGGTCGAGTAGGAACCAAATAACGAGGAAATCGCGGTCTTATGAGTCGGTGTGAAGTAGAGTCCCATACATAGTTACATAGAAACCCTGCTCTTGGCAGTCCATTGGGTGAAGACGAGCACCAAGGTAGTGTTTTACCTTTAGTATGTCCGCCACCCCTTATCGGATATACCTAGTCTTTTACACACGTAATTTGTTTGGGTCGCTATCTTTCACTGCTTACTATTTTGTATGAATATTTACACCCGATGTTCTTATTATTATAGGGTTTTATATATTGACAAAAGAAAGAGTGAGTACTATTAGATAAGTAAGATGTCTTTGGTACAAATATCGTACAAGATGTCAGTTCACGTACATTACTTATATTAGGTTTTACTGCATGAAGAACTATTTTCGTGTAGGAATATATAGATGAGATCAATATAGAAGGGGCCTAATAAGATATCATATGGTGAGTATTGGGGTACAATCGAGGGTGGTAGTTGATTGTATTGGAATTTTCCAGGGTACAGTACCGAAAAGGCCATAATGCGGCATGGAGCAACAGAGCAATAGCTTCCAACAATACGTACATTTGTCCAGGACGTCCAGTTGTTTGGGGGAGTTTCATGTTGGACATCACTCCATTTTGAGATTGTGTCGTGTCCGGACAGATACGACGGGGTGTTTGCGGAGCAACCTCTAAAGAGAAAAATGTAACAATGAGAACCCATATCACTGCATAAACCCCATATCACTGCATTACATTTGCAGGGCGCCTTCCGGGCAATTGCAAACCTGGCTTAGGGCGCCTGTGTGTGTGCTGTGGTGTGGTGTGTTGTGTGTGGCTGTGTGTGTGGTGGTGTGTGTTGTGTGTGTGTGTGTGTGCTGTGTGTGTGTGTGTGGGGTGGTGTGTGTGTGTGTGTGTTGTGTGTGGTGATGTGTGTGGTGTGTAGTGTGTGTGTGGCTGGTGGTGTCGTAGTGTGTGTGTGGGTGTGTGTGTGGTGTGTGTGACGCGCCTGCAACCGCTTCACACTCGACCGAGGACCACACCCCAGCCGCTCTGTGCGCTGCTGGTGGTCGCCTTGAGTCGACTCGGTTTTGGAGGGTCGGTCGCGACGCCCACACACAACACACAAAGCGCGTACCCAAAGCGTACACAGAGCGACAGAGGCGTTTCTTTGGTCACCGGTGACCCGAGTGTCCCTCCCCCGTCCGTCGAGGGTTGTTCCGGCAAATCCTGTCTCCACTGTATGGTGGTATGATATGTGCTTGCTACGACAT
>NW_011369947.1:12246138-12265228 GCF_000735185.1 Notothenia coriiceps
CCAAGGTCGGGGCCACTTTAAAAAAATGTAGTGGGTCGATAGTGGCAAGGTTCAATCTATGTCACCAATTATCTTGCTTTGTAAAGGGGGTGACACAAGCAACTTAATGAAGCATTTGCAACCGAGACACTCATTGAATCTAAAACGGTGCTAGTGATACTGCTAGTGCTAATAGTGCTAATAGTGCTAGCGGGCTTCAGCCGCGCCGTGTGTAAATGTGACCTGAGCCAAGGTTCACAGGCAGGTTAGCTGCTGCGCACGGGTAATATGTTTTGTTTACCTGGGTGCAGTCTTGCAGGCACATCGCCTTGTCTTTTTTTAGTTTATTAACACCAAATTATTGAAAAGTATCGATAAGAGTATAGAAAAATACCGATAAGCAGTACTGGTATCGATAAAATCCTAACGATACCCATCCCAATGCAACTCGACCACAGACTAGTAGCGGTGTAAGAGGTCAGGTAAAGTGCCTTCTTTCTAACTCCTCACCTCCAGAGTTTCATTGTAATTCTTTTAGAAGCAACCAACACTGAGTCAAGTGACGTCTCTTAAAGGTATTATTTCAGAGACGCTTCATTCCTCATTTCTTTAACAAATGCCGTAATTCAACCAGCCATCATTGTTAGAAATCCATTAGCTGAGTCAAAATGAATGGATAATACCTTGAGATCGTTGCTTTTCTTCAATGAGTGAAAATATTAAGTTGAGATGAGTTGCTTTAACGGAAATATAAGCCCCATGGATGACATGAACACAGAATTGACAAGTCTTTTTCTCTTATACTTAGAAATGGAGAGTTGTACCTAATCCCCCAGTGGATTTACACCAAGATCCTCCAGGTGGTTGAAGCCCAGACTTTTTCCACCTCTTAATGAAGTCACCTCTCTGTTTTCCTTGCAGGTCCTCAGGGTGAAAAGGGGAGAGATGGGCTTTCTGGCAGAGAAGGTACATTGTAACTGTAGTTGACTTGTAGTGCATGTAAAACCTTTTAAGATGTTAGGGCTTCATGATTACTCATGACTGTTTTCTTCCTCTCAGGGAAGCCAGGGTCTCGAGGGCTGCCAGGTCCCAGTGGGCCTAGGGGGGAAGCCGGGGGGAGGGGCCCGTCTGGAGCCCCTGGATTCAAGGGATCCTCGGGACCTGCAGGTACTACAGCCCCCCGCTAGCAGACAGTCAAGAGCAGAAAGGAACAAATGAACCTGTTTTGTAGTAGTTGTTGACACAGTGTGTCAATGAGCTTCTTGTAAATATGTGTGTGTGTCTTTGAGAAAACGGTGCAAGATAGTTATATACCTACCCATTTAAACTATTGTCCCTATAACAAGACATTTGAATGGCTCACTGTTGACCAAAGACTGCTTGAAACAAGAGCGGAAGAATCAGAGAAAGGTCTGCCCGTGGTATCCTGCTGCAGAGTATTTGTCTTTCTTTTAAACCACTCGGGTCGACCCACAAACCCTCCAGTGGTGAATGTCCGTCTGCTGGTTACATGCTGGAATTTGGGTATTTTGTTCTTTGGCTTTGTTTAAATGTTTCTAAAAATGTTATTTTCTGTGGTTAGCAGAAGCCTTTATTTATAGATACAATCCCAACACGGGTGCTGCTTACCAACCAGCATCATAAACCTGCGCCATGTATTTAGAGCTCCCTAGTTTTTGACAAACAATAAATGACCTGTTGGGCTTAATGTTAATCCACAGGCAGATGTGAATTGAATGAAGGTCAAATAAATGACAGAATACATTTATCACAACATCTGCTCTTGCTATAGGCGCTTTTCTCTCTGCGTTGCATCATGAAGGGAGTACCTCTCCTCTCAAGCTAACATATGACCCCTCCTCTGTGCCTGCTGCTGGGTAAAGATGAGATTTAGAAGTTAAAATACAAACCCACTCTCCGAGAAGCACCATGTGACTTCAATCTGAAATGAACCTGAGCTATATATACACAAATCCCAGGTCTTTATGATTTCCATATGGCTGTGGTGTTATTGTTTTTTCTATCTCCATTACTTCATAAGTACCCAAAACCAGAGCTATGTCTTGTATCTGAAGCTCTGTTTTTCTTTATTGAACTGTTTTTTTTTTCACTTTAAAGAGAAAGATAAACACAAGACTGGAATGGGTCCAATGTCATGGAAAATGTAGACAAAAGTGCATTTGAGCCGGAGGTTATTGAAGTGCTGGGAAAAGAGTGAACTTGTAGAAGTGATATTGTACGTTATGATGAATCATGTTGTTTTTACAAATGTTGTCCCATGTTTTGACACAGCATCCCCTGGTTGCTCTAGTGATTCCTTATGTTGCAGTAAGAAATGCTAACTGTTTCCCACAACATGTCACAGGGCCACTTTGAATCACCGTTCAACCACTGTGCCGCAGATTGTAGATTACAGTCAGCCCGATGCAGCCAAAACACAGACGGTCATGCTGCAGTGTTTACCGGGGCTAAGTGAAAACGGCCCGCAGAGGTGTCGAATCAGAGCTGTAATAACATCACCTTTCAAAGCAGTAATTAGTGGACTGTCATTGTCAGTTGCATCGGTACATAAACAGAGAGGTGATGAGTCTGGGTCTTTCGGAGCGCAAGAGGTGGTGTTTAGGGGGCAGCATTACCTCAGGAGAGTCCGAGCAATGAGGTCAGATGTAGCCATGGTGGTTTTTTCCCACCTTATAAAGATGGCTTGGAGGAAGGACTATTTAACTGGCACATGTACCAGGTACAGGTTTTTACACACACATTTAAAAAAAACTTGCGGTGTGTAAGCAGGGAGCATTTAGCTTACGATAAACCAGTGCCAGTAACACTCTTCAGAGTTTATTGGTGTTTATTTGAGTTTAACGCAGGTCACAAAGTCAGGTCCAAGCCCCTGACTATTAAAGACCCTGCTTCTCTTAAAGACAGAAGAACAAAGTTAGCCAGCTCATACACTTCTCTGTCCAGCTGCTTATTTTATTCCCCTGAACACACACACACACACACACACACACACACACACACACACACACACACACACACACACACACACACACACACACACACACACACGATTATAGAGTATCATTGGCACTTAATCTAATCTATTTCCTCTCTGGTCTTTGTTATAGTTTACCCTTCTGTCATCACATCAACCAAAGTCGTTTATCATTATCCTGTTGTGCTGTGCCTCTCTAAGAGAAACGTAATGATCTAACTGAGCTATGACATAGTTCTGAAGCACAGTATCTCTGTCACCACAGTGACGTTTTTGTCATTTCTTCTCTCAGGGCCCCGTGGACCATCAGGACCCTCAGGAGAGAGGGGTCTATCCGGCCCACCAGGCCCTCCTGGCCCTCCAGCTCCGGCCAGTGCCCACATCCCAGAACCAGACCAGAGTAAGACTAACACACTCCATACATTCACTATGACGCCAATTCCACAGCAAATAGATAAAAGCACTCCATATATATATTTGTGATGAATACGGGTCTTTAAATAGTACTCCATCCACACGGCACTGCCTTTGGTGATGGACAGTTTAAAAAAAGTTGAAATTGATTCAGTAGCAGCAGAGTTTTCGAACACATGTTCTTTTTTGTCAAAACCTGACGCCAACATGTGTCAAAAGGTGCTGCCTACATTACCCACAATGCAACTCTACAACCAAGCATTTGTGAAATGTCTTGGGGAAATGTATCAGAGCCACAAAAGGTTTTATTTAAATAGTAGTACTATACGAGACATGTCAAACTTGGATGTGTACAAACAGGGCACTTTCCCTTTAATTCAGGGGTGTCAAACTCAAGGCCCGGGGGCCAAATCCGGCCCGCAAACTCATTTTCTGTGGCCCGCAAGAGCTTGCAAAGAATATAATACATTTATTATACAGTTACATGCCGCTTTACAGAAGCAGGTTGCCGATAAACTACATATTCCACGACGCATCTTGTTTTCTGACATGCGCACTGAAGAGACTTGCAATTATTTGCCCTAGACTTCTGCTTTCAGACGTAGTTAATTATTACCCTATCCGATAATAATCCAATGCAGGGGCAATAATATAATATAATACATTATTTTATATATATTATATATTTATATATGTATTTTTATATAGTCTTAAAGTTCAACCAGCCCTTTGAGTGCAACCCTAATGCTAATGTGGCCCGCGATGAAATTGAGTTTGACACCCCTGCTTTAATTGTTTTAATTAAGTTTGCCTTGAAACCAGTACAATTCCATATAGACTAATTAAATCAAAGCCTTTGTGTTCAGGCTGGATGATATAGGTTTTTCAGACCTTTAGCTGCGAACTGCTGGTATTAATGTTCTCTCCTGCTGCATAAAAGCTCTCATACATTTCAGGCCTGCTGATTACCAAAAGAAACAATGAGAATGAGAAACAGACAGGCTGGTGGTAAATCCTACAACCCCTCATTGTCTACCAGCCAAGTAGTAGAGAATCAGAGAGTATTAAATGGAGGCAGAGGCAGGCCGAGATGGACTCAGACTTCACATGCTGGGATGAGAACCTGTCCGTCACTGATGTCACTCAACAGCTTCCAGATGTAGGACCTCCGCTCAGACAGCTGAGGTCGGGGGGTGAGAGACAGATGGGGGTCTGCGTCGGCTCTTTCAAGGTCAACCCAACGGTGGGCTTTATTTGTGGATTCAGTGGTAAAACAAAGTATGCAGTCCACAGATTAGTAAACTCTGGGTTCCTGTGTTGAGAAGCTGTGGGTACGCTGAGGTTGGCATAATGATTTCAGAGCCATTTCTATCACATCAAAGTAACAGTAGGGAACGTGCTGAGCTTCCTTCAGAAAACACTGGTTTATTTGGCTCGTACGTCTGCATCAGGAGGTTGGAATTCCCTTCTGCTGAACAGGAGAGGGTTCCCAACCCAGCAGCCAGGACGTTAAGTAGGGAGGAGGAGCATTGTTGTCTCATTTCAGTCTTGTAAAAGTGTTAACACACACTGGGAGCTGCTGCAACAGACTGCCATACACGATATATATTTAAAGCTGCTGTGCACACTTTTTTAATGTATAACACTATGTTTATATGTTTAGCAGATTGGTATATTAGAGAGTATTTTAATGTGTTCTGTATATTTTACAGTGTTTAGTGAATATATGTCTATCCATCTATTAGGTTAAGCCACAGGTGCATTCTTTAAAGGAAATAAAGAGAGTGTGTAGAAGCAGACAAAGAAAGGGCATCCCAGTTTTTGTCACATCAAGTAGTGGTGTGCAACATTCTGGCAGCAGGAACTTTCTGGCTAAAAGCTCTCCTCCTCCTCGTGTGTCCTGTCCCTGTCTCATGCTGTGATTGGATCTCTGTTTCCTGTCGGTATGAAATTACCCAATGACCGCACAACTTCCTCTCTAGCTGAAACTTTCACCCCCTTCTTCCTCTCATTTAGTTGTAGACGTCCAGTCAGTGGTGTTACACAGAATATATTAAACGTTTTTAATTAGGATTAAACTCGTTTGTAATGAATTTGGAACACATATCTTCTATTGAGAGTTTTGTGGACACATTTGAGGGAAGTTTACTAACCTGTTGAAGTTATTCGTTGAATATAGAGTATTAGTTGGAAAATACTGCCCTCTGGAGGTTACCATAATACAACGGAGAGTCGAGCTACTCAGGCAGCAACACAGAAGGATTGCTTTGTGTCACAGCGTTCACAGCAGGACTTCCGCAGCAACAACTATATAAGAGCATAACATTCCACACCAAAAGGCTTTGACAAGTAGTATTCAAACGTTTACATTTATGAAATCACAAGTGCAAAAGTTTGAAAGTTACTGTCAGGCAAAATCATGCCTTGGTAACCTATCCGACATCCATACATGTTACCAAAATGGATTGATTATGGGAATTGCCTGGAGGTACAGTATCACAAAAATGACTGCATACCCAAAATACAAACTTACATTTACAAAACATTACATTGTTTTCACATAATTTCTTAATTTTTGTCTTAGGGTAAGTGCACTTTGGTGAAACTCATTTAAAACAATTATTAGAACCCTTTTGAGTCTCAATGATCCCTTAAAGCAAATCAAAAACAAGATATTTGATCGAATAGTACATTTATAATACAGGTGAACACAGGTCGTGCAGTAATACAAATCTAAAATACCTCCCATTAAATGCACATTTGGTTTTTCCAACTCCAGGTCGTAGGAAAGACCCTTTGTACAGCAACACTTTCCATGACTCACGAGGGTTGCCAGTCCCAGGTCCTCAGGGCCCCCCCGGGCCTGTCGGTGAGTGTCTATCACTATTCATATTGTGTGTGTGTTGTGTTTAAATCTCCCTAAACGGTTTTATTTTTCCTTTGTCAAAAGCAATTAAAAAAGTTTCATACAAAAAGGCTTGTTGTCAACCAGGTGACCAAACACAAAGCCTCCCTCAAGGATGAGTCCACAAACTGAGAGTTACTTTTTAAAGGTCCCATGTCATGGCCATTTCTACTGATCATAATTCCATTGTTGAGGTCTACTAAAATAGATTTATATTGTGCAGTTTTCCAAACTCACATTGGTTTCTCATACAGCATCTCAGCATCCCCCTCCCTGTGAGCCCAGTGGCCGCCTAACGGGCTTGTTGGATGCTCCTGCCCCCCCCCCCCCCCTCCTATGAGCCAGTGGCTGTCTGCGAGACAGCGACACCCAGCGAAACGCAGCCCGAAACCAGCCCAGTCTGTCTGCGAGACAGCGACACCCAGCGAAACCCAGCCCGAAACCAGCCCGAACACACACACACACCCGCAGCCTGGCTGGGAGTTTGTGTGTGTGCTCACACTGACTTACAGCCTCGCCGCGTCCCACCGTCTCAGGGAGGAGAAATCGGCGGAGCTGCAGCTGAGAAAAGAGTGTGTGTGTGTGTGTGTGTGTGAGTGAGTGTGAGTGTGAGTGTGAGTGTGAGTGTGAGTGTGAGAGTGTGAGTGTGAGAGAGAGTGTGTGTGTGTGTGTGGAAGTTCTCGGATTGGTCCATTCTTGATTTTTCGGGTAATAACCGGAAAAGCATGACATGGGACCTTTTAAGTTACAATCTCAAACATTTCTGTTTTGTGTTCTTTGGCGGCCTCTCTGGCGACAGGTGGTAATTGTAATTTGGGATCTCACTTCCAGAGGTCCCATCATTGCCCTGCTTGTGATTTTTCCTGAAGATTCTGCCACAATCACCCAGTTTGTTAAACTTCAAATGCAAAGGCTTTCATCGGGCCATAGGCTCCATTACTATTTGCTTAAGAATACTTCCACATTTTTAAAACTGCAGAGCTCTTCCACTCCTATCTCAGACCTACTGTTCATATTCTTTCAAAGTAATTGGTCAGATTCTTTTTTGTGTATTTGGTGTAAGTTTTTATTTTAGTTTGTATAATATTTGTGCATTTGCTCTACTTGTACTTATTTACTCTTGCTGTGCGTATGTGCATCATTATTCACCTAAGCAAATTCTTGTATGGGAAAATCTAATTTAATCAATTAATCAAATTCCTGATTCATTTGGCGAAAGATAGTAAAAAAAGCAGGCATTTATTTGAATACAAATCTTCAAAATTATAACTTGAAGCTTAAAATAATAATACTATCTTATAAAAGGCTTTCAACGCAAAAACAATAACAGGGTCTGCAGTTTAAGGATTGGTAAAAGCAATGGAACCAGCAGTGACATTTATAGAAAGAGTGAGAATAATAAATGAGTGTTTCTATCTGGATCACAGGTCCCCCCGGTCCCAGAGGCCCAGTAGGACTTCCCGGCCCATCAGGACAGAATGTAAGCTCACTCACAGCAGGGTCCTGCGCTTACTGAGTTTAGCTCCGTCAGATTCATCATTGTGTTTTTAATTTACTTCCTGACTCTATACAGGGTAAAAATGGAGCCTCTGGAGCGCTGGGCCCTGTGGGGCCAAAGGGCGAGCGAGGGGAGAGAGTGAGTACACCCACAGCTCCATGATACTCTCCAGTTGTCTCCATTTACTCTACATCCTTAAACAACATGCCTTTGGTTTCTCAGGGTCCTTTAGGTTACCAAGGCGAGAGGGGCTTCAGAGGCGAGTCGGTAAGCCACCTCCACCCTGCTGCTGCCATGATTATGGCCCGAGTAAACGAGCATATGGGGGGGGGGGAAACATCAATACATGTCATAGCTGGTTATATTACTGTAAACTACACTAACCAGGAGCGTTACAAACCACACCGACCAGCAACGTGCTCCATCTGTCATTGAAAGTGATGCAACCTTTTCTGTTGTAACATCTCTCTGCAGGGAACACCGGGTTCAAAGGGAGAGCCAGGAGTGAAGGGCTTGCCGGTAAGAAAGTAGTTGTGGGTATTTCACATGTTGACCTGAACAGGAGGACTTTAATTACATGTATTATGTCAACAGATTTCCCATAACTGTATTAGTTTATTTAATAATAGGTTCAACCTAATATTATTGCTTTCAACTAACCTAATTCAGTAATGTGAAATCTACTAACATAATACATTTAATCAAGTTTTTTTTAGTGCATGTTGACGGGGCCTGAACGGAATGGCTTGACTTTAGATTTTATATATTACATAACAATACGTTTTAAGATTCCTTTGTTAAATATTTCTCTGTGTCTGTCTAACCCTTATTTTCCTTTTACATCCTTCCCATTTTACAAGAGCAATCTAAATGTAAGATATCTTTTTAATTATGACATCACATGTTCACTTTGCAATGAATCTATTCTGTAATCTAAATCAGGTCCAACATCTCTTATGGTTATTGTTATGATCTTTTTACAATCCCCATGTTCATGGCTGTGATTGGCCACGTGGTGTTCATCTCTTCTCCTCTCAAATCCATACTTTTCCTGTCCATCATAAAGTGTTTTTCATTGTGATTCCTGTACGAGTATATGTGATTTTACCTGTTGATTTCTCTTAATTTGTGTGTGAAATCTTTTGATGTTATTGTGTTTTTGTTGGTCCTTGGGGTGTGCTCTGGACTGCTGTCCCCTGTCACGACACTGTCCTCTTGACCCTAAAGCTGTCTGACTCCCTCTGCAAGCTACTGTCCCCATGGCTACCTTTCACAGTCACTTTTTCAGCATCTGACTTTGGCATATACATGAAAATAAACCAAGAAACAACGTTAATACTGACCCCACGCACCAATCTCAAAGAGTGAAATAATCTAAAATGTAGTAAAACCTCTCTCAAATTTCCGTGCATTTTATTTGAAATCAACTATTTTTGTTGGGTTTTACAGAATTAAAAAGCAAACTTCAAAGCGAAAAAGTGAAATGTATATGCCAAATCACTCCATATGTGTCAGTGGTCGGTCCTGTTGGGTTTAGAGGTGTTGTGGTCTGATGTGAGTTGAGTGGATACAGCTACCCTCTTTTATCCCACAATGCAACCTTGCATGAATGTATCCTTAAGTACTTTCTTTCCTGGATGTAAAACAATCACACAATGCATCTACTAAGTGAGATAACACAGTGCTGTTAACACCGAACTAAGGCAAAGTAGTTCTAAGTCTTATTTGAGAATTATGTATCTGTTCGCAAGAGTATGCAGCCATGTTAATGTCCTATGTGAGGCTGTACTGTAATGTCAGCATGTTAAAATGTACAAAATGTTAACTTGCTGATGTTTAGCAGATATGTCTACAGTGGTCGCCATCTTGGTTTAGTAATTAGCTAATTCTCACTTGACACAAAGAACAGCTAAGGTTGATGTTCAGAAAGTCAGAGGATCACAACAAAACAATTTATCGTGAGGGCATCATGAATGTCTGTAAAAGATGTTAATGGAAACCCACACCAACGTGTCAGTACAAACCAAAGTGGTGGACGGACCAAAGAACGTAGCAAAGCTGCTATTTTATCAATGCCTCAAAATAAAATGTAATCAGTCATTGCAAAACTTAGAGAAACTTTGCCTTTTTCTTTTCTTGGTTTGTCTTACTAATGGAAACATTTCACCAACAGCTTCAGCTATTGTCTGCATGCCTTCTTTTGTGATGTTACTCTTTCAGCTGTCCTATTTATTTCTCTTGTTCAAATCCTTTTCCTGTTCTTTTTTAACGTACAACTCATGAAGCCATTGATTTATGCTTTCAAAATAGATAGATGAGATTTCAGTGTAAATCTATACTGGCTTCATTTTGTATAATAATAACATTTGCGACCGCAGCGTTAAGAATGAAGGCTGTGGTGCTGAAAAAAAACTTGCCTGGCTTAACCGCTACCCTACAAAAGTAATGCAGATGGCATGATCAAATCTAAATCCTGGTTATCCACATGGTTATGTCACCAACAAGAGGCTGGTCTGTAACGTTGCATGCTGACGATGCCCAGCCTAGCATGGCAGAGACTGACTGCATATAGCAGCATGGCCAGAGAATGAGGGAGATCCAGAGAAATACAGGGTGCCGATATGTGGACTGTTTTAACCTTCTAACTGCTGAACTGTATTGAGAGAAACAACATGACTTGCATCTTGGCGAGCAGTTCTTTGGCTTGTGCTCCTTACCTTGACGGCTGTATCTATCTTCACAGGGGGACGGCATACATCAGATCAGAGAGGCGCTGAAGATCTTAGCCGAGAGGGTTTTAATCCTTGAGACTATGATCGGTATTCATGGTGAGTAGGAGGCCTGAGGCAGGGTCAGCTTTAGGCAGGGGTCAAAAGGTGGGGATGGGCAAAGTCTCCCAGCGCACCTCACTGCTGGGACAGGGAGTGGGAACAGTTGCGAGCAGCCCCAGGACTCAGGCTGGTGTTTCCACCCCCCTCACACAGTTCCCCTGTCACTGCTTTCTGATAGGACATTAGCTTGCAGATGTTCCATGACTTGCAGGCAGACCTTGAGCTTCTGGCTCGCAGGGTGACGCTGCTGGAGGCGATCATCTGGCCAGGTAACGCTGAGACATCCTCACCCACAGCTCCGCCGGCCCTCACTCACCTCTTTGATGAGATATAGAGAGTCTTGATCGAGTGTTAGAGGCATACAATGACCACTTGTTGCTGAATGTTGATCTAGTCACTGAACAGCATGTGTTATTATCATGTATGAACTGTTTTGATTGTAGAAGATATTACAGATATTCATTTAAAGGCCCTGAAAACGTGTTTACTCAATCACACAAGGTATTCCACATAAGAGGTTTCTGTATTTTTCTGTGCTCTTTTAGCTCGTTGATCTCACAAATTTCAGAGCACAAATGTAACATTTAGCAACATTTAAATCAAAATCAGATTACGGTTCTCTTGTATTTAGCCAATGTCAATCAAATGTGATCAAACCAACCCCAACAGTCCATCTGTTTTTTTTACCTCCGCGCCTTTTGTGTCTATTTTGTAACTTTGATTGGTGTTATCAGGTCCTATATGTTATTGAGAATAATTAAGATTGGGAATCAAGTTTTCAGGTGCTTTAATCTTTTGTATAATAATGGTGCTATGTAGGTTAATGTGAATCTAAGTCTAGGCCGTAGAGCTGCAATGATCTATCAAAATAACTTCGTAATCAGATGAGTAATTTTGATAATTGATTGTTCAAGTCATTTATTCAGCAACACTTTGTGTTTTTGGTTTTTAAACTGTGAGGATGTTCCGCTCTTTATCCTCAGACATTGAATATCTTTCAGATGTGTGCATGTTGACAGGATTGTTCATTAGAAAACACTCATTGCAGCCCTGCTAGCCAGATCCGCCTCCTTAACAAAAAGAAATCAAGCAGAAAAAGGAACCGATAAATCTCTTAACCATTCTGACTAGTTAGTTTAATGAAAAATTCTGATGTAAAAAAACTGGGCAACTGTTGTCCAATCAAAATGAGATCCCACGCATGACAGCTCCAGGTTAACAGCTGCATCAGACATGGATTAGGACTACAGATCACATGTCCTCACACACTGATGGACAGCGAGGCCCCGTTCCAACTGCTGTCTTTCTTCAACAGAGCCTGATCTAGGGTCTGGGGACGGAACGTTTGACACAGCCTCCCCTAGTTTCTACAGAGATAAGCGAGCAGGTGCGCTTCCATATCGACTTGCTTCTCCTCTGTCCTCCAACACCAAGGTTCGAGGGAAGTAGCCCCCACCCCCCGCTCACCCTGAGGATCAAAGGCTGGGTTGACTCCCCCTCCTCTAGGTCTCATCTGCAATCAACAGATTTAGACCTTATCTGATACCCTCTCTGGGCTTTGCTATCAGATTAAGGATGGGGGACACCTCAGGGAAACTCCACTGATATCCCACAATGCCCTCCTCCATCGGGAACCTGAGAACTAGTTTGACCCGTCCGCATCGCCATAACCAAACATTTATCTTCACGTAACACACCCAGCAGCTCCTTCTGTGTCTCATCTTGAAATAACGTTTTTAATGGTTATAAAAAGGAAAATCACAATCTTCTGGACAATGAGGGTCGTTTAGTTATCAATGAAAGGAGGAATCAGATGTGAGAAACTGGATTTGCGTTTTTCTTTTGCTTCACAATGTAACTGCAATCTGAAGAGATTCCACTATTTAAGTATATTGAGCATGTACAGTTTGCAGGACACAAGTACAAACAAACCTCTTCTTATAGTATTCATTTTTGTTATACTTCTCATATTGTTATGTAGTGCACTAAAAAGATGAAGTCATCTCTACTCTAAGATACAGTATGTGTTGCCAACAGTGATTTGTAGCTTACTGGTGTGAGTGTTCCCCGCCCCCCCCCCTTCAAGTACACACGGCTAAAACGATTAAATAAACAATAGTTTATTAACATCCTTCAAGGCTAAAAAACAAAAGCAACACAATTTGGTTTTGGTGGCATATCAACAGAGACATTATTTTTTCTGGAACATGTTGATATAAAAATAACTATAAAAAGACTTGCTCTCCATTTCCAGATATTTTACACACACACAGGAAATAACAAAACTGTTAATGGAACTTGAACATATTTTTTACCACTGTTGACAGCTTAAACTGTCCTGATGAAAAACTTGATAATTGTTTTTTCATCTTATATCAAACTTATTGTGAAACTATTTAAAATGATCAATTATTTTGTATGTTGTTGTGTAACCATTTCATATTTCACTCTACATTTCTTTTCTTGAAAATGTGTTACTGTGTTAAGATAATCCTGTCTAAGTGATTGATGTAATAAAATAATGTTAATTTTTTTGTATAACCATGTCATCTCTTTTTATGTGTTGCAACATTACTTATTGAGATTATAGCATAAATAAATGACATCCACTCAATCAACGTACATTTAATTTGCATTCAGAAATCGTCTTCAAAGCAGCTGTTTGCATCTTCACATGATTAGATTCACCGTTGTGGAAAAAAGAAAAACTCCTCCCCAATGTTATCCTTAAGTCAGTAATACAAGTAGCCCACAGGGAAAAAAAAGGTTAAAGCTCAGCAAAACCCAAGCATACTGTTCGTCTAGTTTAGTGTACAAGAGCAAAAATGATTAAGTGCTCTGCTTCCCTTTTGATACCATCACGGCCTGTTCTCCGACGCTGTCATCAATGAGCAGGGAAATGGCGCCATCCAGCTGTTTGGAGGCTGCTAACGCCACTACAGCTTTCTCTGTGGGGAAGCCCATCTTCTCCAGCTGCTGGAGTCTGAGAGACATAACAACATTGGTGTTTTAATGAAGGATTACTTAAAATCACATAAATAAAACCACTGGGAAATAATGTAAGGCATTTAAGAGGAAATATCTTCATATTCACCAAAAATGCCAATTGGCATTTATTAAGATAAGACGGACCTTTATCGATCCCCATAGGGAAAGTCAGGTGTCTTAGCAGCAACAGCAATAAGCGTTATAATATGATAATAATTATAATAGTATAAATAAATGTAAGAATAAAAGTGCACGAAAAATATGTTTAAAAAAGTGGCAGTATAAATTCAAATTAAGGGTGTTTTACATATATACAGATATGTTTAGTTATGGGAATGTTAAATATATATGCATGTCATTTGGAAGTGTGTGTCCAACTATCTACATCATTGTGAAAGATATGACTTCATTACTAACCGCAGAGAGGAAACTGAGGATTTGGGCACTTCCACTTTAGCATCAGGGTTGTTGGGAGCATCCTGTAATGAGGCCAGTATTCCTGCCCTTAGCATCTGATCCTCCAGCACGTCGGCCTCGGAAAGCGCAGCAGACTCGTTCAGTATCCAGGCCGGCACTGGATCCACCCATGGGTGGGGGTTAAAACCAGATGGATCCCTCACAGGGGGAGCAGCCGCCTGATCTGCAGGCATCATGTGAGAATGTGATCTAGAGCTGTGACAACAGATAAAGACAAATTGATTACATTTGCCCCTGCATGCATGTGGCGAGGGGGAATATTTCCTGAGACTTTTGATGTTAACTATCACACCTCTGTGAGGTAGTGTAGGTGGGCAATCTCAACCGGGATGAAGCACGGATATACGCCCAATCAGGAATTAAATCCAAGAGCCTGGCCTCCTCCAGCTCCTGTAGCATCCCGATGAAGGACTGGTGATCTGAGAGCTCTATTAAGTATTGTAAAAAAACGATTTTGTTCTTTATATTGAAATATGCTTCATAATAGATCTGGTGGGGGACTGTGCACTTCAGCTCAAAACACAAGTAACACTCCTTTACAATGGGTAATGGAAGGTTATTTTTTCAGTCGCAAGGCCTGAAACAAAGCATACACAAAAGGGTATCCATGACTAAAGTCATTGTTTTTAAAGAAATGTTAAATAAATGATTATGGGCTGGAGGTGTTCTTAATTACTGTGGCTGATTAGACCTATGCTCAGACAGAAGTTGGGCAGAGCTATGCTAGGAATAACATGATGTCAATTTCTATGTAATAATAAGAATGAAAAAAGTGTAAATTGCTTGTAGCCTCCATGTTCAACAAAACTAACAGGGAATGGAGACTGGTTGCATTAAACCACAGCCTGTGCATTCCCCAATCAGTCTTTTGTTGAGGCTAATGAAAAACCGCATATATACTATGTTTCTTGGTAGGATATATTTTGGTACAAGCGTAGATGACTTTACAAACAGGAAAGGATACAGTTGTGTCCGATGAATATTGTGCAGAAGTGCAGCAGGGCGGGGGTCCCGGGCAGCAGAAGGACACCCGTCAGCAGAAGAAGCCAGGGGAGCAACCAGACAGGTAGGATCCTGAGCAGCCTCCTCTGAGCCACCTGACGACACTGCGCTGTGAACAGGGCCAGCTGGATGGCAGAGTGACCGCAGATTCGACTCGTCTCACTCCCCCCGACACAGAGGACCAGAGTATAGAGAAGAGGTGATATGATGGATGTGAGGGTGGAGAGGGACAGGAAGGCGACGGTTCCCCAGCGGCGCTCCTGACACGGTCCCACCACCAGCAGGAAGGCAACGCTGACCAGCAGAGAGGGCAGGTCATCGTGACTGAGAGCATACAGGAACACATCTGGGGAGAAGAGAGAGGAGTTAGGAGAGAAACCTGCTTTCTATGCTTGGATTTGGCTTTGATTTAAATAACTGTTATTTTCAAAGCTGCCGATTATTTTCTAATTGCTAAAAGTGTACATGTTTTGTTTTATAATAATTGCCAGGAGTGGAATAAATAAAAAACATTAATCGTTTCAGCTCTAATTTAAACATTGAATTACTATATATTTCAAAGATTCAAAGGCTTTATTGTCATATAACTCCAGTGTAGTTGTTATAGCAACCAACATATTAACTCCCAAGCTCCTCCAACAATGCAACATATTATATATCGGACATAAGACAATAAAACAATTGTAAAAATTAAATAAGAAACAGAGTAAAAAATAGTAGAATACAATAGTGCAGATTATGTTGCAAGACCATGCAGATGAAGTAAACGATATGTATTTGCATAAACCGTGCAAGCAGATAAACACAGTTACCTCTGACTCTTGGGAACTCTCCACCTGGACCCAGGCTGAGGCTGGCCTGGATTCCTCCAGCATACATCAGCAGCAGGAGAGCTGTCAGGAGACAAGTTCCCAGACAGAATCCTCCACGATCTGACCCAAACCAAAACCATACTGACAACAAACGACGAGGCATTCCTTCAGCTGTAGTTTGTCCAATTACTTGTCCTTATGTGGCATCATTCTGATAATCTGACACTGTCTGTGCTCGTAACAAGAAAAGCTAAAAGGTGACAAGGGTAAGCTTCAGACATAAAAGCCGATTTATGTATCAAGTGTACATGCGCATATGTTATCAAGTGGTAGCATGAGACTACGTTCAGTCCCTTGTTTATCTTGTCAAATGAATCATCTCTGCCACTCACTGTATTCGTACAAAGAGTCTACGAGTGTAACTGCTATTATAAAATAACCATGTCCTCAATAATACATTAGTAATACATGTATTTAAATAAGAAAATGTAAGTATTTAAAGAGCTCAATGTATTTCCATTTCCTCACTAGTTCACGTCTTCTTGTTCTTTGTGTTTACTGGCAGTTGGTAAACGACAGTAAATGCACATTACTGCCACCTACTGCAAGGAATTATGTAGAATATATATATTCTTCCCGATTCTTCAAAAACAATTCTCGAAAAGTATTTGTGTTTCGTGTAGTGCAAAACAATATATTAAAATGTATTGATTATGATGTAAATATTTTGATTCCATAATGACATTATTGGAAGTCTGTTGTGGAAATGTATAGATAGCCTACCATACAACCTATGATAAATCCCAAATTAGGCAAGATGTTTGTACATTTATCTTGGCTATTATGCATTATTTATTTATTTGTATTAATCTTTTATTTGGCAGGGACAATGCACAATAATGAACACTTAACACATTAAAATGTATCAAGCGTAACAGTGCCAGATTTAGCTTTAAGCTCGTTTCCATCCGCAGTCCCTCACATAAAACATTTAAGAAAATTACATTTTACAAACATAGCAAAAACAAAATACATGATATGCAAAAAGAGCCAGAGTACACACAGTGCACAAGTATTTACCACATGGCAGTACAATATAGCAGCAACGACATAAAGTGCAAGAGGAGATACCCCTGTACTAAAGTGCATTTAGCGATGATTGCACGTCTGTTTGTTTCTCAACCATTCTTTGATTTCGAACTTCTTCTGGAAAATGTTTATTTGTATGATTGTATTGATAACTGTATTGGACTGTTGGTCAGACAAAACAGCTATTTGAAGATGTCACTTTTCTCCTGGTGCTTTTTAGGTATTATCAGAGGTGGGAGAAGTAGGCTACTCAGATCTGGTACTTTAATCAAAATAGAAGTACCATGGTGTGGGAATACTGTAGGAAAATGTGAAAAGTCCTGCAAAATGTTACTCAAGTAAAAGTAGAAAAGTGTTAGAATCAAAATATACTACACGTTTTTTTTTTAAACTTTATTTACCAATTGTGCATAGGCCTACTTCAGAAAAAGGCACATCTCATAAATGAATTCAAACTTAGAGAAGGAAAAAAAAACATTGTTGGGATTTTTTCCTTTTGCAACATTTAATAGATATTTACAGTGCCCCTAAAGGGACATGGAAAAAAAAAAAAAAAGGGGAGAGAGAAAAAAAATAAAGTCAGGAAAACGGTTCCATGTCCCTTTAGGGGCACTGTAAATATCTATTAAATGTTGCAAAAGGNGTTAAATTTTACAACACGACACGGCGAACTTAAATGATCTCCGTCTTGAAGGTTCTTCGATTTTACTATTATCAATCATGTACCAGGGCAAGCGTCCACCAACACACGACCATCGAATCGACAATGAATAATCGAGTCGATTCCTCATATGGGAAATAGTGATATATGTAAAATCAATACTAAAGTCGGACCCATTCTGATCAAGATACCCGATACTGCGGGTATTACGATTTGCCCTCAGTTTACAATTATTCCCCTGGGTATAATTAGGGTCACCACCGGTAACCTCGATTGCCTCCAGCGTCCCGAGGAATCCAGGCCCCGGCCCGCCACCTCAGGCAGAACAGAATTAACACGACTTACTGTTCGTATTCTTATTGTTTTTGTATTTCGATTAAGAGAACGTCTAAAAGAGTAAACTAATGACTTACATTGAAAATATATCCCCCTTGATGTGACAATCGTCATTGAACCATACGTGCATAAAGTACAATCGAATCGAAGAATCGGACTATCCGAGACAAATGAAGGCAACCTCCGTCGTCCAGGGCGGAGGTAACAATATTCCATAAAAGGCACAATCACCACGAACACGGCTAAAGCTAAAGGGTCAAGTACAGTAACTACAACTAACTAACGTTGTAGCCTCTATGGGGGGGAAGTCCGCCACTGGCTCTATGTGTGTGTTCTGAGTGTTTGTTTCCCTATAAAACAGCTGCGGGGGAAGCAGGTACTCTGCGAGTCACAGACATTAATTCATAGATCAAAGCAGACTCTCCTGTTTTGCCAATCCGGTGCTTAAACCAATAGCTCTACACCCCTGGCCGAAATGTCCATAAAATTAAGTCTGACTTCAAAATATCTCAAATAATGTATGCTCTGTCATTTCCCCACGTAAACATAACAGTCTGCAATGAAATGGTTGTCTAATGTGTGTTCCACTTCCTCCTTGGTGCATCGGTAACTTTCTAAAAAAAAATAAAGTCAGGAAAAGGGATTCGTTTCTCGTGCGCACGAGAATGTTTGTGTCAGTAAATGTGTGGCAGGGATGTTTGTGAAAATAACGGGGACAGAGCTGCTGTCAGACGAACAGCTGTGCGGCGTCATCACAAACGGACGTCGCTTCACGTGACGCTCCGGAGGAAAGGACGTCCCGCACTCTTAAAACTAATTTCCCTGCTTCTCGTGGTTTCCTTGCGTCCCTCCATGCTTCCCTGGAGGGAGGGACTAAACACAGGGAAACGACAAAAGTGAGGGAAGCAAGGATTTCATTTAACCGACCTGAGACGTGGCCCAAACCTGCTGCAGAGCCACTATTTCAAGTATAGAGAGGCGAAGTCCCTCCCCTTCCGGGAGCATCCATGGGACCCCGGAAGCGGAAAATTATACATTGAAATCAATGGAGAGAGAAAAGTTATCTTTTGATCCCGTTTGAATTGTGCCACGAATGACACATA
>NW_011369947.1:12265273-12292239 GCF_000735185.1 Notothenia coriiceps
GCCCCCCCGTCGGCTGGGCAGGGTGAAATTCCCGGGCTGATTTTTAGTCCCAGTCCGCCCATCATGCGTCCTGATGACCGGCGATCTCCTTCATAAAACTAATAAAAGGGGGAGTAATCGGGCAGTTCGGTGTGTGTGTAGAGGTGTGTGTGGTTAAAACGGCCTGTGGTCACTCTTTATAGCTGTTCAATGAAGGTAAACACAGAAGGCGGTGCGTAAAAGCTCTTTGAGCGCTGGTGCTGCTCTTCTCTGAGTTACACGTCCCGGTCCCGCTGCCTCCTGGAGTGACCACACACCCCTGGCCGAAATGTCCTTAAAGTGAAGTCTGAGTACGAAATATATCTCAAATAATGCACTGTCATTTCCCCACGTAAACATAACAGTCTGCAATGAAATGGTTGTGTCCTGTGCGCTTCACTTCCTCCTTGGCGCACCGGTAACTTTCTCCCCAAAAAAAAGTCAGGATAACGAGAAAGTATCTCGTGCGCACGAGATACTAACCCGTTATCCTGACTTTTTTTTTTCTCTCTCTTTTTTTTTTTTTTTTTTTCCATGTCCCTTTAGGGGCTCCGTAGAAATTCTATAGTTTCATGTCATTAAAAAAAACCTGGAGAGGGTTTATTCAGGGACGTCTGTTCACGCTCATACATCTCGCGAGAGTTCGTGTTTCCTGCGAAGAGAAGAACGTTTCTCCAGCAGCCCAGCAGCAGCCAGAGTTTTCCCAGTCGTCTTGAACCAAGCACACTAAAATGGCGTCGGCTCCGGGTGAGTTACTAATTGTGATCTTTTATACAGCTTTTTGACGAATTGCGGGTATTAAACTTAACTAATTTTGAGGTTCTGCGTTATTTAAAACAGAATGTGCCAGCATTAATATTCTGTTCGGCTTATATCAGTTGAAATATCGTCTGGGTTTAGCTAGCTGCACAAGGCCTAGTCATTTTAGCTTGCGGTGTTTTCCATTTGTTGTGTCTGCACTCTTAGCTTGATGATTAACACCAGATTACTAAATTCATCGAATAGATTTTCGATGCATATGCCGAGTACTCCTCGTTGCAATAGTTAGCTTTTACTCATCGTCCTTTATTGAATGGTTTGACCGAGTTTCATCTGCGTAAATGAATGGCGACCTAGCAACGGGTCAGTGTCGCGTGCTGCTAGCATTAGCTTCTCTCAACTCGCGCGCAATTAACGTTTTGTTTATAGGCTAAACTAACCAACATGTATCTGTTTCTTTAGCAGATTACAGCACCTACAGCCAGACCACTGCACAGCAGGGGTAAGTTTTCAATTAACGCTTTAATTTGAATGAATGTGATATTTTTAAATGCGTTTGTGTGTGCCGTGATGTGAAGTAGGCTAAGCACAGTACTTAAGTACTTTGCCACTATGTACTTCTACCCCACTACAATTGGTACACATGGTTTACTTTTACTCCACGACATTTATGTTATACCTTTTTTTAGTTACTTTACAGATTTGGACTAATGATATGAAATATAATCAACACTTAAACCACATTGGACTAATGATATGAAATATAATCAACACTTAAACCACAAGCTACACTGCAGCGTACAAAGTAATAAAAAAAAGTGCTGTATCTTTTACCAGGTGTGATAAACACATTATTGCATCAATATGTATAATAGAAACATGTGGGTGTATTGCTGCGAATATAATTTCAGAAAAATAATAAAAATAGTGCTCAACCACCAGGTGAATGGGATTCTATAACCGTGTTTGTGTTTTATAGGTATGCCTCTTATGCTGCCCAGCCCTCTCAGACCTATGGACAGTCTGCTCAGGTGAGATTCAACAGCCGAGCCTGTTTTTTTTTCTTGGTGCAGGGCTACTGATTTACTGTGATGGCAATGTTTCATTTTAGATTATTTAAAGACAGACTATTTATTTTAATTTAATATACCAATATTAATCATAGCGCAACGCATGCTTGCAACATTTGGGAATTCAATAATAGCTTCTTTTTTTTTAAAATGATTTAACATGTAATTTTCAGCAGAGCTATGGTCAACAGGGTTATGGATCCTATGCCCAACCTGCGGCTGCTGATGCGAGCTACACCCAGACAACCCCTGCTGCTGCAGGCTACACTCAGCAACAGCAGACACAGTATGGTTCTTCATATGCCCAGCCTGCTTCAGGTCAGTTGTTAAAATAGGAGCATTTGACTAATTTTGCCTCAAGCATATTAAGGAATGTTTTTAATATATATATATACTAGAATCATTTCTAGTTGACAAATACCCTAACTCATGGTTTCATAGTGTTTATACTAGCCAAATAAATGACAGTATTTGTAAAATTGATTACACCGCACGCTCACTTGTGGTCAAAATTTGATTTTTGAGCCATTTCGACTTGTCTGCCCATCAGAAGACTACATTGCAAGTCATTAAATGCAAGTCCTTTTCATTGTAATTTACCTTTTGGTTTGAAACAGATGTCCTTCAGTCTGGCTGTCCAAATCAGTTTTTACAAACTTGTTACATTTCAGTTGACTAACTCCTTTTATATATGTAATGCCTTCAAACATGCAATGAAATCACCTTTGGTTTTTACTATTTCTGTCCCCACAGCTGGGTATCCTGCTGCCCAGTCTACCACGCACACATACTCCCAGTCAACCCAGGGTTATGGAGCCAGTGGTTATGACAGTACTCCAGCGGCTGCTGCCCCTGCTGCCTCCCAGTCTTACGGCTCTCAGCCAGGGTATACTGCCCAGTCTGCCTACCCTGGTTATGGCCAGCAGGCTGCTCCCACTGCACCACAGAGGTATGTACCCCTCAGCTGGGAACCAATTTAAAAAAACTAATTCCACACGAACATGCTCATGATTTCAATGAATGCTCTGTCTTTGTTTGTCTATCAGTTACAATGCTAGCAGCCAGCCTGCCAGTTACAACCAAAGCAGCTACTCCACGCCCGCAGCATATGGGCAGCAGCAGGCAGGCTACCAGGCCCAGCAGGCGAGCTACGGCCAGCAGCAGGCCGGCTACCAGCAGCAGACCCCGCAGCAGCAAGCTCCTCCTGCTTACCCTCCCCAGACTTCGGGTTCCTACGGCCAGCCCCCGGCCAACCAGTACAGCCAGCAAGGTGGACCTCCCAGTTATAACCAGTCTAATCATTACAGTAAGCTCTGCTTTGGCTGTGGTTGTCAAATCTTCAAAAATTCAGTTCAGTTTAATGGCCTTGTGAACACAGTTTGATGCATTCCTGTTTCTTTTTTTGTAGATAACTACAGACAGGAGGGCCAGAGTGGAGGTTCTAGTTACTCTGGCTCTGAGTCTTCGAGGTACCCAGGGTCAGGGGAACGGGGCCCGAGCAGGGATGGCTTTGATCGAGGTGGAATGATGCATCGTGGGCGTGGCGGCATGGGTCGTGGAGGCATGGGGTAAGTGTCTCTCATTAGCACCTAACTTGACATTATTATTTTGTTTCTACAGGTCCAGTGGCCAATTAGGGCAGGGCTGAGACAATGCCTGTCCCATTTGATTTAATCTAGTATAATTTGCACATAATTTTACCCTCTTATTTAAAAAAAAAAGGCAATCATGATTTACCAGAAGTTAATGATAATAAATCATGGGTTTCCTCATTTCTGAGGTCAAATATTGGAATTGTAGTTTATGCCAAGATAAGATAGTACTTTATTGATCCCAATTTGGGACATTTTTGTAAACATGTACTGTAATTGTAGCTTTGCTCACTCGGTATCTCTCAGCCCTGTCTCTAACTAATTCAAAGGTAAGAAAAGGGTTGGTCTTTTATTTAAATGTGAAACCTGTGCATAAACATTTAGTTGGAGCAGCGTATATCATAGTCATTAGATTATGATCCAATAAAGTGTTTAGGATAACTTTAAAAATCGCATATTATTGGTCAGGGAATGTGATAGAACCATATACAAAACATTTCATCTTATTCACACACTATCAATATTCTAATGGGTTTCCTTTTACGAACAAATTAAACACGGTCTCACTATCAGCCCCCTTTAAACTAGTTTCACACGAGGGTGCGTTCTACCCTAAAGACTGACACACTCACAAATGCTACAAGAAGAATGCAAGGTTGTTCCTGGAAAAGGCATTGCTCATGGTACCAGCCCCCCACCCCAAATATATCTTTAAAGATATAGGTACTCCTGCCACCCCCAATTACTGTGACTGCAATGCCGTTGCATAACATTTATTTTGAGGAGTTACAAATAGACATGGGCCTCATGCAGTATGTTCGGTTGCATTTAAAAGTGCTGTTTGGGTGAATATGCCTCCTGCCTAAGGTTTTTCCCTTTTCATTTACAAATACATTTGCTGGTGTCGTACGCTTATGGTTGGGTTTTGCAAGGCTGGCAATAAGCATTTCACCTCAATTGACTGGGTCGATAAAGGAATACAGAGAGAGATTGGATCTGTGAACCATACACAAGTCAAAACTGCTAATGCAGTCATAGATTGCACCCTACAAAGAGAACTAAAATTAAGAAAACTTTTCCTAGTTTTCTAAATTTTCAGCATGTAGCTCCAACACTGGTCATAAAAGATAGGTATTTATCAGTTGACGCTAAAGTTCCTGAATCTCTTAAATGTTTTTGTGGTCCACTTCTCAATATCCATTCATGCTAAAATGTCATCCGTGATAACTTTACATTTGCATTGAGGTAAAAACAATTGCTACAATCTTCTACCTCATTCATAAAGTTGAAGTGTCACACCTCCTTACACATCTGGAGGAATACAACTAGTCTTGTGATGTTACAAGAGGGGATACGCAATGCTTACCAAAGCTGTTTATACAGACGTACTTTCTTTGTCCACTGTCTTTGTGCGGATACAGTCAATCAATGGAGTGTTGGTGTAGTGTGGTCCAGTCTGATCTAAAGAACTGCTGTCCAGGTGTCATGTACTTTTTTTTGCATCGCACAAAGGGGTGTGTCGCAGAAAGGGGTGTATCCCTCAAGGTGGTGTCGCAGAAAGGGGGGTATCCCTCAAGACGGTGTTGCACAAAGGGGTGTATCCCTCAAGCCGGTGTCGCACAAAGGGGTGTATCCCTCAAGACGGTGTCGCACAAAGGGGTGTATCCCTCAAGACGGTGTTGCACAAAGGGGTGTATCCCTCAAGACTGTGTCGCACAAAGGGGTGTATCCCTCAAGACTGTGTTGCACAAAGGGGTGTTTCCCTCAAGACGGTGACACTTAGAACTAAATTGAGTTGGTCTTGGACACATTGCGCCGGGTCAATCATTGCGCCGGCACTTCAATTTGCTCTTGAAGTGGATTAGGCATTGGAACAATTAGTTTCACTTTGACTGATATGCTCAGTAGCTGTGTACCCAACCTGAACTCTGAAAAAGAGTTCAAAGGATTTCAAAGAGAGGACAAGGGTGTTAATGTACGGAGGCTAGAGTCTACATGTGTTGGTTTGGATTGGTTATCAGCTTTGTAAGGTGAAAAAATGAAAAGCTACATTATTGTGTTCCCAAAATATCAGAGCAATCCATCTCTCATTATGACAAGTTTAATTTCTTTGGGGGAAACTTTTTTCAGAACTTAAAAGATAAAAGGTCGGACCAATGGCATGAGAATAATCGGTGGTTTTTGCAGGTGTCGATACAAAATGACCTATGTACCTTCTGGTACTCCTTTCTAAAGTATAGGGTTCTGCATGACTTTCTATATTCTGGTTTTGGCCCAGCTAATACACATTTGCACACAGACAACGTTTTTACACTTCTCAGGTTATTTTATAGGGTCTCTTAATCAGAAAACTCTGCAAAGTAGACTTAATAAAAAAATAAAAATAGCTCAACACATTTCATAAATAGGATTACAGCCCTAAATACACTAACATTAAGATGAGTTCATAGTTCCATTTTTACGTTAGCTTTGCACAGGTATATTCATGTTCAGGGGGGGTGTGGGCACATTTTGTCATTTTGAAATGTTTGAAATTGTTTTTGTGGTTTGGAATACAAATGTTTGATCACATTCCTTTGAACACTTTTTAACATGCTTTGTCACATTTATACCGTACAGGTAACAGTGAGCCATTTAAAACCACCCATTCTCTAAAAAGTGTGTTCTGTACAGACCGCCAGCTTAAACGGCAGGAGGGAGCTAAAACAAAGATTCGGGGTCTGCCTTTTTTCAAGAACTCAGGATGGTGGCGTTTTTATAAGCATGGTGGCGTTTTTCACCTGACCGTCTTTGTTTTTTATTTCACGTAACCCTGGAACATTGTAAACATTTATTTGTTGGAGTTTTTTTTCTTGTATAATTGTATTTTATTTGCTTTGTTACCTGGTGAATATAATCACCTTGTATCTTGTGAAATTTCAGATGCATTGTGTCAATTTGATACACTTATACAAATCAGTCGGATGTAACTTTTTAAGAAATGTTATCTGAGAGTTTTGTTTCTGGGTACATCTTTTTATACCATCAATGCATCTGAAATATTGTCTACCTGTGTACAAATGTTTGGGTTGTCACATTTGATAAAAGGCAGTAAATGTTTATTCATATTTTTGCACATATGTATCCACAACTAAACTGTCAAGTTGTTCTCAGCTAGCTAAATAATGACACGTAGTTAATTTTCTTATCCTCTCGATTCATTTGTGTATTTGTAATTTCGGGGAGTTTTTTAGTTGCTGTTGGGTTAGTTAGCATGTTTTGATTACTCCCTCAATCAAGCCACTTTGCTCGAGCCATGGAAGTGGCTGTAAAAGGGAAGTCGCCTTCATATCTCCATTTATTCCCCTAGCAGCGCTGGAGACAGAGGTGGCTTCAGTAAGCCCGGTGGTAAGTTAACGCGTATTACACTGGTTAGACCTTTCAAAGCCATAAACTTTTTGAGCAAAAATGCACCGAGTATTGATGTGTCTTACATTGTGGTATACAAATTTATTTACACCAACAAATCTGAAAATATTTGGTATTTGTTTTTCATTGCCTGAGACCATTTTCACTGGGGTACTTGGTATTATATCAGTCACTGCTTACAGTTTGACAAAGAGTTTTTGACAGGTTAATGGAAACAATTCCACTCAAATGTGTGTTACTGCTTTTAACAAATCACATGAGTCGATCTCCTGGTTTTTTTTTTGAGGGATTTTTTACTGGTCTTATTAGGCTTTTCAAATGACACACTTAACTGACAAAGGGTATGAGGTTCTTTTTTTCAATTTACCACTTGAGGGATTTGTGGTGTACCATAAGGTGCCATTTGCAACTTCCCAGTATGGCTGGCAGCGTTTATAAGGGAGTGTCTGGGTAATCTGCTGTAGTGCTCCTCAGGTGTTGTACACTGAGCTTCAGATTCACACACTGACTTTTCCCTCTGTCTCTCTCTTCCGCAACTGATGGACTACAGGACCAATGAGTGACGAGCGTGAAATGGGTGAGTTTCACTAGATCCTCAATACATTCTTATATTGTGAATACCACGTCTTGAAGTAGCAGACGTATTACTTTTACTCAATGTTTTCATTTTCTATGTGTAGGACGCCCTGAGGAGCAGGATGACTCTGAGAACAGCACAATCTACATCACAGGATTGACCGAGAAGGCTGTCCTGGAGGAGATGGCCGAATTCTTCAAACATGTTGGCCCAATCAGGGTAAGAAACGTTCTTCACTTTACTCAGTCTTGCTGTTGGCTAAACTAATGTGCTTACTAAATTCAATACATTTTCCCCCTTTGTTCAGATTAACCGCAGACTTGGCCAGCCTGCCATTAACATTTACACCGACAAGGACTCAGGGAAGCCCAAGGGAGACGCCACCCTGTCCTATGAGGAGCCATCCTGTGCCAAAGCAGCTGTGGAGCATTTTGATGGTATGTATGATCAACCCTGGTATGTTTTATCAACCTGGACAAAATAAATGAATACTTGTGTCTTAACTACTTTATCTTAAATTGTAGGAAAGGAGTTCCAAGGCCGCAGGCTCAAGGTGTCCATGGCGCGCCGTAAGCCCATGATGGGTGGTATGAGGGGTGGCATGCCCATGAGAGACGGCATGATGGGTCGTGGAGGTAAGTGTCAGAAGTGTGTGTTAGGGTTTGGCATTTTTGAGAGCATGTTAACTATAGGGCTGTCACTGTTGAATCCTGCCGCATAGAAAAGCTGTCCTTCTTTGGGAATTTGTCATTAGTCATCATAAAAATATAAAGAAATAACAAATGGGTTCATATGATTTTAAAACTAAATGGTGAATCTTCCTCTCAGGCATGATGGGCCGCGGAGGAGACCGTGGTGGGTTCATGCCCCGTGGCGGTCCTCGTGGTATGGGCCGAGGGGGACCCACCGGAGGGAACATGCAGCAGAGAGCTGGAGACTGGGAGTGCCCAAACCCGTACGTATTCCCTCAGGGTGCAGTCTCATCTCGGGTGCCTTCTTTGTACCAAAGATTAGTTTGTAATATATTTGATGGTCTGTGTTTCTAGCGGTTGTGGAAACCAGAACTTTGCCTGGCGGATGGAATGTAACCAATGCAAAGCCCACAAAGGGGGGTATCCCTCAAGACGGTGTTACACAAAGGGGTGTATCCCTCAAGCCGGTGTTGCACAAAGGGGTGTATCCCTCAGGCGGCGGCGGCCCTCCATTCCCCCCCGGCGGTGACAGAGGCAGAGGTGGGATGGGGATGCGTGGCGGCCGAGGGATGGACCGCGGAGGGCCCGCAGGAGCTGGAGGGCCCGGCGGTTTCCGTGGAGGTTGGGGAGGTGACCGTGGGGGATTCAGAGGACGAGGGGGGATGGATCGAGGAGGTTTCCGTGGGGCGGGGCGTGGAGGACCCCCTATGGACCGGATGGATCGGGGGAGAGGACGAGGAATGGGCGGCCCACCAGGCGGCAAGATGGATATGAGGTAGGTTTGAAGTTCCTCAACCAAACCGATGTATTGCTCTTCCCATAGTGTAGTTCCAGCCCAATGAATGCAAACTGAGTGTAATAGTGGTGCGTACACACGACTGACCCTCACTATCTCTCTGTTCTTTTTTAGGGACCATCGCCAGGAGCGCAGAGAGCGGCCCTACTGAAGAAAAACTTCTTGACTGTTCCTCCTGTGGAAGTTTTTTTTATTTATGATTCCATATTTTAATGGTTAAATAACTGCTTTTCATACAACCTGTGCAGTTTTATTCAACTCCTGTTTCCACTTTTTTTTTTTTTAGTTTACCCATTTTATGCCACATTGTTCTGTGCATGTTTTTGTTTTTTGCTTTTTTTTTTAATATGCCCTTTAGATTTGACATTGTGTAGTAAAATGCTGTTTTTCATTCGTCCAAAAATAATTGCTTCCCCTTTCCCATAACTGGCAATTGTATTATGACAAATTTGGGAAATAAAATTTTACCAATTTCATGTTTTGAGTTGTGGGATTTACTCAACTTTACAAGATGTAAAACACGTTTTGCAGGAAGATCTTGAAAGCGGTTTTATTAATGTAGTTTTTTTTTTTTTTAATTAAAAGATACTGAAGATGGTGTGTAGGAGTTACCGATCCAAGTTTTTATGATTTTGAGATATTACAAAAAGCAGTCCCATGACTGCATGAGATTCGTTCCAAAGGTTTTAGGTTGCCTCAATAAAATCCACTTGCAAGGCTATGTACATGCCTTGGTCAAGTAACCTGAGACATTTCAGCAATTTAAATACAAACCCTGAAGAACAAATATATATAAGGGTATATATTATGGTATTTTCTATTTTCTTGCATTTTACAAGTATAGTTCTTTTAGAAGCTGTACTTCTCATTTCTGTAGATGTTCTGCATGTCTGGAAGGGGCTGCAGCAGTTTCTCTTCCTGCCAGCAGGGGGCAGCACTAAGGTTTCAGTCTGAACTGCTGCAGTTGTGACTCATGACATTGTTGGAGCCTGGGTCCTCTTACCTCAAATCAACGATGCGGTCTCCTTGGTCCCACCAGAAACCCTTTTCTGAATGAGTCTTTGCTTTCTGCTTTAAGTAACTCTGTCAGTACATGTTTGCTTCCTCCAATGACCTTACACTGCACTTAAGCCATAACTCATGCTAGCAACAGCTTTGAACCAGAGACAAATGCTTTGAATGTTTTTACTCTTTTTACTCAGTTTCCCATTTTAACTGTAGCCAGGTTTGGGTCTCATTAGTGTTAGAGCAGTATCCCTTATAAGGAAATTGAATTGAATGCTGTTATTAATCACAGATGTAAATCTTGGGAGCATACTTTTAACATCTGGGAAACATATGACTGTTAAAGCCATCCTACTGCTCTTTGTTTTCTTTTCATACACCTATGTAACCACTGGATAATCCTGCTTGTAGGATTCTCTTAAAATAATCCTGTGAGAAAGTATTCTTGCAGTAGCTTTACCTTTGAACTTTTCCCTTCATTATAAATAGCCGTTGGGTCATTTTCTAACGAAACCCTCTTGCCGCTCACAGCTCCGTACATCACAAGTGGTTTTACATAATGTTGTTTTTGACATGATACAATAAGGCTCATGTTTATTGGGTTTTATTTTTTTAAAGCCCTCTTAATTGTGGGGAACTTTGTCACAGCTGACTAAAGTACTTCTCATTTGCTGAGGCCCGTTGTGCGTGTGGATTAATAGAGTGCCGAATTCTCTCTCTCTCTCTCTTTACTGACAGAAAAGCTGATTCATTCTGCCCCAGAAGATGATGTCATCAACCCCCACCTTCTCCCTCCCTGCCTCTCTTCTCCCTCTTTTTTCTCTCTCTTTATTTTCCGCCCCTTCCTTTCTTTCTCTCTCCCTCTTTTAAACAGACACATCCCTCTTTTTTAAATGAAAACAAGCCCTCCTTCTTGGCAGTGGGCTTCGCTAAAATTCAAACAATCACACATTTGGAGGGAACGTGAGCCTCTCAAAAAGATTGTTAAAGCGGAAATGAAACTTTTAAAGGACGTTTAAAAATATATGAACTCCAGGGTTATTCACATAGAGTTCAAGAGTTGAACTCAAGATGAAAATAAGGGTTTCTGTGTGTCCCAACTGCTTTCAAAATAAGGGCACATGTAGACGATTGTAATTACATATGGACAAGTTTGAAACAGCATCAGAAAACCTTTAACTTAGTTTGTAATAAAATAACCCCCAGAATACATAGTCTAATTATGTGCTTCAAGTTTTGTCTCTAAGGTTTACACGCAGATAGCAGACTGTCTTGAGACCAGGGCAAGTTTCTTTCTGTTTTTCAAAAATGTTAACATACCATTAAAACCTGAAAAGCAGGTCTCTTTCACCCAAGTTGGACCCCCGTTTCCAACCCTAAACTGAGCTTTAAACCATTAGTATAGGCAATATTTCGAAAAGGCATGGTCATTCTTGTTCTGTCTTTTTAATTAGATAATCAGATCAATCTTTCCCTGATTGAACAGTATTAGCACTAACAGCAGCTCTGTTATCTGGACCAGTATGTGACACTTTTTCATCATGCACACAGAAGATCATGTGCTATTGAATTAACTACTTTGTCTTGTGCTCTTTGTACAGCCTACTTAACTGTTGACTGATGCTGTCTGTCTACTGTATATCTCTCACTATCTCTCTTTGTAATCCCCAACCTCCTGCTGTTTCAGAGTTTACCAGCTCTGTTTGTGCCGTGCCTTCTTAAAACGACTAATCACACATTCTTTATAAAACCTATAGTTTTAGACAAGGTTGTAACTATCATATCTGCTTTAATCATTGTTCAGATGATGTTCTGAACCGTTTGAAGGGTAATTCTTGCACTAATCAGAGTTGGTCTCATGATGCCAAGCTTTATTGGCCTTTAGCACTTCACACAGAGACATCATTATTGAGACTATGAAGCCTGTTTTTGTGTTATTCGGAATAAAAACTGATAACAAATATATATTCTTACTTAGGAAAAGAGCCTTAATATCCGGTGCAAGATGAACCCATGAATGAAAAACGACCATGAGGTTGAATAAATAAATACCCCTGACAGTATTGTGCTCTACTAAAAGTGCTCTTCTACATTCATTTGACACTTGTAACTTTGCAGATTCAGACACATGTTGAACAAATAAAACAGCTGTAGCCTATTGTTATAGATTAACTCAGCAGTAGCTATATAAATGAGTCTGCAGTGGTGTAAAGTAACTAAGTAGATTTACTCAAGTACTGTATTTTGGCACAATTTTGAGACACTTTTTTCAATTTTTTGCTCCTTTGTACTCCCTGCTGAAAATATCAGCATAGACCAGCTTAATATGGTTGCTGGTTTTAGCTGGTGTTAGGCTGGTTTAGTTGGTTTACCAGGCTGGAAATGCTGGCCAGGCTGTTCTTGCTATACTAACAAACCTGACCAGCTAAATTGATCTAAACTGTTTTTGTCAGCAGGGCTTCTACACCTAAAAAAGTGTATTTTTACTCCATTACATTTATCAAATACTTTTAGTTACTTGGCAGATTGTGTCTAATGATGAGAAATATAATCAACACTTAAATAAGACTTTAGTTACAACTGGAGTATTATTATAATCAAAGCATTTAATATATTGTTCTGAATTGGGGACAATATGCTTGATGAGTACTTTTACTAACATGCTGATACCTTGGTAGCTACTTGTACTTGAGTAACATTTGATTGCAGGACATGTATTATAACACATTCCTACACTCATGTACAAGAGTACTTCTCCCAGCTCTGTTATAGATTCACTCTAGTAGCTATATAAGGTATCCAGCTTCTATCCCCGTTTACACAGTGTTTCCTGACTTGGGAAACATGGGGTTAAGTTTCCTCTGTCGAGCGTTGATCCCTCATAATGGGATGTGCCACCGAGTCGCTCTGCTGGTCTAAGCTACAGCAGGTCAACATATTCAGCGCAAGAGGCGGGCCCATTTGCTGGGAAGATGAGCTGTGGACTCAGTGCTGCTCCGTGATTTCATCGAAGAGGAGCTCTCTGACCGCCTCACACACAGACATGGTGACACGTGGATTTCTGCGAGTGAGAGGAGCCTCCGTTCAGCGGGAGGATTAACAGGTCGTCGCATGGGTGTGTATCGGCGTCCCGGGACACGGCAATGCGCTCTTTAAAGGAAACGGGTTTCCCAGACATCCGGAAAACGCATCCATGCGCCACGGCTAGTCCGCATCCCGATATGCCTCTGACAACACAAAGCCTGGGTCCAAGGAGCTCCCATAAGAAACCACACATGCAAATCGGCATGGGTGCGTCAACACGGTTAATTCGCTATATTTGCGGATGAAGGCGTTGGAGCTGTGCAATGAGACAATCGGGAATTGTCAAGTAGACTTTATTGATAGGCTGCGTAATTCGACAATATGGCTGATCAGAGCAACATCCAGTCCGCCGCCTCCAAGAGTATCCGGCCTTTTAAATCCAGCGAGGAGTACCTGTACGCCATGAAGGAGGATCTGGCGGAATGGCTGAACACCCTCTATGATCTGGATATCTCTGCAGATTCCTTCATGGAGGGGCTGGGGACCGGCTGTGCTCTGTGTCGGCACGCCAACAACGTGAACCGCGCCGCGCAGGATTTCCAGCTGGAGTACCCGGAGGCTGCTCACTCCATGAAGCTGCCCTCCAAAGATGTGGGCTTCCAGTCACGCAATGTGGTCGCCGGCTCGTTTGTGGCGCGGGATAACGTGTCCAACTTCATCAGCTGGTGCAGGCAGGAGCTCTGGATCAAGGACGTCCTCATGTTTGAGACCAACGACCTGGTGGAGAGATGCAACGAGAAGAATTTTGTTCTGTGTCTGCTCGAGGTGGCGCGACGCGGGGCCAAGTTCGGCATGTTGGCCCCCATGTTGATCCAGCTGGAGGAGGAGATCGAGGAGGAGATCCGGGACCAGGAGAGCCTGCGGATCGATGTCGAGGAGCCGGCTGAGCAGAGCCCGCCCAGCAGGTGCTTCAGTCGGAAGGAGAGCAGTCAGAGTAGCAGTCTGAGTGTGGAGCAAGAAGAGGAGCCGGAGCCAGAGCCCATCATCTGGCCGCAGAAGAGGGTGCTGTGTGACATGAGAAACTTGGATGAGTTGGTAAGTTGAAAAGATAAAAACACAAGCCTCAGTATGGTATTACCTGGTTTAATTATCCTGAATAGTTGCCTTCATAAAATGTATGAATAATAACTACATTATGAATCATGAAAGTCCTCTTAGATAATTTGATGATCTGACAGCTTAATTTCCTGACCATTCAATTATCACCTCGTGTGAAATAGTAGCCCACTAAAGATTCAGTCAGAAGTAGGTTTCAGCCGATGTGTTTTGTGTGGTGTTGACATAATGAGGCATCAGATAGAAGACCAAGTTCTCCAACAGTAAAACACAAAAGTGTCAAAAGTGAAGCAGCCTCTCAGAAAATATCACATCAGTGCTACGAAGAAGGAAGGCGCCTTATAGATTCCCTGCGGTATGGGTGTGCATCGTAACTTTGTTCTGAACTGTGCTGGTAAATTCCTGCTGCACCTGTAGGGTCGGCGTGTGTTTGACACCCAAATTATTAGCTTCTTATCTGAAAGGTCACAGGTCACCTCTGTCACATTTCTCCTGCATTCTTGAAGAACATTTCCACTCAAATGTCCACAATCATCTTCGGCCTCTTTCATTTAGCCTGTCCATCAAGAAGAATCAATACCATATCCTGCCGGCGAAGGAAGATTCCTAATCGTGTCCTGCTTCTGCAGCTTCTTTTTCATCACCACTAGAAATGTCCCTTTTGGCAGTTTGTAGTTAATACATTTCCTATTCTATCGAGCTCTTGTCATGTGTCCTGCTGAACTGGCTGACCTTTGCCAGGGCGCCTGACACTTCACATTAGAGAAGAAAATGTCTTGTCAGGGTAAAGCTAATGAGCAGGCCGACAGACCAGTGGTAACATGTGGGGGAGAAGTTGATATTTTCATGTTGATGGAGAGAACAATGTCTGTCTTTGGCACCAAAGCTGTGAGGGACAGCGGAGAGGGAGGGTGGGGACAGTCACACTCACACTGTCTCAGGCAGCCGAGCACAGCGGCTTCAGTGTGACCTCCGCAGACAGAAATAGGAGAGCATGTGGAGGAGGATGTGCGCTGTTCGTATTCCAGACTGTCTGAGTCCCAACACTCATATGACTGAGGATTAAACCAGGCAGCTGCATTTTTAAGACAGAAAATCACAGAGCGTATGCCTGTGTCTGCTTTTCTGTCACTCCCACTGTCACATCCCTCAGCAGTCAGACAGTGACCGACAGAAACGTTTGACTTGACAGATTTGGGTAATGGCGTTCCCAGTCATCATGTGTCTGGTGAATTCAATCTCTACCATCGACCCTGTCAACATGAGAATATTGCTAACATGCAAGCTGCGCAGAACAGCCCACATCAGCAACATGAGGCTCTTCAAACGAGAAACCACAGAGGTACTGAGATGAGAGGAAGCAATATCAAAATAGTACAGGCGTGGTTGTTCCAACACATCCCATCGAATGGCTTCAGCTGTTTGTGGCCCATTTGTCTTTTATAGGCCAAGGCATATTTCGCTGCACACTTCTTAAAGGGATAGTTTGGTTTTCGTGAAGTAGGTTTGTATGAGGTACTTAACCATAGTCAGTGTGTTACTATTGAGTTACTACAGTATTATTATTAGTCGATGGTGGACAGCACGACCACAGTTTGGAGAAAAAGAGTACTGGGGTGGGAGCAAAGTATTGTACTGCTGCAGCAGCTAAACATATTCTAGCTAACTAAAACAGCTTGTTGTTTTTATTGTATGGCGCTGGGGAATCCAAGCTAACACCAAAGTCAGAAACTAACTAATTGAGGAAGGGAGGTATCATGTTTTTGTCAGTTGATTCTGGTGACTTTCAAGAGAGGGTATAGATAACAGCTTTAGTTCCTGGTCAGAAGAGGCTCTCGGACAACATGGTAACTGATTTGGATATTTCATGTGGTTTTACTACGTTTTGCAGCTGCCCCAGTCCACAGCAGTACATTGCTCCTGTCTGTTTCTCTAAACTGGGGCAAGCCAGCCAACATCTACTGCAGGTAATACTGACTACGGAAGTACCTCCAGTCCAGTTTTCTTTAAATTATTTTATAAACATCTGCCCAATCAGCTAATTTCTTGCCTCAAGACACAATACCTCTCTATTGCTCTGTCTCATTAGTCACAAGTTCATCCTGCAGAACCTCTTTCTTTGTATTTCTGTCTTAAAGGAGATTAGCATTGGGTTATAGGAACCTCATTGCTAGTACTCATACGTTTCTGACAGGGAGGGAGGGTAAGAAAGGTAAAGGGCTTAGTAGTATTGGTCCACAGCTGTGACACCAGACTGTGAGTCCACTGCCCTCCGTCAAGCAGACAGAGATTTCAATACATTTCAATCAGACGCTTGGTTCCTGCAGCAACCAAGCAGATTACATATCAAGGATAGTTGATAACTGATTTTCTCTGTAGAAAATGTGTTGACAATTCATGATTTAATTTTTAATATAATATACATATTTGTTCAACCTGTTTATCAACTGGCTCTCTATTTTTAACCCATATTATCATTAAAGAAAATGTCATCATTTGATTACCATTAACTAAAATGTGCACAGCAGCCTTAGTTTTCTTTACAAAATCCTGAATGTGAGGAAACAGATGGTTAGGGAAAGCATCTTCCTACGATCAGCAAGAACGCAAAGTATTCATAGTAATGCATTAATCAGATTTCGGAGTTGCATAGCTCGACTAATTCTTGTGTACCATCTTCAAAAAGTTTGCCATTAGTTTCTTGTGCAGCTCAGAGAGTCTTAATGAGATTAAAGCAAATGTATCTTCTTTTCTAAGTTGTTTTGGTACCTGGATGATCAAGGTAATCTTCTTGCTTACTTCATCAAGACAATACAAGTGTAATTATAATAGGATTACAGTGTGTATCGTAACAGTCTGACTACAGGCAGCAGGGTTATTTTAAGTGCAAGTCCCTATTAGGACATGGCCATTCAATAAACACAGTCAAAATGTGTCACAAATATTGCATGATTTGTCATCATTACCCTCTGCTTATGTAACAGTAAAGTGACTCATTAAACACCTAATGCAAACAGTTGATTTGTCACGTCAACTATCTGCTTGCCACACTAGGTATTTAATAAGGAAGCTGTAGTCTATCCTGGTTAAAACACGACATTATGTAAACACTCACCCACACAGTCTTCCACTGATCTGCCAATACGTGTTATTATTACTCATATCACCGCGGGATGGTTTTCCACGGATAAATTGAGGAAGTGACCGGCCGCTCATTTCCTTCATCATGGATTGAGTCATGATAGATGTTTTTTTCCCACTCCTGGAGGTGTTCATATTACTATCTCAATGGTGGCAGTTGAGACAGCAGCTGGGTCACTTTGCTATATGTCCACATCAAGTTTATCCTTTGCATTAGGGAGATTTTCCATATCACCACTAGACAGGGATTATGACTTGATTGGATATGTATTTTCCTATATGCTGCAGGCATTATAATGTAAAGAAACTAAGTCATCTACCAACACAAATGACTGAAAGAATATTTTGTAGGTCTTGTAATTAGGCCCTGGGCACAGACACAGCTATACAAGGTGACATACATGTGATCATTGAAATTCGACTAACTGACCCCTTAATGCACACTATGATTGTTGACATATTTACTGCATGCATAAGCATCTATACAATACAATATTGGAGCTAATAAACAACAGGCCATTGGAGCTTCACAGCCTTCCTTCACTCACATCCTTCATCCTTTTTCTTGCTCGTCATATGAACTGCTTCATATCTCTTCCCACCCCAGGCTTCAACATTCAGCCCGTGTTTAGGTCATATATGTGCGAGCCATCATTCCCATCCCCCACACGTGTCTCCGCCAGAGATGATAAAGCAAACAGCACAACAGTATGTCTTGTTGGTGGCATTGAAAGGGGACATATGAATAGAGGGCCACTGTTGACAGCGAGGCAATCAAAGGCTGACGACTCAATCAAAGACTTGGGATGGAGACACCAGCAGGGCAAAGGGGGGGGGGGTAATAAAGAGGGGAAATGTGTGTATTATGCCAGGCTGCTCCATTAACCTCATGGTCCAATTCATGCATTCAGGGAATAAAAAAAAGAAGAGTAGACAACAGATAGTGTGCCTAGAGTGACTTCACTGTACACTCTGTTAAACCTGACTGGGATGATGTGACTCTGGGAGGGAGAGCTACAGTAGAGAGGGGAGTTAGAGTGAGAGAGAAAAGTAGGTCACCGTGCTCTGCGTTGGGCCACATGAGTACGCTTTGCTGAGGCAGCATGGCATCCTTCACTGTTCCTCCCTCCTGGGTTACATGCACTCATGTTTTTAGGGGTTTAATATTGGAGAGGGTTTTTTCATTTTACCCTCTGGAAAAACTGAAACTGTAATTAAATGTATTATCTCACAGCTTCTTATAGCTCACAGTTTCTTATGTTGCTTTGATAACTGGACACTTTTACATTCAAATATCTCTATAAAGTGTCCTCACACAGCTCCTTGTACAGTGATATTAATTGAATTAGCTATTTATTGCACACTCAATGTTAATAATATCATACGTTTATATTTTATGTTTATTGGTTTTTATTTCATACTCCTTTTCATCTTCACATTGTGTGCAATGACTTACATGTTTACATGCTGCTTTGATGAAAACAAATCCCAAATTGGGATCAATAAAGTATATATCTTATCTTATCTTATTGTGCCAACACATTTCACATAACTCTATTAGGCTAGTTGAAAGCAATAATATTAGGTTCAATGTTCAAGGTTCAAGGTTCAAGGTTCTTTATTGTCAAACTAACATAGCTACAGAGTAATTATGTCGTTGAAAATCTTAGGTCACAGGCTTCTCCAACAATGCAACACAACAATACAGATAAGCAGACAATATTAACCAATATTAAAATATACTATATGAAAGGTAATACAAAAAGAAAAAAAAGTTTTTTAAGTGGAACAGTGCAATACGAGTCTATATACAAGGACCTTAACCTTCATATCATTGCTTTCAACTAACCTAATACAGTTATGTGAAATCTGTTGAAATAATACATTTAACTAAAGTCAAGGTTTGATTTTGTTCAGTGTATAGGCTTTGCTCGGAAACACTGAACACCAGATCTCACTCCTCATCGTTATTTCCCGTTATGTGGGAAACAGCTGACTCTGCTTAGATACTGCCCACTCTAAGTCGTTTTTGCTTTGCATTTGATTCTCTCTCCTGATCGTTTTGCGCGATTATCATTTAATATTGTGTTTATCCGAACAGGCTTTTGTCTGTGTGGGTTGGTCTGGTTATTTTCTGCCCCTGCCTGCAGCCCCCTCATGCGGGTCTCAGGTGGAGACTGTCAGGATGGGAAGAGAGCGAGGAGGCATCCATCTCTCTAACCTCGACCGTCACCAGGAGAAGTGTTGAGTGTTTCTGAGCCTCATCAAAACAAACCCACACATGACTTAGACGCTGGCTGATATTTAACTTCCTGTGCCGGGTGATTACACTGCGGTCTGACTGGAGCAGATGAATAATAGAGTTATGCGCCTCTCAGTCCTTGATGTCCATTAGATTCATGTAACCTCCCTGCACCCCATAGGGCAGTTTGTCATGTGGCCAGGAGACAGGGATCAATTTACAGGGAATGGTTTGACTTGAAGAGGAGGATGAGGCCAGAATGATGTCATTTTTCACCCTGATTAAACACACACCATAGATTATTAAACATATAATGTATTGATTTTGAACAGATAAAGAAATATTTAACGCTGACAGGCTGGGTTTTTTTTGGACAGAGCCAGGCTAGCTGTCTCCTCTGTGTCTTCTCTTGGTATCGGGGTGTTATCGATCTTCTGATCTAACTCTCAGCTGGAAAGAAGGCAACATATTTCTAAAAATGTTGCTCTAATGCATTCTGTTTTGTAATATTCTGCCTGGTCTCGCAGGGGAAGGTTTCTGGCGATAACCGACACGCCTGATCCTGAGGCATTAATCTGTCTCATCTCTCCTTGTTTGGCCTGTTGAACCAGCATGCTAACAGTCTGTAAATACATATGTCCATGTTCTCTACAGTTTGTCCCCACAGGCTACAGGTCCACCATAATCAGGACTCATTTTGCCGCCTCGCTGCACCCCCCAGGTTGCTTAAAGAGATCATCTGGTTTTTTTCAATGTTCATTAGATGTTGCGTGGTTGTTCACAGATGAGTCTTTCATGCAGGATATCAGGACAGGGTTTTAATTTAAGGGTATAGTCTGATACAGTATGTGTCTGTTTCAGTGTGCGATCACAGGCTTTAGGAATGCTTAGTGGTGAAGCAATAACCCCTCAAGTTTCAGAAACTCTCTCTCCTACCAGGCAGGCGCCCACAGTGTTTTCTTGTCTCTATTTGCTTATCTGATGGTGAGGGTGTGTTATCTTGGGAAGTTTCCAGTCATGACAGGAGATCCTCAGGCTAACAAGATAATCCAAGAGAAGAGGCTTGTTCTTATTTATGGAATTCGCCTTGGATGCACCAAGCGCCAAATCCTCCCAATTTCCTTTTAAAAGACGATTTGTATTTCATCGCAAAACCTGCAGTTGTCTCTCAGGCAACACAGGAGTCTCATCCTGGAAACACCCTCGCGTTAATTCCTTCGGAGTGAGGTGTTTTGATGTTTAGTTTTTATTGTTGGAGTTTGCCAATACTTATCCATTGCATGACAATCATAAAAAGAAGCCTGTTACCGCAGGCCGGCACACCTTTGTTTGATGAGTGCAAACTGTGCGGTCGCACTTTGTTTGCTGACTCACGAGGAGAACAGACATGTAAATGAATGTGAGGCTTCTTGGAGTATATTTATGAAATGTATCCCAGCCTGTAAACCCAAAACAAGAAAACTAAAACAAGAACTACAATTTGTGTGTTCAAATAATAACAACCTTTAAACTCCTATCATTCAAGCAAATCTTCTTTTAAGAGTGCATATTGGCAACCTTTTACAAGCCTCTGTTCTGATGCTGTTATAGTGTGGCATGTAAGTCCACATCTCAAAATCAGTCAAGACAATGGGAAATAAAACCCAACATTTTTATCTCCCCCTCCCATTTCCTCTCCTCATCCCAAGGGCTTGCCCAGCCCTCAGTCTCTTCCTTGAATGGCTCTTCAGATGTTTGCAGGTCAGGAAGGAAAGGAATGTGTTGACTCACACTGAGCAGATATGATGGGATGTGAGCAGGGGGATCATTAACGCAATATGCACTGTATGTTCTTCCACATGTAACAACTTAAAGACCAAACCCGGCTGCTCCATTCAAAGGGAATCTCGATTTATAACCAAAGTGCTTCCAGGCTAAAACATCTCCACATTCCTATCTCAAGATAGATACGGCAGAGTCTCAGATTAGGGGCGCACCGTGGATTGTGTCGTATTTCCTTTCTTTTCCTGCTCAAACATCTGCAGCTCTAGCTGAATGCATCTCTCTTGTGACCAAAAATGCATCCATAATTCATCCTTCAATTTTTTTCGCAGTGTTACAGCGCCACTTCCGCATGCTTCCCGTGTGACCTTGTCTCCCTCCTCCCCTCCTATCTCACTTTGGTGTGTGTGTGTGTGTGTGTGTGTGTGTGTGTGTTTTGGTTTCAGTGTGTCTTACTGTATCCATTGTTGATACAGAGAACACATGGGAAGTGTACACATTTCATGTCAAAGGCTCCGCAAAGTAAATATTTCAAATGCCAGTGCTGCTATTGATTATGTTATTATTAAATCCCTTCATGGTTGGACTGCACATCCTGCTCAGTGTTTGCTATGAGACACACGAGTCCTTCACCTTCTCTCTGGAGGAAACAATGACCTCAGCTGAACGGCTCTGGGGGAGGTTTTTTTGGAAGTGAGAGAAAAGGCTTTACTATAGCGAGAATGAAAAAAAGGAGTACAGTCGAAATGGGAAGGGTAAGGCTATGTGTGTGTCTGTTGCCATAGCAATCTTTCCATTAAGTCACTGGCCGGGGTTTTTCCAAACATAGCTCGTCCACCTACTGACTGAGTGAAAGAGCGGAGAGAAAGAGACTGAGCAAGCAGATGTAGAAAATGTAAGCAAAACAAAGAAAGAGAAACATTTAGGGCCGGTCAGCGAGTGCTCGGCGGAGAATAACGGCTGAGAGACAACAAAGAGGGAGAACAGAGAGGCAGGTGAGGGGCTTAACGCTGGTTCCTCCCTCTTTAATCAGCATGGGGAAGAACGAGGGGTGCTGTTTAAAGGAAATAACAAGGTGACTCTGTAATCTTCTGAATACACGATAATGTAGGTGTTATAGGCCACCATGCTCATCCACACAATACATGCAGACCATGTGCCTCCAGCCCTGCACACAGCAGATAAGGCTGGGAGCTCACATTTTCCTCTAACATATCATTTGATCACTTAAATATCAATAGAATATATTCCCCTCCCCGTGGTAATGGCCGCCCGTACACACAAAATAATGGTTATTTATCCTCTCTTCTTGTGCTTTCCTCTATCCGCTTTGCAGCTTTACTTTCTCTCCCTCCGGCTCGACAAGTGCTCATACGCCTTTGTCTGAGAGACACGCCAAGAAAAACATCAAAGTTGTCCAATCCTGTGAGAGCCTGAGCCTGTGCAACACAGGCGGATCTGGCTCCACCCTGCAGTTGTGTGTGTGCCTAATAAGCACCCCTGACCACAGCCAGAGCACTGACTCTCTCGATTCAAAACCCAGCTGGCAGCGCGGCCTGCTGACATCATCAGCACCAGACTGGGCTCTGAGCGCCTTCCCTCCTCGGCTTATGATGTCACAACCAGAACATCATGTAACAGCCCCAGAGAGGGAGAGCCTACATTAGCATGTCCACATATGTATTTTGGTGCTTTTGTGACCTTTTGCGGTGAAGTAAAGAACCAAAGTGTTCTGGAGGGATGAGATGAAGGCTTTTAATGTGGTGAGAGAGAGCGGGGCGGGGCTAGCTAACACCCAGTGGGTGCTTGGAGAGAAAGGTTTGAAGGATGATGACGCACAAAACATCCACTCTCATACACTCAAGCCACAGAGACTGCTCATTTCTCACTCTGTAAAACACTGTTATTGTGTTGTTGACACACAGGCCCAGATATGTGTGACTAAACTGATCCGGAGTACAGGAAGGGAGCACTGTCAGATCCCCCGTCGAATGAGTGAGTGTGTGTCATATTTGTCTGCTGTGTGTGTTAAACTGATTTTCTTTTGTCCTCCTCAGGTGCGTGAGATTCTGGGTCGTTGTTCCTGTCCAGCTCAGTTTCCTATGATCAAGGTGTCGGAGGGGAAGTACAAAGTGGGAGACTCCAGTGCGCTGATCTTCATCAGGGTAGGTCCTCACCATACCGATCAGAAATATCTGTCACTGTGAGCCATGAGACTTGTCTTTGTGGTCACTTTTTAACGGTCATATATTTAGCTAAACCAGAAAAAATATGGGTGGATTATATTATTAGTTAGTATGCGTTAATCATCAGGCAAACACCGAAAAGTAAAGCAAGTTCCTACTCCCCTACTTTGGAATATACCCGTCTTCGAACTCGGTATTTTTCAACTTTCTTTGTCATAATTATAATGATTTTCTCACCCTGTTAATTTTTTTATCTGGTAACAATGTAGCATCACAAAGAAAGACAGTTATTGTACACGTTGTAAACAAGCCCATCATATTATATGGAAGACAGAAGGAACAAATGAATAAATATACCCCAAACAGAGAACCTCAGTTTCAGTTTCAAACTTTGACTTTTAAAACAACACCCACCACTATCTTGATTTTGATGTTCTTTATTCTACAGACCTTTTTTGATCAAAGCGTGTTAGTGTTCATGTTGATTAAAAGAGAACTGGGAACTATATATGTCAATTTGCTGAGTTTTGTTCTTCTTTCTGTGTGGGTTATAGTTACTCAGCACTTGCCAAATAGTGATGTGTGGTGTTCTCACTTTAAATTGTATCTCCAGTCTGATTTGTCTGATTGTTTGTATTTCTTTCCCCCTTCTTTGATTCAACGTTGCTAGATCTGTCAAAAATGTTTACAGAAATGTTTACCTGATTTTTTCAGTTTTACATGCTAATCTAAATTGCTACTTTGGCAAATGACACAGAAGGCTTTGAGGCCTGCAGTAATTGCATGGAACCATACGGTGTTGGCATATGGCATCCTATGTTGTTTCAAGCAGAGTTATTATGCAACAGATAAATCAGTCGGAGCCCAGAGACCTTTACTGTAGACTCTGTAACAGCATTGTGATACATCTCCGTCATGTGGGTGTTTAGAAACTAGCCCACTCACAGGACTGTACTTTTTCCACTGAGACACAATTAGAGCTTTAGGTCATTTCCTGGGTTGGCCCTTATCTTGCCTGTTTCTGCCCGACTGTTTGTCTCAGATTCAGCCTAAGAGCTGCCACCGTATCCACTCCAGGTCTCACAGGAAAACCTCACTGCTGGAAAACAGGGATCGATTTGGTTTCACTTACCTAAAATATTCCCCAGCCACAGTAATCTACTCGCAGGTTGTCTGAGTTTACATTATATGTCTGCAATTTTAATGTTTCTTTACTTTTAGTGGCACCGATGTTTTAGACAGAGGATGTGAGATAATGGATGGCACGCCCCAATCTAGGAAAGCTTTTTCCTTTACATTATCAAAGGTCTGATGTCTACTGAATATACATAGGACTCACTGTAAGGGACTGTAGAGATGTTTGGATTTGAGTCTTGAAATGTAAGAGCTTCCCCAACCTAAATTATATTAATTTCTGCATCACTGAAATTTAGTTTGACCACAGATAACTACATAGGCAAATCCTAAAGAATTTAAAATGGAATAATCTCCAAAAGTCATAATTAAGTTTTCTAAAAAGCTGACAAAGCACACATTAGCACTGGAATTAGCCATTTCAAAACAAATAGCAAACACAATACAATTATTATTATTTTTCTTATTTTTCAAAAACGATGTACGTAATAGGTGTTTTGCCTTCTGTCATGCTGCAGACTAAAGTGCTCGATTGTGGCGAATCAAGTATTGAAACATACACAGGATTATTCTGCTCCGCATTTCCTTTATTATAATTGTACGTCATAAATTCACATTCGTGAGCATTTTACGAGCACAAAAGCCGTCATCATGGGCTGTTAAATTATTCCTGAGAGGGGATGTGGCGCAGTGGGTTGTGTGTAGGTGTTCGGAACAGGGCAGGTTCAAACCCCACTGCAGTCAGCATGTCGTTGTGTCCCTGAGACACTTCACCCCAAATTGCTCCTGTGGTGATTTTCCACAGTATTGAGTATGTAAGTCGCTTTGGATAAAACGTCTAACATGTAATGTAATGGATGTATGACATTTGATAAGAGGAACATTTCCCCTTAGCAAAATAAAAATACATTACCTCTCCTTCCTCCTGTAGTCCCTAAGATAGATTGTGAAGTGTTTAATCATTCTGGGGCCTCCTGCCTGCCTGTGTACATCCCTTTAATAGGATACACATATTGAAATGTGTCTGTTTGCAGTGTGTGTGTCTGGGTGCCTCGGCCCGTCAGATTAGCTTTCCTCACAACGTCTCCGCCCTCTCTTGATTTCTCACTTGGGGTGACATTGATCATATACATGCCAGAGCAGCTCCGAGTGCAGCCAACACACTTCCCTTTTTCTTCAGAGGGTAGGAAGCGGGCAGCCGTTTTTTGAAAGCCAACAAAATCCTATTCAGCCGCCAAAGCTCTGACATGCTCTCGGACTGAACGAGGGGATGAAGCGCAGAAAGCAAATGGTAGATCGGGCAGTTTGAACACAGGGGGGGGAGTTAATAAGGCGTCTTTGTCCCCGGGGGGGTCGCTCCCCAGAGGGAGGAGATGCCTTCAGTCGTGGGGCACATGAGCTGAAATGAATCATGAGCTTAATTTTTGAGCTCACCACCAAAATGTAAGAAGAAATCGGTTCAACACGCCCACGCAATGATGACAAGAAGCCTCTCTGTTCGCTGTTGCCATAGAAACAGGGATAGGGTCTGCACTGAAGACTGTGATACCCCTTCAGTGGTTGTGATATTAGGCAGCTAAGCAGATCTTAAGTGGAACATGGTCCCAAAACATCTATTTAGCCTCCTCATTAAATATGAAATGAATAATATGCTCGTTGGATATGAAAACATGATGAGGAATGCAATAAAACAAAAATGTAACCATGCAGCATTTTAAGACCGTAAGTAATTATCTTTATAGTCATGCAATCATCCCACTCCTGTTACACAAAGACGTTTGTTTATTCTGGTTCTCAGTAGCTGTTACTATCATGATGGTTACCCCTCCTACAAATTCAACAGTAACAAACTCATTAAAAGGATATGAAGCTATATATGTGTCAAAACAGCACCTCTATTATAGTATTCTGTTCCAACAAACTAAAATACGTGTTCACAGAGAGAATCAGAAGTGACAGCAGATGTATTCTCTATTATTGAAAAGTGTTGAAGACGGTTAATTCCAGATACAATGGACATTTACAAAATGAAAAAGATAACGGCATATGTTAACCCTTAGATGCACGAGTGACTGAACCCTACACTCTTCCATAAGTGGGTCAAAAAGGACCCGTATTAGAATAATATGTGTTTTTATGCCATTTTTGTCATTTTGGTTAAGAAAAATCACTTGTATAATATTTAGTATTATATTTTGGTTCACAATAGAAATATTTTATATTTAATTTTTCACTATTTATCATTTTAGACATTTTTTTTACATTTAGAAAAAAAATGTTTTCCCATAGGATTCCATAGAAACAGCATGCGAGTCATTTTTGACCCACAAAAACTACAATTTCTTAAAATGTAAATTAAAATTTTGAATGGCATGATATCCAAAACATGTTTTTTGAGGAATAGCTGGAATATGAAATTATAAATGTTTTTAATTACAAAGATGC
>NW_011369947.1:12292278-12299481 GCF_000735185.1 Notothenia coriiceps
ATATTACGTCTTAAGGTGTCATTAATATTATTTTTTTGCGATCGGAGTTCGTAATACGTTGAACTAACTTCAGCACACACACACTCCCCGTCTTCACACACCACATCCCACTTTGACTGGTCCAACAGGGCGGTGACACGCCCGACCGTTGTGTCGTAAAATAATAAACAGGCCGCAGAGTGTAACTCTGCATACAAAGCTAAACTCACTATCAGCGCGTCTTTTCCGACCTATCCAAGCCGACGCGGCCGTGGGCGGAATAATAATATAAAGGATTTGCCGTAGTACATCACGGACTGTCCGCTGTGTCTCGACCACCATGGCTTCACCCGGCCGGCTCAGGGCGCCTACTAAAAATCTAGGGTAGGTGGTGATCTGAGTGTACTGGCATACTACGCCTATAACTCCGTGGATTATAGGATTTGAAGATTGTCTATGTTGTATTCGGCTAGGAAGTCGAGTATAGCTCGGAGTCTTAGTTTGTAATGCGAGGGGAGTAGCGACAGACCGCGAAGGCGACGACACGACGCGGGCTAGTACCGCAAATGTACGTCTACGACCGCTGGAACTGCCACCGTTTCGACCTCGCGACACGGCGTTACTGCAGTGTGTATTAAACCGCACCTGAACTTCTTAGGGGCTCTCCTAGTGTCTTTTACCAGTTTTAACTTTCCCGTCTATTAACCAAATAGTTTCATGTTTTATAGGTTTTTAGTCAATTCATGCCAAAAGGTGTCCCGCCTGTTATAAATGAGTTTAACTACAAACCTACTACCCCATTTGAGCACATTGCCGGAAAATTATTCTCGTGTTTACCCACACTAGGTCACGTTATAGTACTTAACCGTACGGTAAACATTTTTCAACTAAACCTAGGTATATACGTCATTCTATTGAGATTTTGAATAGTGGCGTCATTCTACCTTGAGTTTTAATAAATACTAAAATAAAAACTTTGGTTTGTTTGTTTAAAATCAACCTAGATTTTTCAAAATCAAGGTGTAAAATTAACTACATCTTTTTATCTGTTTAGAAACAAACATAGCGGGAGGAACTCAAAGGGGTCTTCATGGATGTTTGTAGGTCCAAGGTTGTCGTCGGACGCACACGGGCCTGCGAGGCGGCTCGTTGGCAGTTTGGGCTGGGGCGGTAAGCTCGGTCCCTCGAAACCCCTCCAGGCCACCCTCGTCCAAACCTGGGGGGACCTGTAAGATGTAACGGCGAAGGCCGCTTTTTTGCTCGCCTCAAGGGTTCGGGCCTCTGTCTACTAGCTCTAAGATCCGCTCCTTACGACTTCACCGTCAAAATCAGTTTTCCTATTACATATATTGGTGAGGGCGTAGACAGGGGGGTTATACTCCCCGGGTCACTTACGTTTTTCGTCGTTCTTAGTTTGTGACTTTTCTTAATTTCCCCAACTTTTGGGGGACTGAATGTTTTACATAGCCTTGAGGAATTTGTTATGGAGTATTTGCATGATGAAGGATTATCGCCAGAGATATTTCGATCTGGTGGTCCTTTTTGCGCTAAGCCGCTAGCGCTTTGAATGGGCGTATTAGTCTTTTACCGGTCTAAAATTTTCCGGCGTAACAATAGTTTTCCGGCGTATTAGGGGAGCGTAAAAAGGTGTGTTTCAACTCATTCTTTTTTTCGCTTGAGCAGAACTTACCTGCAGTTATCGAGCGCGTAAGTGTCTTAACATTTGTGGACGATATCCACTATGCACACCTCGAAGTGTGCTATCTCTTTGGGTCTACTCTTTAGATTAGGTATGAGTAAATGGACTGCTTGGGTAAAGATTGATTTACTGCGCCCGTTTCACCCCCCTCTTTGATAAGAACGTGGGCACGTTGACACAAACCTCGTTTCTCTTGTAGCTGCACTGCTGGTGAAAACTAAGTACAGTTTGTAAACTTTTAGAAAGACGACGACGCCTGTTCTTTCTGGTTTGTTGCGTGCTAAGTGGCTCCGTAGTGGAGGTTTGGGAAAGGCTCCCGTGTTCTTTGCTCCACTCCATCGGATGTTCTAACGTTCGACAGTCTATGCTTGCTCATTTAATTTTGTCTCACTCCGCCATCTTCAGACACACACAACACCCCCCCCCCACACCACACACACACACTACCTAATTTTATCATAACAATGTATTTATCTTGTTAACTTACACAAATTACTTATCATTTCCCAAATTGCAATCACCGTCCAACACACACTCTCTCTTATATTACAACAAACACACACTTGCAACTGATAACACTGGCAATGATTTTAGATGTATTAGACTATTAAAAAAAGAAATCATGCTTCAAATAAGTGGGGGTACGGCGTACCCCCGCGTCCAACGCCCACTACACCACTGACTGCAACTACAAAAAGCTAAGGTTTGTTTTCTCATCAGGAAATGCAGACCGGCTCAAACAAACGATTTTTAAATCATCATCCTCACGATCATTTAATGTATCATATGTTCGGCGAATTGACATGAAAGCACTAATAAATGTAGTTTCATCCACTTGAGTTTACAACTACAAAAATAATCGATTTGTTTTTATATCACATCTGACGGGAGGAAATTCAGCAGCTCTCACTACCGATTTTTAATCCTAATTTAATCATCATCTTCACCACGATCATTTATGTTTATGTTCGCCGAATTGACATGAAAGCACTGACAAATATGAATATACTGTAGTCAACTTCATTAAAACGTTATTAACGTGCCTAAACTCAGTAATTCACCATTTCTACGCATGACAACACACTTTGTCCGTGTTTGGCTCTCTCGCCGCACAGTGAAGCGTTCCCGCATTGATGTCACTTCTGGCTTCCCCCAAAACTTCAAAATGAGTCGAAGGAATTTCCACGCGATGTTCGAAGTTATTGATATTTATCGGAACGGTATCGCACCTTCTTTTTTAAACTAACAGTTCGAGATGACTAGTAGTCCAATATTTCATTGCACAACAGTTGTTGGGATGCTGTCACAGGCTCTTTAATGTCAAGACAGGGTGCTAGTTCACTTACTTTTATTATGCTGTTTCTTATTTTCACCATGGTTTCTACCTATTTATTTACAAAATGTGTTTTCCTTTTTTTGTTGAATATGTTCACCTACTTACTTTTATTTTTGTCTTTCACCCGCATTGTCTCTTTACTGTAAATTTCCCTCGTTGGACAAATGACTGATTTCTGATTCTGACTACGTGACAAAATCTTTATTTATAAGTCTCTCTTAAAGAGGGTTCTTAAAAGACTAATTATGTACAAAAGATGATTCCTCACCATTGTGGTGCTCTTCAAAGTGGTATTGGTCTCTACTAGATCCTCTTTCTTCTCGTCTGCTGTGGATTTCTCATCGTCTTCTTCCAGTTGGCGTTCCCAAGGAGACTCTCCACAGCTGAAATAGTAGCTCTTAACTGGCAACTTCAAACTGTTCATTAAAGTCGCTTTTGAGTCTACTGTATAAAAAGAAAGAAAAAAAGTCCAGGTTAGTTACTTTACATTTAAATGTGATACATTGAAACTGATAGCACTTACAGCAGCAAGTGTAAACAACAAATTCATTGTTCATGTTGACTTTTTTCCCAGCCTGCCTGATTTAACACCTAATGAAGTAATAGGGGATATATTGATTTGATATCTGAACATACACACCTGATTGTGTATCATCACAGTCCTGCATGTCCATGACTATCCAGTCCACATTGTTGCCCACTACAGGTTTCAGGTTGAAGGTGTCACCCATGGCACTGACTAGTTCTGTGACACTGACAAAGCCGGTCTGAAGCAGTGGAAAGTCCTCCCCAAAAAGCCTCTGAGGAGCAAAACACATAATTTAATATAATCTGAATTGAAGAAAAATTTACTTTTTCCCTGATCCCTAATCACTTTTACTGGTTAGGCTAAATGTGAGCAGTAAGATGCTCAATACAAGTGGAGCCAATACTTTTAGGACTCAATCCACTTCCTCAAATGAACATGTTCTTATGCTCCCAACCCCACGGTTTATTAGTCTAAACCCTCACTAACAAAATGAAGGTGAACAGGACAAGTGCAGGACTATGTCTCTTTACCTTGTACTCAGCAGGCAGATCGTGCACAGATAATCCACCATTGCTCTGACCTACAACCTGTAAAGAGTTGTAATGTCATAAAAATATTAAATACAAAACTTGTTACAGAGATTGAAGTTTCATTCTGTACCATGACTTGCAGAGAAAGCAAAGCATGATAGAGGATAAAATCACAAAGACATCTGCTTTTAAACTACAGTAGCAGGAAGTGGGACCTTTCGTAGCTTGTCCTTCAGATCCCGACTGATGGAGCCAGCGACTCCATTCTCAAGTATTTGCAGGCGAAGCTCCTCCTCCAGCTGAAGTAAATAGAGTAAGTGAGTAGAAAGACCAAGATAATTGTCTTGCTCCAAGCAACAAGCTGCAGGTTCTTTAATTTCTCACCTTGAGGACACGTTTCTGAAAGAGCTGACCTTCCTGACAGAGGTCTGGGTCCACTTCACGGTTTTTCTCTACCACCTGTGGCATGTTACTGACATTCGTTGACTCTTTTTGAACAGGGAAAAAGGTATTCACATGGGTGCGCTGATTCGGGGGACTCTGCTTCACTTGGACTTTAGCTGGAGTAAACCAAATAGAAATACATTTTTTGTTATTATTTAAAGAAAAATAAACTGATGCGAAAGAAAAGAAACAAGGCTGAGAAATATGAGCATGCCTTGCCGAGAACACTTGCAATGGATTCTTTTCAGGGACAGATTCTGGAAAGATGTTCAAAATGTGAAAATGACTCACCTTGGGATATTGTTTGTGTCGGAGCTCTGGTATCTTGCCTTTTGGAGGTTGGCATGTCATTTCTAGGGGATACTGAATTAATGAGTCCAGTCCTCTTAGGGGTGCTATATGGTTTGAACATTGGCTTTGGCACCATATGTTCCCTCAGGGTCAGTACTGAGCCCTGCCTGCCCTGCTGGATAAAGAGCAGGTCTGCCAATCCCTCCAGCATCTCTCCAGTGGAGAAGAAGCCGTAGTTGTGGACACGCAGCGGCTGGCCGAAGCAGCGCAGGTAGCTAGACTCCAGGTCGGATAACCTGAGGGGACCCTGGGAGAGCAGCCATATAAAAACCATAAAATATTTAGCAGTATCAAAACAACATGACTTTGTTTTATTATAAACTACTGACTGTAGAAACCAAACAGACCAGTAAGTCAACTTATCTGATGTGTCTCTCTTAGAATTATTTGTAAACAATTTAGCCATCATTAGGCCATAAAAGCAAAATTCCACAGAAGCCTTCGTATCTTACCTGGCTGAGCAGGATGCGTAGCTGAGCCCTCAGCTGGGCAGGGACAGGCGGAGGAACACGGCCTCTTCTGGGAAGAAATACAGGGGCGTACTTGTAACAGTACCGGGGGGAGAAGTAGCTGACCCCTCCCCTCTTGAACGTCTTGTCATTCTTTGATGTGCGCTGCTTAGCTACCAGCTCCTGGATGCTTCGGGTTGAATCGTCGCCTATAGCTGCAGATGCCAAATGTTTGAGAGGACTTATTTATCAAACACTTGTATGTTGTATTTATTCTCCCCCTCATTGTGGAATTGAAAATAATATACAAAATAGATTAATGCATACGCAAAAGGACTATACCTTTCAAATTAATGCTGCCATCTACCCTGAAGTTAACCGACACAACGTCAGGCATGTCCTTCACCATATCCATGATGTTTCTGAAGCCCAGTTGTTTTAAGGGCATGGGATGCCCCAACATGGTCACATAGTCTCGCCTTAGCCGATCAGCCTCTAAGCCAAACTTAGACGAAATAAGCAAAGAACGAATGTCCTTCTTCAGCTTTGCCAACATTTCTTCCTGGTCCATCTTGATATCTGCAGGACACAGCAAGATGATACATGAAACAAAACATAATGGACAGCAGGGGGTTAATCACCACCCAAAAAGAAATGTAGAGTGCACAATGCTGAAAAAAATAGAAATGCTGCAGTATTCATTTCAGCAAGAAGTGCTTGAATTGGAATAAAAAAGGTGCCAGTACTCTAAATCAGCAACTGTTTCAAGTCAATTTATTTATACAGCCCAAAAACAAGTATTTGGCTCAAAGTCATAGTATATCCTATAATGCTGGTGGGTTTGTCTCTTTACTGTATATTTTAGAAAGGCTCACTGTACTTAAACAAATGACTCAGGGTGCATCTGAGATTAGAGGGGGTGCAGTGGTAAAGTGCTATTTTTATAAGTCGGGAGTGGACCTGACACCCTCTAGGGGGATTAAGTGGGGGGGGGGGGGGCCCCAACCCCTCTGGGGGGGTCCGGGGGCAAGCTCCCCCGGGAAGTTTTTTTTTTTTTTAAATATTGAAGTTAAATGCATCAATCTGGTGCACTTTGAGAGCAAAACGAAGAGATATATGGATACCTCTCAACATCCATATGAAACAGAACTGTAAACAGATTTACTTTTTCTTTATGGATACTTCAGAAAGTAAAGCCTGACTCCTACTGGCGGCTGGTTAAATGACTCCTCGTCCCTACACTTAACATCTTTCAGCTTTGCGAAAAGCCACTGTGTCAAGTGTCCTTCCTGGGTTGCCATCGTGAGTTCTCCAATATGACGGACCATCTCGCACATGCGCAGTACCGATCGGGCAGTGGGACGGATCTGTACTGCGCATGTGCGAGATGGTCCGCCATATTGGAGAACTCCGGACGGCAACTCAAGAGGGACACTTGACACGGTGGCTTTTGGCAAAGCTGAAAAATAAAACGAGAGAGAGATGAGTTATTGTTATTACAACGTGACTTCACGATTATTTAGTCTTTTTATTTGATTCTTTTATTATTTGGGGTTAAGTACATTGTCAGAATAAGTGAGAAATTAATTTAACTTCTGTTAGACAGCCATATGCCATACATTTTTGCATACATTCACAGTAAATATTTATTCAGTATGATAGCTGTCTAACAGAAGTTAAAATTCATTTCTCACTTATTCTGACAATGTACTTAACCCCAAATAAAAGAACCCAATAAAAAGAGTTGTTAAATAATAGTGAAGTCACGTTGTAATAACAATAACTAATTCTCTCGAGTTTTATTTTTACAGCTTTGCCAAAAGCCACTGTCTCAATTGTCCTTCCTGGGTTGCCGTCCGGAGTTCTCCAATAAGGCGGACCATCTC
>NW_011369947.1:12299511-12308652 GCF_000735185.1 Notothenia coriiceps
GAATTCCGGCTCTTCTTGGTGAGCCGGATCATTTGGCTCGGCTAACCAAGAAGAGCCAGCTCTTTCGGCTCCCAAACGGCTCTTCAGTTTACCACATATTATACCTTTTAATTAAATCAAATGTAGCCCTGTTTTGATGTGTATAGGCCTATGTGTACACATATATCACTTAAATTAATCAATACATCCTTTGTACTGAAGTATTCAAAAGTAAATATTACATGTTTAATATAAATGACTTGCTGTGGCCAAATTTTTTCATTGCATTTACAGACCCTTGTAACTCTCTGATACCACCCAATGAATGCACTGATTTGCTTGTAGAACCACGCTACACAAAACAAATAGCAACACCTATAAAAACTATTTAAAAAAAGGGGCTACTGTATTGACNCCACGCCCCCCTGCAGGAGAGGGGAGCGTGCTCTGAGATCAGCTGCTGGGCTCTCAGAAGAGGGGGAGAAAAAGAGATCTCCCTCCTCCGTGTTTTATTCTTATAGAAGTAAGAAGAGAAGCAACGGGGCAGAAACCCTCCTTTTTACGCAGCGGTCCAGACATAGACATCAAACGGCGACACATATTCAGTTCATATTTACTTTGGCATTAGGGCAGGGATATCTAGATACTTTCCAAGGTTTGACATAATGAATTGTGCTATTTTTAAAGCAAGCAACGATGTTTTCAAATCTGTAATCAAAAAGCTCCTCAAAAACACTATGATCGAAGCAGTTCTAGCCGTTGCTACGTTAGTTCAAACAGTAACAACGGACTATTTTTCTTTAGCGGATGCATGCCAATTTAAATAAATACAACTATTTTTTAAATAAATAAAATAATTTTCTAAATCCATAAAAGCATTTCAATTAATATTGGGAGTCATGTCGTTACTTTGTTGAGAATGTGGCCATGTAATAAGCGGGATAATGTGCACATTGCATAATGTGCCTTCATGCCGATCTAGATCCCTCCGCAAAAAAAAAGAAGAACCGGCTCGTTCGCGGGCGCGAACCGGCTCCCGTCGTTCACTTAAAAGAGCCGGCTCAAAGAGCGACCGACACATCACTAATGCGCAGTACATATCGGGCAGGGGGACGGATCGGGTAGTGCCATGCACATTCAAACTGTCATTATATTGCTAAAAAAACGTATAAAGGTAACGTTAATACACATGCAGCATTACCACGGGTAACATTTAGCTAGTTAAGCTACATTTGCATTACACAGAAATATCACAATGGATTCCGCTTCAGACGTTAAATTAGCATGAACGTTAGCCCCCAACCGGCAGAACAGAAACCCTCTGGAGGTCCAGCATGGAGTTAAGTTAATGTGAATTAATTAACAAAGTCTTAAGACATGTGCCAAAACAGCCCTGTCTTGTTCAAATTGTCCCAAAATGTTCGTGCTATGCACAGTTGCAACTTTACCTCGAGTTTTCAATACCTATGAAGCATCCTCCCACGACAACTTCAGCTTTGGTTCCTTCCCACGACAACTTCAGCTTTGGTTCCTGACCACCACACCTGTTGCTAACCATGGATGTAATAAGAATTTGAACGGGATAAAGCATACAGCGTACAATTTTTGAGAGAGCGAAACGTCAGATTACCCGTCATGCCTGAGAAGTACCCGTACATGCGCTCATAGAGCATGCGCAACTTTAACCACGCCCCCAAGCACGTCAATGTGTACACGTAACAGCACCACGCGTTCATGACAGCATGTTCATGGATAGTTATATGATGGATTTGATTTTTGATATTAACGAGGCGGCCGCAGCAGTTAGCAGCTTGCGGCTAGCTAGTAATTATGCTAATTTAGACATCAATCGTTATGTACAGGGGCGTTTTTTTTATTTCTCTTTAATAACAGAATTGGTTTTGACTCAAGGATATACAGATGAATACGTTGAAGTTTATGTATAGGCCTATTTAAATTATATGATCAGAGGCGCAAGGTACTGGCCCCATTGCCTGGGTTTGCACCAGGTTTGCACCAATACGATTTGCTACTTTCATCGTAGAAGAACATATGGGCAACATGTCTAATTTTCTGTTTGATTAAGAATCTATCAGGGAGGATACTTGTTGTCTTTTCCTGTAAAAACAGAGAAAACAACTTTATCAGCTCTTTGGAAAAAGGAGACCTTGAGTGTGCACATTCCAATGTAGACCCATCGTGACTCCCTGTGCTCCACTAACACACTTTGTCCTACAGTCATCTCTGACACTGGCTTTACAAGGGAAGATGCACAACACGGAGATTTAGAAGTACAGTATAGGAGTTCTACAATCAGTATGCATATTTATAGTGGATGCAAGAGGGTGATTTTTATATTTCTCTGACAGAATCAAGGGCTCCCAAGCTGTAACAGCTTTGCCTTAAATAATAACTATAAAAACTCATCTGGAATATTGATTTGCTTAATGCATGATAATGCCATTCTCTGTCTGGGAAAGCGTGCAAGATAATTTCTGGTTGTGCAATGGATGATGTGTACTTAAAAATCCTGTTTACATTCCATTGCATTTAGCTCACGCTTTATCCAAAACAACTTATAATAAGTGCAATCATGATGACACAAACTTAAAATAGCAAGAATCTTTCAAGTACTTCAGCTTTCAATAGGCCTAGCCATTCTTAGTACTTCTGCATTGGATTCAAATAAGCCAAACTTTTCTAAGTGCTACATACAGAAGTGTTTTGTTTTCTTTCGATTTAAATTGTATTGGCTTAGGTACAGGGTACAACCTATGGTACAACTTATCACCACAATAGAAAGGGTGGTAAGTGGCACTCCCACTGCTGTGCTACTCCCACATTCAAACAGTCAAGCCTAATTTATCTCACATGTATTCTGACAGTGGAGGGCAGCCGCACTGACTCATCTCACAGACCTTAAGTCTGAGGAAGAACTCACAGCAGAACAAATCAAAACATTTCTCCTTGCTTTCTGCTTTCTCTACAAAAGGAAACTGTCCACTAACCCATAGAGCTGAAGCACCCCAACAGACATCACTCACATGCTTTTAACTGCACAGCCAGTATGGATAAGTCTTCTGATCATGTCCACCCCGGTCTCCCACCGAGATCTAGAATGACACCCAGGAAGGAGAGGGAGAGCAGAGCCTCTGTGCCTCCCAGAAGTCACAGACAAAGGCCATCGAAGGCAGGACGGGTCCCGGAGGCGTCTTCGGTGAGAAAAGAGAGACAGAAAAAGGAGAAACAGACAGAGACCAATGAGGTGAAGGTGGAGCAGGAGACAGAAGTGAAAGTGAGCTCCACTGTGGTGGACATAGACAGCGTGAGAGAGGAAGAGGTCAAGGAGGACAACCTGGGGCCCCTGGAGGCAGCAGAGCAGGAGGATGGTAAGTCAAAGCATGAAGAAAAGTTTTTCCCAGCTCGTTGTTCTGGAGATATTTAAGATACTAATGATATAAATAAATTCAATTAGTTAATTCCACTTCTATTCCAGCATTTATTTGACAAATCAGACTCAAAATATTGGAAAATTACTCTTAAATATGTTTAATCTGAGTATCTGGTTGGAATTGCTCCATAATAAGTAGTGTGGATCTTTGCAGGTCTGAAGCGCAAAAACCTGGGAGTGTTTGAGTGGATGCTGATGGTCTTCGTCTTTGCTCTGGTTCTGCTCGTCCTCCCCATTTCCATTTGGTTCTGTGTCAAAGTAGGAACTACACCACACCACAGACCTCCAAAAAAAACTAACACCTCATAATAATCTACATAAAAAAGATTCAAGGATTAACAACTGGGCAGATGCAGTTTGTGATGGAGAAATTAAAGTGTGATAATGTTATCGTTAAAGTTTAGTCTGAGGATTAATGTTGTTTTAACCTTTTTCACTTTGACAGGAAGTAAAATATTTGGACAAATGAGTTAATATCGGGAATTGCGGAAGTCAGCACCTTCACGTCATATATATTTCTTATTTCTAATCCAATGTGTTTACTACTCACGCAAAAACAATGTATCTATGTACTGTCACATTCTGACTGTATGTTATTGTACAAAAGCCTTGCATAAAAGCTGGCCTTATTGACACTTGGACCACTAACAGCTGTGGTATTTGAGCAGAACACTGCAGCCATGACTGTCTCCCCTTCACATGGACTGACTCATGTCTGTCATTTTGATTGACAGGTAGTGAGGGAGCATGAGAGAGCTGTGATCTTCAGACTGGGTCACCTCCTGCGAGGAAGACCCAGAGGACCAGGTTCTCACCAACTACTGAGTGTTTAATGCAAAACAGTTGCCTGATATGTCTGTGGATTTAATTACTGTGCGTTTTGGATGACTAGTGATCATAAAGTCAAATAATGTTAAGCTTTGACCCCATACAGTCAGTTCTTTTTTATTTTCAAAGTCATAATAAAATGAATTATTATTAAATATATATATATTTAAAATATAAATCTGTCCTGAGATTAAACCCATTTTACTTCTATTTTCAGGCCTTCTTTTCTACCTCCCACTCCTTGATGTGTGTCACAAAGTTGATATCCGACTACAAATGCTCAAGGTTCCTCCTCACACGGTAAATAAACACAAACAAACCAAAACTGCAGTGGTGAACCGTGTCTATCACAACTGGACCTTCTGTAGACACACACAAACCCCATTTTATTAATAATTGCATTACATATTATTCATATTATTGTTATATAATTTTTGAGTGTTCCAGGGTTCAACACTGAAAAACTGACATATTCACATTTTTAAATAAAGGAAAATGAATTAAATATGGTAATTAATTATGTGTTTTGTATATTAATGTTGCTTTCCCTGAGCATACAGTACATTTTTCCAAAGTCCACAAAGAGATTTAATGTATTTGATATGGCTGGACATTTTATCAGCCAGTAACTTTCTCTAATGCGTCTTCCCGGAAGTTCTATCTTTCTCACAGTGTTTCTTAACCTTTTAGGATGATGAGTAAAGGAAGCGGCCCCCTGCTAAACTAATTAAACAGACAATGACAAGGCTTTAATTGGATTAGGCTACTTAATTCTCGTATGTCTTTACCCAGGTGGTGACGAAGGACTTGGTGAGGCCCGAGCTGAGCACAGTGTGTTATTACCAGATAGAGAACGTGGCTCTGTGCAGCACGGCCCTGTCCAGTCTGACCACAGTGCTGCAGACTCTGGTCCAGGCCATGGTCAGAGACATCCTCGCCCAACACACGTTCAGCCACATCCTGCTGCACAGGAGGAGGATCGGACAGCAGATACAGGCAGCGGTTGACTCTGTTGCTTGCCGCTGGGGCATCAGGGTGGAGAGAGCAGACATGTAAGACTGAAGATACAAAATATCATGTATTACTAATTAACCTTCCTTGGCTGCATATGTCTCAGCTGGGGAATTCCACTGGAAGAAATGAAAAAATCGCAAAGCACATGACTTCATGTGGAAGCAATGACAGTTGGTCTACATTTGACTGTGGGGGTAGAGTGAGGTTTTGCTGCGCCTCCTACACTGGGTGACCATTTATGTTGAACACTTGAATATATGAAAATAGGATGATGACCTGTCAGTCCAAAAGATAGGTGTCTTTGAACACTTGATAAAGTGCTTGATAAATAAAATATATTATTATTAAAACAGAAAGGTTATCGAATAGCATAAAGTATTGTGTGCAAAGTCTTGTTCCTCTGAAAGCTTTGATTTTTCCTGGTAAACAGCAAGGATGAATGTAGTGATTTGTGGTGTACTGTGATCTTCCTGCTGACCAGGCTTGTGTTTGATTTTCTGTCAGAGACGAGCTCAGTTTTCCTGTGGAGTTACAGCAGAGTCTGGCTGCCGAGGCCGAGGCCAAGAGACAACACCAGGTCAGAGTGAGTAACCACTGTATACCAGCTTTTTAAAGTTGTATGTTTATTGTTTTATATTACAACATTTTTTTAATGTTAATGGATTTTATGGTTCCCACAAAAAACAAATTATCAAAGTTACCTAATGGTAGTATAAAAGACTTATTATCTCTGTCCAATACCTTGCAACACATTCAATGCAACATGGTTTCAGTTTTCATCTTAAATCATCATTTTTTCAGCCCAGAGCTTGGCCTTGGTTTAGCCTTCCAACTGATGTTTACCTCGGCCAGAGAGACCATTTGTGCATTCTTAGCAGGATTCGCAGAGCTAGCATGTTTCCAACAGCAGTATACTTCCCTCCACCAGGTGAAAGCAGCAGAAGGGGAGAGAGATGCCTGGGAGGGGTTCAGGGCTTCCCTCCGTCTGCTCCAACCTGCCCTGGTCCTTCCAATCCCCCCCGATCTCCTTGGCGTGACCCCTGACCTCTCATCCCTACCCCCACCTCCTCCCCCAGCTGTAGAAGGAGAGGGTGGGGCAACAGATACAGACTCGCCAATGATGTGAAAGATTGTTTTGCCATAAAAGCTATTTTTGAAAAATTAAAAAAAGCGAGCCAATAATTCTTACCTCATGGATGAGTTTCCAGAGGTATTCTTCATTATTTTAAAGAAGGTAACCTTTACAACAAATGATTGTTTGTTTAAGTACAATTTTAAAATATTAGTTTATAATCACCGGTGAGCGTGAGTGCTGAAGGGTGTGATAGCATAGTGTGAACTGGATTTGTTTATTAATTTCACAATTTCCACATATTTATAATAAAAGCTACAGAAAAGTATTACTTTTTTAGATTGTATGTATGTCTACAGACACTTTATTATTTTTAAGAAAACAAAACCTATTTTGCCCTTAGTTGGTGTCCAAGACATAACACAAGGTTTAACACAACCACAGCAAACCATTAGATAAATGGTAATATGACGATATTAATTATCATACAACAGCAAGCAGTCTGAATATAGGACAATCTCCTGATACTTGAAATATAGCTTTGATGCTGGTGCTGATGAGTGATGCTTTTTGTCTTTTCTTGTATGTGCTACAATAATTTGTAAACTTGTGAGACAGTAAATGTGCTGTTAATATGCACCAAAAGTCATAATACCCTCTGTGGATTTCCTTTACTGGTTTACATGGATGTGATTTTGATGGAGTGTTAACTCTTGTAATAAACAAAGAAACATAAAACTCTTTAAGTGATTTTTTAAATAGTTCACTAGACATTTACTGGACATACATATAACGTTGTGACATGTCCTGATCTTATTCAAATCACCGTTTCTTGGTCTTTTTGGAGCTGCTTGATGGTTTGGCTTCAACTGCAGTTTTCTTTGGAGGAGATGGGGTTTTTACTGGTATTGGAGTAGGTGGTGGTGTTTTCTTTTTCTCTGCAACACATTCAAAGACCGTTACCACCTTTTGAGATTAAAAACTGTATTACAAAATCTCAGAGACTCATACAGAAAATCCTTCATTTTGATTTACAGAATGTCCAATTACAAGTTAAATGTTTTTGTTTAGTCGGTACCTTCTGTACTTGTTGGCTCCAGACTGGGCCGGCCCTGCAGTTTTCTCTCCAGGTGCTTAGTCTTCTCCAGCGCTGCCTGCAGGGCTTCCTCAGCCTTCAGGGCTCGCTGCTCTGCACTCTGGACCCTCAGCTCTGAATCCCTTACAAACACATGGTGAGAAACATAACCTGGTTGTCTTGCAGACATTCACAAGTCAATAGAGGTCCTTTCTATTTCTGAACAACCACTGAAACCTAGGTGAATAAACTGGTTTCCACAATGCTTAAATATTTCAGAACTAAACAGCAAATCGGATATATTTATTCCCTTGTTGTCCTTACGATTGGCTTTTGTCTAATTAACTCCAAGTCTGCAAAATCTCTTTTGACTCATTATGAGAGGCAATACAAAAGCATGTTTGTTAAACCATGTTGGGAAATGCTGCTCATTCTAATGTCATCGTTTTTCCTTTTAAACAATAAAGAAACATTAAATTCTGTATGACTCAAAAGTCAGCGAGTGTTTAAAACAAAACTTGGACAAATTGTATATTTATTGATATAGTCATTGTCCCTTTTTTGGGCCAGCCATAAAGAAAACATTGACTATGTGGGATATCATAAAAATAGAAATAAACACATTTCCCCTCAAATACATGTGTTCGATTCAACTATAAGAAAGTTAACTTACTGTATTTCCTGCTGCAGGAATCCCACTGTGCTCAGATCACTAAAAGCTTTCTTGGATTCATCTGTTGTTGGAGACACAACCAACTCAGTCTGACAGACAGAGACAGACAGACGGATGTCAGAGAGACACAAACGTAGGTTGTTCACTTCTGTAATGAAAAAGGCATTCCACTAACATTGAATACTGTGTGATTAAATTCACTGACCCCATTCAGCTGGACACTGCTCAATCCCAGCTTTCTTTGTGTAATGTTTCCATCATAGTTGATCAGTTTCACCACCGGGCTCTCACACACCGTTAGCTCCCCCTGCAGGACAACAACAACATTGCTCATTTCTACATATAATACAACTGTACAATAAATGTGAAGTTGTATTTCTTCCATGAGGCACATCAATACAAATTCATACATTCATCGAGAATTTATTCAATTGTTTTATAATGTTCTTTCTTCAACAAAACATCCACTTCAAATACTCATAATGCACCATACATTTATAATTTCCCTGTTCCATACAAACCCTGGATCCTCTTTCTCTAAATCACATTTTTTTCTTTAAAATGTCACTAATGTACAGTCTAGCCATCTTAATACTCTTTATGGAAACTATATGAACACCTGACAAACCTCTTGTTGCTCATCCTGTCCTTCAGCAGTGCACTACGGAGACAAAAGAATACCCTCACTGCCATCATTATCAACATGACACATCATCATTTTGTAACCTTGTATGCTTCACATTATCATAATAAGAAATCACAATACATGGTACACAATAAATAGAAAAGAAAGTCCTGGTCTGGAAAAATATAATGATAAATGACTGCCAGTGGTGAATAGTTATTCCACACAATTTCAACAACTGTTAATGTGACTCATTGGGTCACTGGGTTCTACCTCAGTTTCATATTCGACCTCTGCTGTAGCCTCTGCTGAAACATCTTGGTTCACCTACACACACACACACACACACACACACACACACACACACACACACACACACACACACACACACACACACACACACACACACACACACTCTCTCTCT
>NW_011369947.1:12308687-12318859 GCF_000735185.1 Notothenia coriiceps
GCGGAGTTTAAATCTATCAAGTCATATTACAGGATAAAGTAAATACAGTTTAAACTGCCGTATGCAGACAAGACGCCGACGTGTCGCACTTATCACATTTAATCAGATCATCGATCATAATATATCATATATGTCCTTATCTGAGTCAGCTTATCGAGCCGTGTCTGGCCGTGCAACACTTTGTCACATACTGTATGCAGAAGTATTACTTTAAAGGGGACCTATCATGCAAAATGCACTTTTGTACGTCTTGTATACATAAATATGGGTCCCCGGTGTTCCAGGGAACTCACCAAGTGTCAGAAAATACAACCCTCTCTCTTTTCCTCCATACCCAAAGTGCAAATCAGAATCCACATGTATCAAATCCGTTGCAGCCCTGTTTTTAGAGATTTGGGTATGGAGGAAAAGAGAGAGGGTTGTATTTTCTGACACTTGGTGAGTTCCCTGGAACACCGGGGACCCATATTTATGTATACAAGACGTACAAAANTTTGAAATGCTCCCGATTTCTGAGGTCTCAAGGTTGGCAAGTATGATTAACATTAACCTTTCTGTTGGTCGCTTGTTAGCAGACCCTTACATAGTTTAAATCTACTACCCACAAATACAAATATGGACATGAGCTGCTATTTAAAAAAAAATGGTAAATGTAGTTAGGAACCTATCCATGTGATTTTAAGTAGGGGTGGACCTCAAATCCTCTAGGGGGGTTCAACATCCAATCAAAGAGCTTGAGGACTAATCACGGGGTTTGTCAAGCAAAGCACATGCTGTAGTCCCAAACGATAGCTGAGGTTTCTGGGTAGTGTAGTGTCTTCTGCCATCCTAAACTCCGAAAAAATATTTTTTTCTCCGAATTGAAGGGGGAAATTACAAATGCATTGTACACAATTTAAACCAATCAATGTTATGTAATTAACAAGGATAATCTGGTGTTTTTGAGTTGATGAGTACTACAGATACCACTGTAAAATAAATCGACAGTAAGGAGAATACTTACTTCCGGGTGTAAAATCCTCCGTTATCCAATGGGAATGGACGCTCACATTGCCTTTAATTGCCGCGTCACAGCTGCACGCCAAAGGACCCACGGTGGTGTGCGTTGAAGCTTCAACGGTTCTGCCCATTCACTTTGAATGGGGTGACGTCACACCTTACCGAACTGCATTGTGGTTTATTGTTGTTATAATAAAAAAGATTATTATTACTATGAAACAAAAAGCATTTGAAATACAGTCAGTAGCCATCGTCATTCTGATGTGGGGGGAGTGGTTTTCACCATCATTATCAACATTATATATTTTTTAAATGACTAATATTAGCCTACAATAAAGGGGACATGATCAAATAGGAATATGTCTTTTAAATAATGTTAACTAAAGGGAACAATCTATTTGACACAGCTGAAGCTCTGGCCTTCCTTAAAAACTAACTAATTTAATAAAAATCACAGTTGTATTACACACAATGCACTGTTTTTTGGGAACTCTTCAAGTTTACAAATATTATATTTTGACCTAAATCAAAATATAATATTATTTTCAAAAGCTTTTTTTGTCTGATGCTTCGATTAATTTTAAACAGACAGTTCAACAAAAGGATACCCAAAAAATGTAATTTTATCATTTAAATATTGAATTGTTCTCTCTTAGTAAGATCCCATTTTCCAAAAAATGGTGGTCTTACCTTGACTTGAAGATGAAGTCCATTTGCCTATCCTTCTGGACAAAAATCTCTATTACTTTTTTGTAAAAGTCCTCCTTATCTTCTTGTAGTTTCAAAAGTCTATCATGAATCTAATCGATAGATTTATGATTAGAAAATTATAAAAGTAGGGTAGACATGTGGATATTATCCGGCTGAACAAAACGTGCATTTATCTAACAGCTACGTTTCCCACAGATCTTATTTCCAGCTCTTTTCTAAAATCCCATGGAGAAATCTCATTGCTTTGTTGTGGAGGGAACCCATGCGCAGCTTACTTCCGGGTTTTAGGACGCGTCTCTCCTCTTCACACACCACACTTTTCGCGGTACACGTACTTACAGCCAATCAGCTCTGAATGATGTGAGATGACGTATGGTGGGGATGGCAGCTCACTGCCCCTATGGTCATTATTTTTTTGCCACACACATTAAATAGGACAATACTCTGAGCATGCGCAGTGTATTTCTTATAGTCACCGTTCACTTAGACAGGGAGAGGGAGGGGCATGATCGGGTTTTGTCCCACATAGCTCTAAACAGCTCAATAGGCACACACTGTAGACACTAATTAGAAGAACACAGACTAAAACAGCAATGAGACGAATCAGATGATTAAACATGATCTTAAAATATATATTATATATTTTTTTATTTATTTTTTGCATTTTTTTGTAATCATTATTTGTAATACTTTCTGCTGACACTAGGTGGGACTGTGCCCCAACTGCCCCTAATGACCAGTCGCCACTGTGTGTTCGGTGAAGCATTAAATGCTTACAAATCCAATGTAGGATATAAACACGACTAAACTGCAATGATAGCAAAGCTGTGGCTTGGGTTTTTGGGGTAATAAAGTCCAAATCATCGTTGGGCTGACAGCATTTATTGACATAAAGGAATCTTAATGTTTACCTTTTTAATATCCTTTTTTGTAATTTTCAATTGCTTGGTTTTCGTGAAATTAGCCTGTTTTCCTATTAAAGTGTAACAGATTGATGCATCTCCACAGATCATCTTAAAGGCTTCGGAATCCCCCCCATTGTAGTTAAAAAACTGTCAAAACTAGGGCCCCCAAACAGCATCTTGCATAGGGCCCCCAAAAAGCTAGAAACGGCCCTGCCTCACACCAAGGTCAGACTCTAGGTTATTCACCTACTGGTTTGTCTGAGTTGCTGTGAACTGAATGTTCAACTCCCAGCAGAGAGAAGGAAGACACAACCACCTCCCGTTGACAACCACATCATCCCAGATGAGCTGCTGGTCAGCCTCACCTCCACGGTCTGCAGCAGGAGCACGCCGCACAATCGCCACTGCAAGGTATTCAACCCTGATTTATATCTAAGAGGGAGTTTTTTAGTCTGGCAGTTTACATCTAAGATGACCTTGTATACAGGGCTGTGGAATCAGACGACCAGATGCAGTCTGGCATCACCCGCTGGGACGCAAGAAATACAAATTCTTTCTGGAACAGCCAACATCACTCACTGGAGCCGGCAGGTCAGCTACACGAAACCACACATATTAACTAACCACACTTACAAACCACAAACATTATGTTGGTTGTTGCAACTATAAAGTCCCCCCAAATATCTAATTTAAAATAAATGTCTGTGGTGTTTTGTCATCTAGTAAAAGCATGTTAAATGTTAACTGTTTAGGTATTAATGAAAGCAACATATTTATGTATATTTAGTCTCGAGACTAACTCAGGACAGTGATAATACAAACGTAGCTTGGCTTTACATAACTGGACATAGCAAAGTCAAGTTAATGTTATGTTATGTCTGAAGTTAGTTATTTTAAATGAGGTAAATAAGTGATCTATATAGAATCGTGGCAATAGTAGGTTTCTCAAAAAGTCTCACATTTGGCCTGTTGCTAATTTTGATTTTTTATTGTATTCATACAGGGATATTTCCTTCCTGTGTGATGCTATGGTAGCCCATAGGAAGACAACACCCCTGCCACCCCTGACAGAGAGGAGTGCCAATGGAGACACACAGGTCAGTTACCTCAGCTGACCTACAGTATTTCTACTTTCTGTCATTTTTACACTTTTTGAAAAACAAAAAGAAGGACCTGAGAATGTGACTTAATTTCCCTTTTCAATTTATCATCCCTAGTATAACATATATAGATTAATATAGTTTTACACAATTACAAGCAGTGCTATACAACATAACAAAATCAACCAGAAGTGATAAATAGACAAAAAAAGCCCAAATTGTTACTCTGTTGCGGCGATCCAGCACAACACAACAGGAAAGAATGAAACAGAGAAGAATCAATCAAACACAGATATAGCTGATCAGTAATTATTATTTAGTTGTTGCAAAAAACCAACAATAATGGGAAGTACATCACCTGCTGCCACAGCAGCCAATCTCGGAAATGCCCCCCAATAGTAGCAACAATCACACAGCATACTATATAGCCACTGTAATGAGCACACATACATTCTCCCTAAGCATGTTTAACGCACACACATTTTATCATGCAGCCTACCACACAAATGTCACATGTTTATCTCTCTGAAAGCTATACTTGTATATGTTTAAACGTCATTGTCTCATGACATCCATAGGATTAGTTAACTAACAAAGGTTAACTGTTTTTATAACCTGATGTCAGCCCACTTAAAACAAATACATCTGTTGATAATTCAGAATGACCATTGCCTCTCTAACTGTGTGTGACCCAACTCAGTAACACACATCATATGGAATACCATGTGATCTTTAATAAATATCAGAAATACGCTGTATTAAATATTGAGCTATAACAACTCCATTCCGATACCATGCAGATTCAAATTACAGCATGTCCATACTGTGAGATAAGTGTAACAGTAGTTTAGATTTTAGTTTTAAAGTTTAGAGAGAACTTTAAACATTTTCCATATTATGTAGCAGAATATCTCAAATTCTCTGATTTACAATAATAGTACTGATTTTAAATTCACAATTTTTACAATTCATTTATACACTTGTGGAATATGTACTCAGTATACAGTTTTAGGTTATAATAATGGTCACTCTGTGTCTTTCAGAATTACAGTGTCTCAGAAAGTGTGATCCCAGAAGAATATCACATTGTGAAAAACAAAGGGCTTCGGAGCCTGGAGTTCTTTGAGGAGTGAGTCTCCTTTACGATGTCCATCCACTTCATTCATGTTCATTGTAAAATCCTCTTGTTATTATATTAATTAATATTTTCTTTCATCTCATCTTTACTTCTCTTCCTCAGTGCGTTCACAGTACAGCTGCAGGATGATGAGCAGAAGCTGCGGGTCTTCCCTTCGCTGTGAGTTCCCTTTACAGATTAGCTTTAGTGAAGTAGTAATCACCATGCAATTTGAGGAGAAAGTTATGGTACAGCTTAATAGTAGGTAAGTTATAGTACTGCTTACCTTTAAGTAGGAATAGTGCTGGCAAAAAACAAGATATGTGTGTGTGTGTTGGGTGTATCCAGGAGGCCCAGCGGCAGACTGGAAGTGGTCCAGCTGACGCGGATGATGGATGACATGCTGGAGAAGGCAGGAGTGGATCAGCAGAGTGAGGAGCTGACAGAGCTCTCACAGGTAGGCAGACAGACAAGCAGAGAGTACACAGGCTGCTGACACTAGTTCTGTGCATTTATGTTGTTGTGTTTTCATTTTGTTAAACGTTTATATGGAAAATGAATGTACTGGAATACATATTGGAAACAGTGCAATGACATGTCTGCAGATGGAGGGTTTGCTGGAGCTGGTGCAGGTTGAGCAGAACATCTACAACATTGTTTTCCATGAACTGATAAGGCAGGTCAGCGTGGGCTGTGCTGAGAGAGGACAGCTGCTAGCAAAACTCAGGTAAGCATCCTATTAATAAAGATGAATAAATGGTAACTATATGAGCCTTAAAATCATACTATAGAAATATGGATATAAATAAGGAATCAAAAGATGAAACACAAATCTGCAAATGTATTATCCCCATGTTATCACAACTCAAAACGTATTTTGAGAAATGTCACATTTTCAGAAAATATTTTCTATGACCCTAGGAAGCCTTTATCCATGCAGCTCTTTGGTTTTTGTGTCCAGACAGCGCTACCAGATGCTGCTCCAGCGAATCCCCAGTCGTCTGAAGGCTCTGCACACTGAAGCCGTGGCACAGCGGGCTCTGGACCGCCGGCTCACTGAAGAAATCCACCGCATCAAGAGATCCATCGAGCAGCTCAACGCGTACGTAGGCCTGCAGGGCCATGATGATTTAAATAACTCTGTGCTAGGAACATAGTGATTATTTTACAAAATAAATAATCAAATGAAAATAATAGCACTCAAAACTATTTGTAAAAATAAGATATGTTTTATGGATGTGCAATTTCTTCACAGCGAACTGTCTAGAATCAGAGACCATGATGACTCCGTTTCCCAGAAGGCAGAGTGTGCTCACCAACAGCTGGCTGGAGCGCTTGAGCAGACTAATATCAACTCAGAGTTAGTCCCACTGAACTAGTGTTCATTTTCCTCACGTTGATGCATTCCAAAATTCTGCTTATTTTTCTAATAAGATATGTGATTATATTCACGCAACAGTCATTTGTGCGTTGTTAAAAAAAATGCTAAACACTACAGTAAATAGAAATACAACAGAAGCATTATTCAATACTCATACATGTCTTAGATACCAGACGCTTTAAATGTTCCATGTGCCCTTCTCAGTGTGGTCCAGGGTTACCATGAGCTGTACGACCTGCAGAGGGGTCGCCAGGAGGCTCAGCTGCTCCAGATGACGGAGGAGAGGGACTGCTGGAGCCAGATCACATTCTGCCTGGCCCTCAAGGTGTGTGAGCCATGATCTAGTTTTTATTTTAATTGGACTCATGTACTTTTATGCTGATTAGAAAATAGGTGAACTGACTTTGTTTGCAGAATCACAAGCAATATAATCATTATTGGACTCTCATTTTATATTCACATATATATAACATATGCTGCTCACTACAATGTATGGATTGTCAGGATTCATTTGTTCTGTGCTCTGCAGGTGATCAGTGTGAAGAAGCTGCAGCTGATCAGTCGGCTGCATATCATGGAGCAGAGCTGGTTTAAGACGGCAGAGCACTGCAGCCTCAACATTGCTTTGAAGGTAACAATGCACTTCCTATTTCTTAACACATGGTATATGGCTCATGGCAAAAACACCTAGTGGCCCTGATGACTCTTCAGAAATATCCCTGGTGTTTCAATTACACTCTGATTATATTGGTGACCATCCCTCTGTAGGACACAGAGGACATGAATGCCATCATGAAGCTCAGTGACTACTGGAAAGAGCAACTCACTGTGTTTATGTCCCAGCTGAAGAAAACTGAGCATGCTCAGTGTGAACAGATCAGTGCCATCCAGCAAGGCATTGCTAAGTGTCTGGACTTCTGCGCCACAAAGAACAAGTGAGGACAAGCAGAGATCATACCCCACCTGTTAAGAAATAAGGATTTTCTGGAAAACATTTATTATTATTGTTGTTCTATCAGCAAAGCCACTGACAGCAATTATTGGAGGAGGAGATTGATATGCATTCTAATTTACTATTTTTTTCTCTTTCAAGGTTCCCTGACCTGCAATATGAAAAAGCTTCATTGGAAAAGATTCATGCTGATGTGAAGCAGTGGGCAATTGTAAATTCACACTTACTTCCTCTGTCTGACATTTTTTATCATGTTCATTGATTTTAACTGATGTGTCTGAAAAATTGGCTTGGTATTCAAATAGTCTTTAGACCAGGAAAAGGTAGTGTATGTTATGTAAAGGGTAAACAGTTGGTTGCCAGTTTGGCTGTGTTGAAATTATGATCATACAGTATTACAATGTAATATATATGTATTATTTTGTTGTCGTAAAATACTCCTGTGTTTTCTGTTTCTCTGCAGCTGTTGTCTCTCCAGTGTGACTGCTACCAAGGTGAGAAGTTGCTCTGCTGCCAGCAGACACTGGGAGAGCTTGGCAGTGTGCAGGAAAGATGGCTGACTATGAGCCTTGAGCTGCTCAGAAGACACCTTTCTCCTGATGGAGAACCCAGTGAAGGCCAACAGGCCCTAAGAGAGCTTGACAGGGTCCTGTCAGAGCTCCTCAAACAGCTGGGAAGTCGAGTCAGTGGAGAGAGTGGTGAGAGCTGAGAGTTAGACACATATCTTGAAAATATTAATTGAGATAGAAACTGGATTTTTTTAGTCTAACAGACAAGTAAGTATAGACTGCTTTAGTTTTTGCTTGGCTACATTTAAAATATCTGTACTGCTGACAGCTGCATATTCAGGACCCTGGGAAGTGTCACAATGTGTGCTCTGAACAGCAATAGTCACGGATACTTTATTCCATCCGTCTCTTTTTTTGTAATGTATTAATGAGTCTTATTGTGGTATAGCCCTTTTAGAAATGGACTCAATGTTTGGAAACTGATTACAGCAACACTGTTTCAGGGATCCACGGACAGATGATGTCACTGCTCGGGTTTATGGAGTCCCGGATTTCCAAACTCGGTGTCCTGATTGGCCGGTCAGAAATGATGTCTGCCTCTGATTGGCAGAAGCTGGAAAGTTCACTGCGAAGTTGGCAGAGTTTGACAAAAAAAATATTTCAAAACGTCCTCAGTATACAGACAGAGAACGAAAAGGACAAAAACGAGCCGGACATATAGTAAGTTTGGTCCAAACTATGGATTTCATTAGAGGCAGATGCATTTTTTTTTACCATTTTATAGAAAGGTTTGTTAAGCTAAATGCAATGTTTGTTAAGCTGAATGCAATGTAATGACTATCATAAAACTATAGTTTGTTCTTTAGCACAGGAAACTTGGTATTCTGTAAACATTTTTGAATCAAAAGTCTTTAAACAAAACAGCAACAAATGTGTGCAAATCTTATTTGCTCATATACTGGTCTGACAACACCCTAACAATATCATGAGTTCCTCAGACAATCTTAACGCATAACTTTTGTTGCTTGGGATACAATGGATTGGAATTTCAAAGAGCAGATAGAAAGAAATTCAAACATTTTGGATATGGAGTTCTGATATTTGCTTTTCTTGTGTGTGTGTGTGTGTGTGTGTGTGTGTGTGTGTGTGTGTGTGTGTGTGTGTGTGTGTGTGTGTGTGTGTGTGTGTGTGTGTGTGTGTGTGTGTCTGTGTCTGTGTCTGTGTCTGTGTCTGTGTCCGTGTCCTATGTTTGTTTGTTTCAAACAGCACAGAGACAGACAATGTTTCAGACAAAGTAAAGGAGTTCATAATCAGCGTGTCCAACTTCGCTGATGCTGAGAACCACAGAATCAGTGAAGAGGTCAGTATAAACCACATTTTGTCAACACTATACATGCATTTCCATCAGCTCCATGAATATGATACTCTCATATTAAACACGCAAATATCCAAATCAACAAAAGCTTAAAATGTAGTTTCTCAGCTACTCATTTAGATGACCAAAAGTACTAGATAGACTACATTAAGAGGTATTTGATGAATGAGTTTGTTTGCTGTATGATACAAGGTGCTTCTCTTGAGTTTGAGTGTTTCCCCTCCCAACAGGTTCATTCTATTCACATGGCTCAGGCCCGCTGGATGTTGGATTTCATGCTCCTCATGGTACCTGACCACAGCGAGGACCACAGCCAAGAACAGGAACATCATTACATTACAACCATCTCACTACAGACACTGGTAGAGGATGCCAAGACGCTGGCTGAGAAACTAGACGTTTCTTCTGCATATATCAGCAGGTACAATAAGTATTAACAATAAGTGCTCAGTATTCATGTAAACTTTACCTTCTTTCACAAGTGTTAAACAGAATATTACTTCAGAGAAGAGTTACCTAAAGGGTCAATGCTATAAAGCTATTCAATGTATTATTAAAGTTGGATATTCTCCAGGATTTCTCATTAGGAAATCTTTTTTTTTGTACTCTAGCTCCTGCAAGCTGATTCTTGAGGAACAGACTCTGCAGAACCCACATAGAGTTGACGGTGACAATGAGATGAGCGAGTGCAGAAAGCTACAGGTAAAAAAAGTAATGCTTCAGAATTAAATAAATAGCAAAGAAAAGATGGCAATATAATAACTTTGTGTTTTTATATTTCACAATTAGTTACTGCCTCAGGGTGACAAATTACAGAAATCAAGAATGCAACCTTTTTTCCGTTAAAGGGGACCTATCATGCTATATTTGAATAATATCTTGTAGGGCCATACCTATATAAGGTATATTTATAAGTTTTATTTTTCAAAATACCAAACAGATCATGCATTTTAGCCATGCCTCATTTTGCCTCACTCCAGCTCTCAAAATTGCCAGCTTTCTGGGGGGCGGGGCTAATGAAAAGCAATTTGAAATATGTGTGCAATCATAATAGCAATGTGTATACAGCGTTTCGTGAATATCGGAAAAACTATATGCAAACAGTTTGGAGCAAATTTGCGAC
>NW_011369947.1:12318904-12359703 GCF_000735185.1 Notothenia coriiceps
CTACAAACAATAACTACACCATCCAAAAAAAACAGCTTATACAAATACCGTCTCGCCTGGTCGTGGTACCACCCTCACTGCCCAACCACCGCACACCCCCCATGCGAGAGGCACAAACACTCACACCTCTACTAACAATGTCGTCTTCCGCAGATACGCTACCACAGCTTACCAACAGCTACACTGACTACGCACACACACTCTCTCCTCCAATAACAACAACTCGCCTAAACTCAAACACTTCAACAAGACACGTTCCAAACCACACCCGCGCTGAACATACTCGACACCTCGCTAAAAAACAGTCAATAGAAAACCCTACAGTGTCACCAACTGCTCTACACTACGCACCTCTACACTCACTCATTCACTCCTCATCTACTCTCTATCCCAACTTGGCAACGCCCACCCCCCACCCTCCTCTCCCACCACTCCGCCTTCTCTCCACTCCTCTCACAGATAGTTGAAACTCGCCTATTTGGACCATGTGCAGAAAATGACCATATATCTAGTTTTCATATATATATATATATATATATATATATATATATATATATGCATTTATTGTTTTTCTGCCTTAACTTTTATTTAATTTTTTCTCCTGTTTTCTTTATTTCTTTGTACTGTAGTGGCAATTTCTTATATTACTTTATATGGTAAAACCAAATGATGATATTATGCTTAGAAACTGTTTGGTCAACTCGACCTTTTGTACCACACGGTAGCTTCCCGCCAAGGTCGTACCTGGAGGATGTGACTCTCCCTATGAGAGCATTGTAAGATAACAGTTTTCTAAGGAAAGTCTTATCTCTTTTACTTCCTGCACAGCAACAGTCCTCTATAAAACACACTCACACATTATACCCTGTGTGCACTCCTGCAGACTACTCTGTACTCTGTGAGACATGTACCTTTGAAGCGCTTCAAATAAAGAACCAACGAAAGACAACGCTGCTTGCTTTCACCAGTTTATTATTGGTTACTCTCATTGTACATCTTTACAGTATTGACGAGTTTAAAATATCCACGACAGTACTCCTTCATTTCTATACGTTTTTGACGCAATAATGCCGCTGTATTAGGATGATGCACGGGAGTGCTACTTTCCACAAGCTATGCTTCAGCCCTCCCGCTGCTACTAATTTTGTTCATCTTTGTGTGTATGAATTAAACTTTTTTTGTTTTTCGGATGAATAAAAAAAATATATACTTTCAGTTTGGGGGCCCCCTAGTGGCCGCGGGGGCCCTATGCCCCGCATAGTCCGCCTATAGGAAGAAACGGCCCTGGTGTGAGGGGATGGTAAAGTGAATGCAATAACAAATAAACACATAGCTAGCAGTGAGAACTGAATCATCAATGCAAAAGTGTGTTTGCTGTTGTTGACTGCAGTTGTAGAATGTAACTCAGAACATTGACACATCTAAACTGTACCAATTATAAGGTACTTATCTTTTCCTGGAAATTATTGTACATTTTAACATGAATAGGCCTACATTTACTTGTGATACTTAAAGTAGGCTACATTTTGCTCATTTGCATCCTACTTTTACCTTAGTAAAGTTTAAAATGTGGGTTTTTATTTTTGTGAGTATTTTTACAGTGCAGTAGGACACTTTACTAAAAGTTTTGAATACTTAGTACGTAGTGCATGTGTAAGGTGATGTAAGTCAGTATGAGGAAATGATTCCTAGCTTAAGCTAATGTTTGTTTATTTGTTTATCGCTAACGTCACCTGTGCTGTCCAGCGGCTGCACCTGCCTCGATGACCCCGGCGCTGAGCTGGCTCTCATGGACGCAGACATCCTGAAATCACCGTGGAGATGTTACAAAGAGGTTTTTGACAAAGCCATGAAGAAGAAAACGTAGCATTATTTCCAAAAAAGGGAGGAAATCGTCCTACTCTCTCCCCTGAGGTTCAACTTCCTGGTCGCGTTGCCATGGAAACGCCCACCGCTATCCGGGGGACACAGAAGCTCGTTCATATTTAATTTATGTTTAGGTGAAAAACATTGTTTTATAACACGTTCTTTAATGGAAAATCGAATTAAATCACCAACATGAACAATTTTGAAAAGCGTATTCCTTTGCAATACGTGTGAAGTGGTTACGGTAGCACTCAACTGTCAGGGAATTTATTGAATGTTGTGTAGTGTGTTTTTTCTGTGTAGCACTTTCTAGTAGACGGTCCCTGCGCACTCTTCTCTCCTCTGGCTGCAGATAGACACCAATATAAGTGGTCCAGCTCGGAAGACGTCGTGTGTAGACTTATTTTAACGGAAATTAGTTTCTAGCTCCTTGTCTACCTTACAGTTGTTAATAGCCTTGGTTTGTGTTTTAACAACGACTGGTTTATGAGTTATTCATCTGTCAATTTCAAACTTTACCAAACTCCGCCTCTGCACGGGAGATGGGGAGTGCAGCCTGTTGAAGACCACGCTGTGCTCTTTTTTTATTATCTCGTGTGATGGAGGCTCTTGATGGTGCTCCATCAAGAAGAGAAGTGTGCATCAAGTGGATCTGGAGATGACAACAGATGAGCCGCAGGCAGCAGGCAGAAGCAGGGGCTCTGTGAATGACAAGGATTCTACAACGATCAGGATGATTTCCTGTCACGATTATGGATTTAATTCGCTATCATAATTTGGAATTACTTGCATGCACAATTGTAATCTCTTCACTGTTTGTGATAGATGGTGAGTAAATGTTTAATCTCCCTTGAGTTAATGTAGGCTACCATAAAAACGTGTGAGGTGATGTTGTAGCTGTATAACAGTCATAAAAGTAAACTGATAATCAGTGCTTTTTTTTCATTTTCTTTTTTGGCATTTCAACACATGCAAAACTAGATTGTTGTTGCATACTATCATTATGAATTTTCTCATGCATGCAAGTTACAACACTAGTTCAAATATTAGTCAAATATTATAACTTTCTTGCTAAAGTTTCATTTTAACGGTGTACAGTAGAGATTGAAACCAGCACTGTGATTTTAATTTCAGTCGAGTGATTGGCTTGTATTTTAACCAGTCTATGCTTGGAATATCAATTAAGACTGTGAGGGTTTACATCATTGCATAGTGATGTCTACATTTTGTAAGGACAGAAAGGAATCTAACAATGGGGGGCAGCATAGTGACCCTAGGGTGTGTTTGAGGATTGGGGGGTTGATGGGTATGTCGATAAGTGATGGGTCTATGGCACTATATGTGTCTTCGGCTTTACAAAACATCCAACAATAACATGTCTTCTTATCACCTCTGAAACAAACAGACAGCTACACAGAAAAATGCATCTGTCAGGTGCCTCACATGTGCCATTTGAGGGCCTCCAGATAGGACCAAACAAAGCCCTGTTGAGCTCATTAGCATATGAAAAAGCCTTACATGCTGTGGGAGGGGATGTGTGGTTGGCTGGAGTTCCATCTTGGCCTATCTCTCCTCTGGACTCTGCCCCAGGGCAATACTGAAAGACCAGCGGATTCAGTAAAGAGCAAATCCTACACCACCTGTTGTGGTTTCCTTTAAAATAATACATAGTCATTGCCAATTTCTTTCACCATGGTTTTAAGTCATGTGTTTTTGTAGAACATAATGTATGCACTGCTGGAGCATGCCTTCTGAATTCACTTGGCTGATCCTGGTTGTAATGAAAGATCATTTTGGCATATGGTCAGAACATAAACACAACCCATGATCTGCATCCCACCCCAGGACCTCGGACTATACCTCCAAGACTAAGTCTAGACATGTATTATAATCTGCTCGGGGAGAACCCTGCCAACTGGCTGGGGAATTGATTGACCTTAACGAAAGACAAAAGAAAAATTGGTGCCCGAGTTGGTGCAGATGGAGCACAAAGTGTAATTGCCCTCTTCTCTTATAGTCTGCACTCTGCCTGATTGTGCTCTTGAGGCATGATTACTGTGTGTGATTATCATCTGTGAGGATTTTATTAGAATATCTCTGCTCATATCAGTGTTGCTACATTTATTTTTCATGATTATGACGAATCATGCTTGCACCCCTCATGCAAAACACACTTTTTCTTTGAGAAATGTGGTACAGTCTGATTATTAATAGAGGCAACACTTGTTAAGCTGATTTGAAGTGTCTTTGTAGCGGCATCATGCCCCTGTGGCCCCTCATGCATGTTCCATGTATTATGAGGACCGTTGCCTCTGGAGCCAGTTGTTCTGACTGGAGTAAGGCAATATTGAGATTCCTTTTGGTGCCTATTTGTCTTTGAAGTTTTCTTGCATATGTAAGAGCTGTGCAAGTCTCAATGTAGACATTAAATATAAGCAATGCATCATCAGAGATAAGAGGTTTTAAGAAGTGTGGTCACCCGATCACAGTGGTACTGTATGTTTAACCATTTAAAACATTATCTTAACTTTATAAAATCATGATGTTCCAAATCCATTGAAATCAAGTTATCTCAAAAATGTTCAATCAAATATATTGTGTTTTTTTTTAAAGATTTGACAAGTTAGCTGTCAAGATTACAGAAAATACTATCCTTATACTACCGCACATTCCACTTTGTGAGTTGTTGCTCCCATAACTTCCAAGCTAAATATGACTTTCCTAACACAGTTCTAGACATATTAAGGTTTGAAAATATACATATCTATTTACAACATTATCTAATCTATAAAGATATAATGATTGCTTTTCATTGTTGTTACTGGGAAGGATCAAGTGTTGATCCTCTTATTAGTATGAACAGCATGTATTCAATGAATTGACACCTAAACCTCTGTCAGCGTGGCATTGATGTCTTGCTGATTAAAGCACACCGTAAAGTGTCGCCTTAGATCTTCTGTTCATGCAATTGCCATGGTAACAGATTGAACACTGAAGCCAAACAGTTAAATAAGTTACCATGGCAGCCAGCCATAACGCCTTGAGAGGCCCTTAAGTTTAAAGTCCTTGTACTGACAGCTGCTACATTGTTTCTCATCTAATTTAAACAGAAAATAAATGAGCTTTATTCCAGAAATGATTAAACTAATATAGCAATCAGGATTCTGTTAATTTGCAGTATCAAGATTAAAGAAATTATATTCTGTGATATCAATATTTTTTTATTTGATCTCTTTATAGGTGCATCTCCTGACAGGCCGCGTTCACCAGTGGACCAGTGCTCACCAAACCCGTGCCAGAACAGTGCGATATGCAGGATCCGCAGAGACGACTACTCGTGCTTCTGTGTGCCGGGGTTTCAAGGTGCACACTGTCAGATCGACGTGAATGAGTGTGCCTCACAGCCCTGCAGGAACGGAGCTACCTGCGTGGACCGAGTGGGCCGCTTCTCCTGTCTGTGTTCTCCTGGGTTCACTGGTGAGGGAAAAAATACATTCTGGGTCTCCCAGGAGCAACAATGAGACCAGCTAATTTAAATCCTAACATAACACATAGCTTTTATGATAGAAGATATGTGTGGGATTGTTTTTTAATGTGTGTAATGTTGTATAGGTAACCCATGTGGTCACAGCTAGCATGGCTATAGATTCTTGTTGTCATAGAAAACTGGCCAAGTAGAAGTTCAATACGATTATTTATAGTCATCCGGAGTAGTTAATGTTTACTTTGAAATCTTCCCTACACTGATGTCTTGATTTAATTTTAAAATCTAAAAATAAATCTACCCAATGAAGAATAGATGAACTAAACCTCATTGGATCAGTCTGCTGAAAGGAGCTTGAAAGCATTATATCAAAGCAGAATAATTTCAGTATTCTAGTGTCACCCATTTCATTGTTCGGATGGTTTACTTAATGCATGCAGCCTAAACTGTCTCATTATTTGTATTTAATTCTGTTAAACTTTAATTCCAATATTTCTCCCCCTAGTTGCATAAAGATGATAGGATATCTTTATTGCAGAGATACATTTGTAGATACATTTGTATTGTGCACAATATATTGTTTTTAGAGCTGCTGCAGAAGCCGCGCTTTGAAATAAAAGGAGCAATCCACACATGATCACAGCCAGTACACATGAAAGCTTTGTCAATTTTTGCCCCCTGCCCTCACTCTATGCAGCAGGCCCACTCGCCCTCTGACATCTGTCCTGCTTTGATGTTCACAGGGGCCATTTGTGAGGTCCAGATTGATGAGTGTCAATCACAGCCATGTCTCAATGGCGGTAGTTGCCACGACTACGCTGGTGGCTTCACTTGCACCTGCCTGCCCGGTTTCCAAGGACACCAATGTGAAATCAACATTGACGAGTGCCAAGAGCAGCCATGCCAAAATGGGGCGCTGTGTATAGATGGGGTGAACGAGTAAGTGGCACATCTCCAGTCGCTGGAAATAAAATATAGTATCTCTTGCCAAGTGTTAAAAGACAAATGGTTTTGTACTGTACAGATTTCCTAATATGTTTCGACTTACAAACAAAGCATGGAGGAAATACTCTTATTCATTTACCTCATGTGATTTGTGAATCCTTGCTTGTTTTAGCTCCAGCTGTGACTGCTCTCACCCAGCCATCACTGGCAGACGCTGTGAGACCCCACTCCCAGCCTGCCTCTCTGACCCCTGCTTCAACAGCGCCACCTGCCAGGACAACCAGGGTGACTACAGCTGTGACTGCTGGCCAGGTACATGAAGCACTTCTCTGGATCAAATATTAGGGAAAACAATGTATTTCTGAGTTTCAGCTTTTGAAGTTTTAAAAGGTATGTATATTAAATATCAAGAGATATGGGTCTGGCAAAAACAGATCAGATGAAAAATGAATTTGTGAGCAGAGAATGAGTCGAAATATCTGCTGTTGAATAATTTGGCAAGGACAGAAGTATGCTAAAAGGTCCCACATTGTAAAAAATTACATTAAAGCTAGTAGAAACCCAAGATACAACTATGAAGCCGAAAATTAGCATTATGTCCCCTTTAAAAATGAATCCGACCATAATTAAAATAAGATAAGATCAAATAGACCTTTGTTAATCCCCGTGGTGAAATTCACGACTTTGAGCAGCAACAGGGTGATATTGAAAAACAGGACAGCACAGATTCACTCAAGATTAATACAATTAAAGATACAATTACAATGATATACAGGTAAGTAACTGTTAAAATAAGAAATTAATTAAATGAACATATGAACATATTTGAGTCCGGATTGTTAAATATATTTATATGTATGTGTGATAAAAACCAATAATATATACAAGTTGGAAATCAGTGACCCAAAATTTACAATTAACTCCATTAAAAAGTATTAGTAGTGAAACAAAATTGAGAAAAGACAAGAAAAAGTAGAAACAAAGGAGAGCTGCTAAACAGGCTGCCACTCACGGTGGCGCCAAGTAAGACGATTAATTAATTAAGCTTACAGCTGCATGAAGCCTCATTCAAACATAAGTTCTGAGTAATTTACTTAATCAACACGTGATATTATTTGTATGTATAATATTTGTGTTAAAATGTGCTGTTAAACGGAAACATCTTTCAAATGGCCAACACTTTCTAACATTCCAGGGTTTGAGGGGCGTCAGTGTGATATTGACATCAACGAGTGTGGCAGCCAGCCCTGCATGCATGGAGGCCGCTGCATGGAGAGGTCGTGGCAGCCTCTGTATGGCAGCGAGCCTCTGCTGCCCGAACACTACGACCAGCAGCATGCTGCGGGCTACATCTGCAGCTGTCCTCCAGGAACTACAGGTAATTACATTATCATTATGTCTTTCACAGGTCTATTAATATGCACAGTAACATGTCTGAGCAGGAAACTTACACAGGAATGGAAGCAATAGCAAGTTGAAAGGGTACATCCAAACATAGGAATATATGGCTATTATTCAAAATACATATTCAAAATATAGAATATAAATCTATATACTGGCACACAAAAATGGACAAACATATATACCTTAACAGGTGAGGCAAACGATGAGGCTGTTCAGTCAAAGCTGTTAAAGGTCAGTCTCTTCCAGCAGGGGATTCCAGGGAAGCATTGTGAGAGTCAGGTTTGCTATTGCCAATCTGATTTTAGCGACCCCCAGTGGTAGAATACAAAACACTTTTATTTTATTTTATCTGTGATGTTTTAGTCACACAGTTGTCCGTGTTATATTATGTATGTTTTATGTACGTATTTTTGTCTCACTGCCATACTGTTGTGTGTAGTTTGAAGTTTGAGTGATAAGGTGAGGCACAACTTATACTATCATATAACAAATTACCTAAATTAGTAGTTGGGTTTATGACATTTGGTCTGCAGGTCATATAATTGTGAATAATCCATATTACATTTACCACATTTACACTTTCACAGTATATTGTATGGTGCATTGTTGTCAAGAGAAGATGTTTCCTATGGCAGGTCGTTACATCAGATTATACTTTTCAGTTGCAAAGGCAGACAATTCTAGTTTTCTGATTACACAAGACTTGATCTTACTATGTAGGTAAGACGGTGAGCTGCTGCCTGCTGAGAGTTGTGTTCTAAAAATTGACTATCTGCCAGTCACTGTGTTACTGATTCAGTAAGGTGGACAAATAGCATTAGCCTAATCCCCAGGATCTGGCTTTGCTGGTCTCCTGACTAGAACCACTCAGCCCTACATTGTTGTAGCGAGGTAGACAAGGAGCAGACCTCCACTGGGATGGCATGTACACACACAAACTAATATGTTGCAGTTAGAGGAGTCTGGGGCTATCCTGGAGGAAAAGGTGACGGCATGATGTGGACACCCGCACCATGGATTTGGGGGATTGTATTGCTTGGAACAGGTAATAACAAGGACCTTTTTTATTAATAGATATGGGTTTTAGTAAAGGTAAAGGTTTTACATAATAGGTATTTCATTCTTTTTTTCTGTTGCGGGTTCTTCTACCAATATTGAACAAATACATGCTGAAACTTAATTGTTCTACAATTTCCTGTGTTGTACTATAATCTATAGTTGTTGCATCATATGGCAAAGGGCCTACTCATTGCATTCATTTTAGCTTTAAAATCCAACCACTTTTCTACATCACAAATTTAAAATGCTGATCCATACTGTATACAGCATATAGCATAACCACACGTACATTTCTGGAGATAAAAACATGCACAAAAATTAACAAAGCTTTCAGATAATATTAAATGTGCAAGACATAAAGAGTAATACACCCCACAAGCATTGAACACTGGTTTGAATACCTGACAATTTGACTTTTGCTCGGGCAAATTTAACATTGTGTTTTAGGCCCCAATTATAGACTATTACAAGTGTATGAGTGTGATTTGATGGTTGTAAACAGGGAGATCTATTTCCTACAACACCACTGAACAAGGAATAATGACACTGCAAGGATGACATCCTTTTCTAGGCTGACCCAGAAAATTACCATTATACTCATTCCCTTGACAAAAAGTCAATGGAATTATTTTATTTGGGTTTTGGATTATTGCAGAAAATAATCTACGGGCCAACAAGACATTACATGTTTTTTTCAGCAAGATCATAAATAAAAGCTTTTATGATTTCTATAGCGTGAATGTAATGTTTGGCTAGAAATATACGACAGGACATCAAGGACGCATGACTTCATGTCAACAGCGCTAAGCTAAAGGATGACTAGGGTTTGTCATGATCATCTAATTTAACCACTTGTTAGCAATCTTTTTTAAGGTTGTCAAATGTCCCAGGTTCTCAATTGGGGTATTTACTGACACACTTAATAAGGTAGAGCAACATGTGAACATCTCTTCTAAGCTTACTTAACCACACATTTCAGGCATCTTATCAAAAAACCATTGACTTCAAGGCAAGGGAACCGGACGTTTTAAAATGCTTACTCATTGGCGGGTTTTAGGATTCAATTTTGCACACATTTCAGTGGAAAAACCACAGATACTGCATTGGTGCATTTGCAAATTTGGTGCAAGTTTTTTGATTAGAAGCTTAAGACAAAAAAGAAAATCAGCATTAAGAGGAAGGGTAAAAAGGAGCAAGACTAAGAGGCATCTAATGGTGAGGTCGCAGATTGGAAAACAGCTGAATACCCCTCCGCTTCCACACATTGTCCTTTAGGTAACATTAAAAACTTAAATGGCGGATTGCAGTGAAGACGACCTGCTCCATGTAGATATAAAAGGCTTATTCTAAGCTAACCAAAACAAAAATCCTTAGATGGAAACATTATGATGAATAACCAATAAATCCTACTGGTCTTCTAAAAAGGTTCACATTAAAAGTTTAAGAGCACCTTTTGGGGCGGAGGAAGTGCAGTGAGCCAGTTCACATGCTTGCACCAGCGCGGGACAGTCGCCACCGACAACAGACACCACAACTTCACTTTGCAGCGATAGGCTTTATCAGCATTGTGTGAACTTGTTTGTCAAGGTCTAGAATGAAACAGAAATGAATTAACATGCAAAGTCCAACACTGCAGCTGTAAGTTGTTTAACGACAGTAACACGGTCTAAGGGGATTTGAGTTTTTATTAGTTTTTTCTGCTTTCTTTTGCTTACAGGTTCCCTCTGCCAGGAGGTGATAGACCAGTGTGACCCCAGTCCCTGCCACAATGGGGGCAGTTGTGAGAGCCATGTTGGAGGTTACATGTGCCACTGCCAAAAACAGAGTCATGATGGCGTCCTTTATGGAGGTGTAAACTGTGATGTGAGGATAGAAGGCTGTGAGGGACATAAATGTGAGAACCAAGGCTCCTGTTCTCCTTTCCTGTTGGATGGGTTTAATGGATATACCTGTTCCTGCTCACCTGGTTACACTGGACCCGTGTGTGGGACCCCCACCACCTTCTCCTTTGAGCGCAGAGGCTATCTGCTGCTGCAGAGTCCCCTGGTGGATTCTGTGGTGTCCTGCAACATTACCCTCAGCTTCAAGACATCTCTACCAAGAGCGTTGTTGTTCCAGAGTAACAGCAGGGGGCTGCTGCTGAGTCTGGAGCTGCACGAGGGGCAGCTTCGTCTCACACTCAGGAAGGAGGCCTCTGCTGGGGATGAAGCAGAGAGCCCAAGCCAGGTCCTGGAGCTTCCACACAATGTCACAGATGGAGAGTGGCACACTGTGGAAGCAGTGCTGGGGGGCTGGGTGCTCAGTTTGACTCTCTTGGATGATAATGGGAGCTGTGGGAGCCAGTCATGTCACCAGGTGGCCTCAGTCCAAAGCAGCATGGCCAGGCTGGTGTCACCTCCTCAGAACACTTTTATTGGAGGAGTGCTTCAGGACTCAAATGCCCCGGGTGAGGTCTCTCCACTTCCAGCATTCATTGGATGCATGCGGGATGTGTTTGTGGACTGGCAGCTCATTGTCCCCGGGGAATGGCTGAGCGACTCTGCTGTTAATGTGTCCCCCGGCTGCAGCCACAGGGACCGCTGCCTGGATGTGCCTTGCCAAAATGGAGGACAGTGTGTCAACCTGTGGCAGGGCTATCAGTGTCGATGTCCAAGGCCTTATGAGGGACAGGACTGTGAGGAGGGTATGTTTTCAGTATTCAACTAATAGACTTTAGCAGGACAGTCAAATAGCAGCAACGCTAAGTAAAACACTTTATTTAAGTTTGAGATATGAAATTACCAAAAGCAGATATAGATCTCTTTCAACTTTGAGATTGGAGGGGAATATAGCAGGTCACTCTCACCACTCTCTAGAGGCTAATTAGATACGACCTAGTTACTGGTGATTAATAAGAGATAAGGATTTACAGATGAGGCCAATAAAAAGCCACAGTAATGGACGGAGTCAGAGATCCTCTTATCTGGCATACTGGATTAAGGTTATAAGGGATTCTATTTTGGAAATATACAGAACATGGAGACAGTAAACTGTTAATTATTCTGATTTAAAAACACGTTAAAATAACCAAGTAGAATGATAAAGTGTTTATATGAGTCACTCACGTTCCCCCTGGTAATATTGAACAGTTCACCGAGGACATGTATAGCCTCTTGAGTTTATCCAAGCAGATTACCGATCACACACAGTTACTCGCATGTTAACAAATGCTCACCTGCACACTAGCACCGACACGCATGAACCCTGTTCATATGACCTTTCACACATTGCATGTGCTCCCTGCTTTAACTTTGTGTGTTCCCAGTCTCCTTGCTGCTTTATAAGGTGATCATCCCACAGTGGAAAGTGCTGACATTGGAAATAGAACATGAGGGCTGGTGGCTGCTGAAATGTCCTCTTTAGTTACCTGTTCTTCTAGAAACCTTGACATAAACTGCGTCAATATTAGTCCCTACATGTTCATTTATCCTGCAAGAATTTAAATCAATCGAAAATTACAGTATCGTTTAATATTTGGTTTGGACAGTTTGCTCTCCACAGATCAGAAAAAACAACACAAAAACGAATAAATGCTATTACAAGTTTGATTTGTGAGTGTAAGCAATTTTTGTACTGTGGTGGATAGTGACATTAAGTTACATGCACCCCAGCTCTCTTATATCTTTGGTCAAGTTTTAAGTTTTTCCTCCTACCTTTGCTTTTTCCCTATTTCAAAATGTTAAATATATCCTTAAATGTATACAACCTTACACTATGGCATAGCTGAAAAAGTCAAGAAGGTTTTTTTCTAAAGCTTGCAAACAACCAAGTCACTTTTCTCTCGTCTTTAACCTGAAACATTTTGCGGTCTAATCTTATTCACCTTTTTTGCAGAACATGTGACGACGCGCTTTGGAACCGATGACTCTCAAAGTTACGCATCTTTCACTGTCACCGATGATCTGGCTGATGGCCTCTCCATCTCCCTCTTCCTGCGCACACGGAGGAACAGCGGACTCCTCCTGGCGCTCGCCAACAGCAGCAGCCAGTATCTGCACCTGTGGCTGGAGGAGGGCAAGGTCACAGTTCAACTCAATAACTTTGCGAGCCTGAAGGCGGAGAGTGCGATCAATGACGGGGAAGTCCACTTTGTGAGTGTAGAGTTGGAGGAGGATCGTATGGCGCTGTATGTAGCAGATCAGAAACAAGGAGATGTAGCAGTCAGGACGATCAATGTCCAAGCCGGAGACACTGTGTATGTAGGAGGTCGCTCTGAGAATCGGACGACTTCAGCGTTTGGTGGATATTTTAAAGGCTGTATTCAGGACCTGAGGATCAACGACAGGAGGCTGCAGATGTTTGAGTTGGACACCTCAGTGAGATCTTATCCTCTGAAGTTCATAACAAATGTGACTGCTGGATGCTCTGGGGACAATGCCTGCAGTGTGAGTATAAGAGTTTTAATCCTCTTTTTAGTTATATTTGTTTACCTTTTAATATCAGCGTTCATTGACTCTTTTTTAATGTGAAGTAGAGTATGCAACACTGGACTTCAAAGTATATTCTGCCTCAAATGAGACTCACTCTTATAATAGCATTTACATACAATATTGTCAAATCTCATATTTCCAGCAAGGGAAACAGACACTAAATACAATTAACTTATCAATGTCTCATCCTCAGATGAACCCATGTCTAAACGGTGGGCTGTGCTACTCCATGTGGGATGATTTCACCTGCACCTGCCCTCCAAAGACAGAAGGGCGGCGCTGTGAGGAGGTCAGGTGGTGCGAGCTGGCTCCTTGCCCCCCAGACTCAGAGTGCAAGATGCTTAACCAGGGATATGAATGTAAGTGGTGTCAAAGATTTCAGCTGTTACAAGCAGGGGTGGTAATGCAAGTCATTTGAGAGACGTGCAGAGAAGTGAAAGTCACAAAGCTTGATAGGCAGATTGCAGGTCATAAAGCCATGTTCAGACCAACACATTTATAATGAGGTGGAATTTACTAAAAAGCTCCCTTTAAACAATGAGCTCACTTTAATCCTTATTATTGGGCAAGTTTTTCTCCTTGACCTATTTCCTTTGTTACTTAAAAGCCCCTAAAGCCAGAGAGTGGGTTGTTTGCCTCTTAGACTTACTGACATTCTATATATGTTACCTAATCTTGTCCTTGTTTGTGGAGTTGGTCATTTGTGCTCTGCTGTAATTGGCCACTATGTAAACTAGTTATTCAACATGCTTAGTTATATACTGGCAACAATCTGCACACACAGTGTACTGTGTCTGCTCCGTAAAGCAGGATTGGCTTTAGGTCAGCTTATCCTTTTTATGCTGGGATTAGTGATGATTGGTGTTGTTTCCCGTCTGTCCTGTCAGCCCCCTCCATGCTCAGTAGCAGAGATATCTGCTCCTGGTGACCCCATTTAGCTGCCCAACAGGATTTTATTGTCATCAAACATGACCATGCCATTCTTTAATAACATTGTTGTATTTGAAATATTTCGATTATAAATCATTGCTCTTCCCTGATGCCCTTGTTGTACTTTCATGCATAAAGCCAGTAAATAATACAATACAAAAAGCAAACTGACAAAGTGTTAGGGGTGCAACAAGGGAGTGTAAATGTGTATACAGTACATTATAAAAAACTAATACTTTCTCTAATCTCCTAGGCTACTCCAATGCAACTTTCCTGAATGAGAGCACTGTGTTGGTTTACCGGGGAAACGGCCACATATCCCGCAATATAACAAACCTCTCCCTAAACCTACGCACACGGAAGCGTAACACGGCTATTCTCCACGCAGAGAAGGGCTCCTCTTTCCTCACACTGTCCATCCAGGGTGGTTTCATCTTCATGGAGCTTCAGAGCAGCAGTGGAGAGAACAGAACGGAGGGGGAGGGAGAGCAGGCTGTGACCGTGGTCAGCCTCAGCAGCAGGACGAGTGTCAGCGATGGAGAGTGGCACAGCATCAACCTGCTGATGGCGGCTTCATGGGCACAGAGCTCCCGCTGGACTCTGGTTCTGGATGAAGAGATAGAGGAAGCCAGCACTTCCAGGATGCAGGGAGGCAACCTGAACTTCCTCAAGCAGGGCGTGGACATCTTCTTAGGAGGCCTGGCCCCTGATGCTGGGTGGTCCCTGGCTGGGTGCCTGGGCACAGTGGAGCTGGGGGGCATTGCCCTGCCTTACTTCAGCTCCTCTGATGTGAACTTTCCACGCCTACAGGAGGAGCGGTTCACCCGGACCTCCCTGCTGACCCCCCTCCACGGCTGCAGCGGGGCCCCAGTGTGTGAGCCCAACCCCTGCCTGAACCAAGGGGAGTGTCAGGACCTTTTCAACATCTTCAACTGCAGCTGTGCCACGGGCTGGGCCGGGAGGCGCTGCAGCTTCTTCACCGACACATGTGCTTCCAGTCCGTGTATCCACGGCAACTGCAGCGTCAATGGGCTGACCTACAAGTGCAGCTGTGAGTCGGGCTACACAGGCATGGACTGTGAGGAGGAGGTGGATATGTGTGAGAACCACCTGTGTGCCCATGGAGGAACCTGTCTGCAGGGAGTAGACAGATACGCCTGCCTCTGCCCTGAGAACTACACTGGATCAATTTGCAAGTAAGTTCAGGTGTTGGCTCACCAGAGAAGATCAAATAAGTTAGAACAAAACAGTGCAAAAGGCTTGTGCGAAATACAGACCAACAGCAGACCAACAGCAGACGAGAAAACATAATAAATATTCTCTGTTCCAAACATGGCTCTTCCATGAACCGTTTTGAGCGCTTAGCTAGTTAGTCAACACAAAATACACAAAGAAATGCTCCAATTTGCACAAACAAAGGAAATTCACCCAAACACAAATATAATCCTTCAATGTAAATGTCTCCACATCTCTGCCTCTGTGCAGCATTTCAACCACGCCTGCAGTGAGCGTCTCAGATGCTGCATTTCTATTCTAGTGTCAGCCAGAAAGGCCTCAGTGTGCAGCGGTATCTCACTACACAAGGCTCTGTGGTTCGGAGCCAGTTTCTTTCCCCTGTCATCTACCGTTTGCCTCGGAAAACCAACAGGGGAACGCCTCGGAGCATTTATCCTGTAAATACACATCCTCTTGCATTTTGCCTCCTTTGCACAAGGAAAACCTTTGCAAGTGTCTCGCTAAGACAAGCTGCACATCTCCCTTTACTGGGAACATCTATGCTGTAAAGTTTTCATCAAAATGACTTCTTTTTGTTTGTGTCTTTTGTTTGTGTCTCCTTCTATCCCCTCTCCCCCTCTTCCTTTCTGTCTGTCTCCAGTGATCGCATTGAAGAAATTCCGTGGTACATTGTTACATCACGAAAAGCGTAAGTTGTTTTTTTCTTCCTCTTCCATTTCTCAGGTGTCTCAGGTCTTCGTGTTAGATATTCGTCTCTCAAATGTCATGTACGATGTCTCCGTTTCTTTCGTTTAACTGTGTGCAACAAAATGCCAAGCAAAGCTAATATTAACGCTTCCTTTGACACCGTTTGTCTTAAAATAAATACCAAATGTTTCAAATGAGTGACAGCTGTAAATCAAAAATGATTTCTGGATTCTAAGTGTAAACTTCAAAAACAAAAATGGTATGCCTTTCAAAATAAAAAAGCCTGTATTTTGTTACCTTTGAGGGATGAGTTCAAAGTTGCTTCTGGCAAACAGAAGGTTACAGGGGCCAGGAGAGAAATGGTTGGCGTTTTAATTCCTGTACATGTGTTTTGACTTTTTGATTGTGAATAGTTGCCAGAGGTTTTTTAATCGTATTAGTGTGGCCCCCCCCCTAAGCCTCTGTGTCCCCCCTGTGGGGAGCTGCAGGAGGGCATGCCCCTGCCTGGCTGATCCTTCTGCTTCCAGCAGACGTAAAGACGCCAAACGCCTCAATACCTCAGATATTACTGCTTGAAATAAAAACAAGATAACTTACTTGTCTGTACCTTTTTGCATGTCTGACTGTCTCCTACCAGACGGCCTATGCGGCCTGTTTCTGTGTGTGGAGATGACACCAGGAACTACACCTGCTTCAATGGAGGCAACTGCACAGAGCGAGAGCTGACCTGTGACTGTCCATCCGGATTCACTGGACACCGGTAGGAAAGAAAAATATATTATTAAATCATTGTAAATAGCATTGGCTATTCTTCCTGGGGTCCTCACACACACAAAACATACATAAACATACAAACAACAAAGCTCAAACAAAACAGCTCATAATTTCATGCGATTTAGATATGAAGTGAAAACTAAAATGGTCATCCAATTTTAGCCATCATAAGGCCAAACAGAAAACAAATACAAATAATTGTACATAGTAATAAATACCTTACACTTCTATTGCCATCATTATTGACTAAACTAATATTTAATGTTAACGCATGTTTACTAAGGTTAATCCTCCCTGCAGAGCTCAGATGCTTGAGGAGTGCCCTTAAACAGCAGAGCATTTTCCTCTTCAGAGCCTGTTTAAAGAAAGATTTCTATAAATGGTCGATAACACAATCAATAAGCCAAACATATAATACATATGTACATATCAACGGTGTCCCTGACTGAATTGTGATGTTGTGTCTGTAGGTGTGAGCAGGAGACTGATGAGTGCATGTCCAACCCCTGTCTAAACGGAGGCTACTGCCGCAACCTCATCAACATGTTTGCCTGCGTGTGCGAAATGAGCTTCGCCGGAGAAACGTGCCAGACGGACGTAAGCGACGTTTACTTTTACGTGGCCATGCTGCTGTGGCAAAACCTCTTCCAGCTGCTGTCCTTCCTCATCCTCAGTATGGACGATGAACCAGAGGTGGACTGGGGAGGCATTGACTGAGTGTGTGTGTGTGTGTGTGTGTGTGTGTGTGTGTGTGTGTGTGTGTGTGTGTGTGTGTGTGTGTGTGTGTGTGTGTGTGTGTGTGTGTGTGTGTGTGTGTGTGCACGCACAGTGGGGTTTGTGAGTGCATATGTAGAGGTGGTTTCCCACATTAAGCAGGGGATGAGGTATTTATGACGGCAGACTGCACACATTAGGGTTTTCTCTAGTTTGACGTCAGGTAATCGATACCACAGAGCTGTTTCTGTGCCTTAAAATTATACCATCAGTAGCACTTTATTCTTTTTTTTACACATATTAATTTTAAATACTTGCTGTAGAAAACACATTTGATAATCTCCTTCAAAACCAACAGACAAAACACAGTTTAGGCAGTGGTTGGGGAGGTATCTAATTTCAGCCAAATTGGACTCCCACTATTATCTTTCATATATTTTGAAGCTCCATAATCTTTAGCCATTTTGTATCTTTTGATTTTGTTTCTTTAAGGCTGGCTGTGTTTATTGAAAAATATTTACAACTGATGAGCTATAAATTCTTCATCATTCGTAAAATTAGGTTTTTTTCTCTTTATCCCTCAAGCAAGATATGTAAAACAAGGTTAGTTTTAAAATACTAATCTTTAAAATATCCATCTTAACCTACAATATTTATACATTGACTTTCCCTAGTAACATATTTTAAAAGGTTATACAATACACTTTATTATCAATAAGAGAGGACCAACTGCTCATAAGTTAGCATCCAACTGCAGATCATTTACATTGATTATTAGTGTTGATCATTTGACTTGATACTTGATTGACAATACCTTCATTTAATTGACAAATTGTGTCCCGGGCCTTTAGTCTATTGAAACGAATAGACTAACTGATTTATCAGATAATTGTGTTCTGCGTGAAAGTGCACAGGATAGTAACTGTGGTCTAAAGGGACGGGTAGTCTACATTGAATACAGCACTTTGTGATGCAGTAAAGAACATTATAGAATATGTATTTATAATGTTTGTCATTGAAGATATGCTGTCAGTCTTGAACTGGATTCTGGGAGCTCCATGCTGATAAATGTGTGAACTATCAAAAACAGTGTTGTAGAAACAAAGGCACCTAGAGGAGTTGGGAGACGGCGAGATGTCTCACTTTGTTCTTGATGTGCGTTCAGAGCACTGCGGTGACTGACTGACTGCGTGTTGTTTTGTACCCAAATACGTTTTTTGTCTCTAAAGCTTCCCGGGTGAGGCGAAGCTATTTTAACCCGAAACATTCTCAGTGGCTCTGCTTGAACGGTACCTATCAACATTCCCCATGCTGTCGTGGTCAACATTTCGTAACACTCCTAATCATTGTCGATTCTTCATGGACTTGTTTGTGTTTTTGTCTGTCTTTTAGTCTTGTTGTGCTGACATGACTGTTACTTCTCTTGTTTGTACGCTTTCTTTCATAATATTATGTCCTCATGTCCTGTCTCTGTCTTTGTTGTTGTCAAATTAAAAAAAATCTCACCGGCCTTGTCTGTCTTCGGTCCTCTTTTCATTTTCCTCAACTAATTGTCTTCAATCATCACCACACTTATTTTTTTACAAATTCTTTCCTCCATTTCCTCCTGTACTATAGATAAACTTAAATTGAAGTTGAACTGCTGTATAAATGCTTTTATTGATTTCCTCCCTGTGTATCAGTGTGTGTCGGGGAGTGAAGGAGCAGAGGCTGCAGTCCGGTGGCTTTCCTCACACTCAACACTTTATCCCTCTTAACAAGATGTTGTTTGAGAAGATCCCAGAATAGCCCAAGTTCATAGAGACACACACGCAGCCAAGGCGGAGTGCAAAAGAGTGCAAGCACCTGTGTCTAAATACCTAATGTGCTGTTAATGTATAGTTTGGGACCTGCACATTGCGGTTTAACATGACATTCACCTGTAAAGCAAGGTTAAATTGTAGTTTCCTAAGTCTTCAAATCCTTAGAACAATCAGGGGTGAGGATCATAACACCTCATAACATGCTCCCTCTCTTAATGGGTGCTGGACTATTGTTTTAAAATATGCCTATTCTTCGTCAAATAAATGGTTTTCTTATAAATGTGTTGCCTTAATGCCCAACATCTGTGCCTGACTGCTCTTATGGTTTAATGATGTCAATTTCCTGCAGCCATGTCTTAAGATGGAGTCTGTTTCAGCAGCAGATCGGTATTTATTGTTTTCATTGAGCATTTGAAACATTTACATAGATCTAATGTAATGTTCAGTTAAACCATGTAATCCATATACAGTTGCTCTCCTCTTTCGTACACCTGCCTCCTCTCTTCCATCTCATATTTTCTAGTGTTTGCGTGTGTGTGTGTGTGTGTGTGTGTGTGTGTGTGTGTGTGTGTGTGTGTGTGTGTCCTAGCACAGCTAGCCCTAATAGTGAGGAAAGAGGGGGAGGAAATGGGAAGCAGTTTTTCAGCGTCGGCACTGATGTGGCCATCCTTTGAGGGAGCGGGTGAAGCAGAGGGAGAAATGTGCTGTGCCAGCGAAAAAAGCAGCATCTGGTGCTGAAGTGCAGTTTCAGCAGAGAGCTGCTGGTATTCACAGAAGTTTGGTCTGCTTCACAGAAACATATGAGGGCAGCTTATCTGGCAGGTGCACACACACACACACACACACACACACACACACACACACACACACACACACACACACACACACACACACACAGCAGGTAGATAGTGCTGACAGCAGGGAAGCATTGCTGTGTGTGTAGCTGCTCTGCTGAGGCTTCAGGGTGGCCTTGCCTTGTACCTCAGAGACTGGTTAGTTAGACATTTCCGTGTGTGTGTGTGTGTGTGTGGGTGACTGATGGCGGGTCCTGGCTGCAGGCTGCTCCGGCTCGCTGGTGTCACACTCACTCTGACAGCCCACTGTGGTGCAGTGACAGGTAAGCACTTTCAGGGAGTCAACAAAGAACCTGAAGCAAGAGGAAAGAGAGGGTAATGTCTACAGCGTGAGTGCAGGAGTTATTTTTTGCCTCGGGATATGGATGGTTGTATTTTTGTAAGAATTATGTTTCCAAGTTGATTGCTCAGTGTAAAGTTTGCTGACTTCTGAGATTTCTTCTTTTCATAGTCTTGTGTAACCTGACAGGTTCTGAAGGAGGCTTTAGTTTTAAACAGGGTGTCAGACAAAATTTGAAGTGTATTGGAGTGATACTGAACGCTGTTGTTGCTGTTGGTTACCTTGTAGCAGCCACTCAAGGTGTCACGACTCTCACACCAACCAGAACTACTGATGTAAGTCAATCTTCTCCGTCTTTGTTAATAATCTGCTACCTGGGAAGTTTTGATACGCCTTGATTCGCTTGGTTTGAATTTAGAGGTCAGAAATGTGTGTGTTTGCATGCAGGGTAATTGTGTTTCTGGTCTGTTTTGTAGCTGCTTGTGTGATGATCAAATGGCCAAAAGGCTGTAAGTTAAAAATGAATCTTAGCCGGTTTCACAAGTCATTCAAACGCTTCATGTAAAGCAGCTTCTCTTCCTGTTAGAAAAAAAGCATGTGTGTTCGTGTGAGCTATTTTTGTTGTGTGAGAGTTTCGGGTGGTGTATATGCAAATGGGATCATCAGGCAGCATCTTGCTCGTGTGTGTGTGATCCTCCACAGACGGAGCGTGCTACATACAACTCGCGAGTGGCTGCCGTGTTGGCACCGTGTCTGGTTGGCTTGGCGATAGTGGTGATGCTGGGGCTGCTGCTGGCCTTTGCCAAACTGCGAGAGAGGCGGCAGACGGAGGGAGGTTTGAGGCCGCGGCAACTCGATGCTCCTGGTGGTCGCAACCCACCTGCTGAGCTGGGAAACACATCCATCAGCACTTTGGCAGCTCGTGTGGAGCGCCTTGTGTAGAGGAGAAGTGTGTGTGAGTGTGAGAAACAGTGTGTGAGGGTACAGAAATAAGCTCCTCTAAACCAAAACGTTTGTTCCTGTCTGTTTCCCCTCCAGTTGACCTCTTCGGGTTCGACCTCTGACCTCTTACTGTCCATCAGTCTGGTGTCCGTCGTTCTGCTGCTGATCTTGATCCTCACCTCCGTCAGCCTGGTGGTGGCGCTAAATCGCCGTGCCACCCACGGCACCTACAGCCCCAGCCGGCAGGAGAAGGAGGGGTCCCGGGTGGAGATGTGGAGCATCACCCAGCCGCCGCCTATGGAGAGGCTCATATGACATGCACGCTGATAATGTGGTTATTATACAAATTAATGCTAATGATTTATAACTTAAAGGAATGCTTCACCCACACAATTATAATTTGTGTATCAATGACTCAGCCTGTGTTACCTCGAAAACGTTGATGTTTTGCTTTCACTGTGAAAGAAAGACTAAACAAACAGGAAATGATTGATGAATCAAGGTAACCCGGGATGAGTAATACATGTTTTTAGGGTGAGGTATTATTTTAAAGAATATCTGCAGCCTGGATATAACCGGGGTCTTCCTTTCCGCTTTAAAATACTGCTGTCTTTCTTCACATGCTGGAAGACTATCGGATCTTGTGTCATTTCTTTGTGTAATGGTTCGTCCCAGTGTTTCATCCATCTTCCTGGGATGTGTTGCACCTGGCTTCACCACCCAGCAGTTCATCCATCTAAATGCAAAGATTTCAGTTGAAATCGTATCGAGTCTATCATACCTATTAGTCTGATCAATCTTTTTTTTTACACACGGGTTTCATCTGCAGGCAGAATGAGTTAGACAGTTCTTCATTTGAGGATAAATATGTTTTTTTCCCATGTTCCTTAATGTTGAAAAAATTAAAGGATCAAAGTGTTAGTCCGTCTCTTAATCCCATTGGTTATACTGAAGACATTCATCTTTAAGAACAAATAAAAAAGGCTCTGTAATCTCCTAAATTAGCTAGGCACTGTCATTTTATATGAAGTGCTAAATAGTACATTTCTTAAGATCCGTTTTTATCTGCGGATTAATACACATTTGCTATTCAAGTCAATATTTAATGAAGCAACTCAAAATTAACTCAATTCAGTGTTTTGGGTCTTTTCAAGGTCTCTGACAATAAGAAAAATATAGAATACCACCATACTTATCCTCAAAATGCATTCACTTCCATCGATGTGTCTTCATTATTGCATAAAAGCATTCAAAATCCATTAGTGTTACATGTCTATACGCTGTTTCTTGCTGCCAGTTTTTATTTATTTTGAGGGTATATTTCAATAAGAAATACTCTCACTCCTCACTGACAGAATAATGTAATTTAGAAGTCAGGTTTTAAGAAACATTAGCTGAGAGTAGTTTCTTAGTTTCCTCTGGGTTGACTTGTATGTACTTAGCTAGCTGTAGTGTCATTTTAATTGTATATACCATAATAGTGATGATTTTGGTTTATCATGTTTGAAACTGTGAATTTCATTTCTACTTTTAATTGTTGGAAGCTATACAAAAAATGTTCTGGTTAATAAAGTTAATTTATTTTATGTCGACACAATGTTATGTATTTTCTAGTGTTGCTAACTGTATTACTGTTAGAGAGCATTAGCATTTTCTTTCTTTGTATGCAATAATAAATTCAGTGAACAGATATTCACACAGATTATTTCCACATCTGGTTGTATCTTTCTATGTAAAAAAAACATTAAAAGGTCCCCTATTATACTGTTTTTCATCAATATATTATAGGTCTCAGATATATACAAAACATGTCTCTGAAGTGTTTTGGCTCCAAACCAAACAGATCATGTCTGCGAGATATTTGGTTAAAAAGAACACAATGGTGCTCTAGGAGGAGATTCAGGTGATAAGGTGGTTGGTTATTGGCTAATGGTTACACAAAGCAAAAAAATCGTTATGACATCATAAAGTGGCCAAAATCTGATCAGCTCCTTTTCAGACAGGTTTTTATATCAATGCATCGGGAAAAAAAGTGAGCGCATGTTTTGTCCTGAAACTTTCAGAATCTCTTTACACAGAGGGGACACATGTTTATGCATAGAAGGCATGAAAAAGTGGATTTTGCATGATAGGTCCCCTTTAGAGTATAAATACAAATCCGGAGATGTATAAGCATGAAACAATATAATTTATTTTCAGTTCACAGTGCATACAGTTGTACCAAGTTACTCACCAATAGCACATTAGATTGACCTCAGTTTTTAAGACAGTTGTTTTCTCTTAAATGAGAACATGCAAGTGTGCACAGAATCAGACAATCAGTTAATGGCATATCGAAGAGTTAATAATCATTACAATACCCAAAAAGAGACTGAAAAAAGGTGTAATATGTCACTACGATGACAACTTCTTCTTAGAAGTGACGTTAATATCTTTGTGAGGTTGAGTGTTTTCACTCCATCAGTACCTCAGTTAACGCTGCTACACATCCGCCTACCACACTCCAATTTGTAATTTCAGGACCTCTATATATTTATTGATTACTCCATTTTTTGCAGTGTTAGTTATCCCTAGTATATTAACACATCTGCAGACATTGAAATGCAAATCACCTGACCTTTTTTTTTTAATTACCTTTAGTATTTCTTTCCACCTCTACGGTTAGATTTGAAGTAGAAATGTTTTATCATACTTAAAATGCAAGGCAGATGGCTCGTAAGTCCACAACACCTATCGCAAGGCAAAATAAATGTATAGCGCGAGACCCAACGTTGTTTCCATCATTCTCAATTTGATTGAAGCTCTAAATACTGAAATAATAATTAATACCAACAGAATAGACTGTCAAAACAAATAACAACAAAGAGGTACATACATGCAGATACAACAATGAGCATTGTACCGTTTACAAGCAAGCGCCAGTCTCTGCTGATTCTGATTAGAAGGGGTCGAAAGCTTTCCAACATGAATGGCTACACGGGACATTTGTTAATATTCTCTATTTTTTTCTTCCAAAAATAAAATCTAAAACATTCAAATATTAGGTGTAATTTTTTCTTTACAACGTACAACACCAATCATATATTATCCATGTAAAATAAACTCAAGCCAGCAAAAATACACATCTATTCAGTTGAAAATAAATGTTCCTCAATATAGAATCAACTCCTCTGAGAAATGTGTTTTTTTAAATAGAGTAAGCTCAGAACAAGTGTTTTAAAAAAAGGAATAAAATAAACACAAATGATACAAATAATCACTTAAAAGAACCATTCAGAGAAAATCTGTTTAACAAAGAGAAAAATATCCCAAAGTAATTCAAAGATCTTCTATTAAATTCTCACCAGCCACCGCAGCAGAAACACTGGACTGCAGCCCAGATGGAAACAAAAACAGCTACAACACAACGCTAGTACCCAAGGTCATTTAGCTCCGATTCTAAGGACAAAACCAGGTCTGTTTATCATATAAATTAAAAAATCTAAATGTTCCTTACTTTGATAAAAGGTGGTCTGAAAACATTGCACACACCTTTCTATAATACTGTACCTCTTTCTAATGACACTGGGTGGTACTCTTACTGTATAAGGCACACCATACACACTTTCTGTCACCCTCAGCTCACACACAGTTAAATAGACTTTCATATTTATTTATTTACGGACACATGAGGCTCCCCCCTACTAGAAACTAGATTGATTGTTATTATTTTTCAAGTAGAACTGTGCATTATAATGTCTGTTAAAGACAACTGACCTTTTTCTTTTGATAATTTGTAATATTTGCATAGTAAATATGTTTTTTTTTTAAAAAGTGTCTACAATGAGTAAGGCCAGTGCAGAGATTTTACTGGAGTCTGTTGTTTTTTTTCTCCTTTTTGGAATTACTAGGACTGTTTCTTGGGCTTTTAGAAGCACGCCAAAGACTTTATGAGCAAATCGTTAACGCAGTGCAGCACTAAAAAAGCAGAGAAATAGCTGCTATTAAACTGCCACACCGACTGGCGTCTGGCATAAATCATAAGAACAACGAACCATAAATGTAATAATCCCTACACAAGCACATGAAAAAGCTTTTCTTCTTTCCTCCGGGTATGTGGCGACGCAGAGAATGATGGGAACCCACAGTCTCTGGACGCAGCGTTCCTCTCCACAGGAGAGTCTCTTTTAGAAATACTATAGACTCTGTACACATTACATCCATGTAGCTTCTCTCTGAGGAGAACCGTATTGCTTCATTACAGTACAATCTTCAACCACTGCTTTGCATTACAGGGTGTGACTCTAACCTCCGAGGGCAGAGATTGCATTTCCTCCTGCGAGCACAGAAAGGGAGACAGACCCAGAGAACACTGAGTTATGTGATATGTCTGGTGACATTTTTCTAAATATATACTAATTATATGTTTACCTGTCCCAAACAAATGCATCTTTTACTCCTGTTTGAGTACCATTTTCTAAGAACTACAGTTCCCAGCTGTAAGGTGGAACTAAAGCTACATATTTGTGTCCCTATTCTTTTTTTTTTAATAGTACTGGTTTGGTATGGGAAATCAGTACACGGTGCATTGGAATTTGTTCCCAAAAATAAACACATAAATATATCACCAGCTGTATCCTTTAAAGTACACATTTCTGACATCCACTCCAAACCACAGTAGCTTCGAAAAAAACTGGCCGCCATTTTTAAGGTGGACAGTGCAAGTCAGATGTGCTGCAAGGACTACAAGGCAGAAACTTAGGAACATGATGGTGAAGAAAGAAAAGGACATGGAGCATTGACACTGGTATTGTCAGATCATCCTCTTAAACTTTTGAGATAATTTCCTCCTCTTCAGAGTGACAGGTGTGTCCTGAGGAACACAGAGAGGTTTCTCCATCTCATTATCTGGAATGCTATTTGAAAACAGCAGCTTAAAGCACATTATATATATATATTAACTATTCTATTATTCCAGAGAAATACAACTCTGTTTTAGTACTGCTACTGTAATGTTGCATTTAAGATCTAAGATTACAAAGTACCTGTATAGATTAAGACACCAGAGTATCAAAAACAAATCACATGTCCATTTAAGGCCTGGTGATATGAAACAGTTAGATCACACAGTGTTTAATTAACTCCAAAAGAAGAGTGGACTTTGTGTTGAAAATCCTGTCTCACTGTCCTTTTTGCTCAGTGATTTTAGTACCAGGTGGTCAAGGCTGAGTACAATTCTTATATCTACAAGTGCAAATGTATCTTGATCACGTGAAATGGTTTGGAACACAAAATAAAACAGACAATAACGTGACGAGGAGATATCGTCCCTTCATAAATCCTCACAAAGTACTGAGAGTTTTCTTATTTCATTCAAGTGAAGCTGGAAAGATCCTCCATTGCCGGCTGGATTGTTGGGCCTTTTTTTTTTCCGGAATTTGAATATAAATGTCGATTATTACAGACAGATATACTTTGATGAGCAGTAGACCCAACACTGGAGAAATGTCCTTCTTATCTAGTTGTAGATGTTTGTGTTACTTAGTGAGTGAATAAGGTGTATTTTCTTTAAACAAGTGAAAGAATCTCGCTGTACCTTGGCCTCAGTTTGTGTTTTTGAGGTGAGGTTCTCTAAGATAATTCACTAGTTTGAAGAGATTACAACTTTGTAAACTAACCAGTTGTTTTTGCTTTATCAGAGTATCCAATTCACTCAGAGGGAAAGTACCTAAATGGCATTGACAGTGAAAAATGTCACACTGTAGTGATATTATCATAACTTGTTACATTGCAAATACATGACTTTTAAGTTGTTTTCTTTTCAAATGAAGTGGAGAACTTGTTTTTTTAAATAGTTTTTTTGGTTTGAAGTAAAAAAATCTATTTAAAAAACAAGTACACATTTATTGGTTAAAACAAGTTCTAATAGTCTTACTACAGTGGCGGGTTTTTACACTTTTATCAAGAAAGCAAGGCTCTATTTTACACAGAAATGTCTTGAAACAAGGGAAGGTGTGCAAATCATTTCTGCTCTGAGGCTGTTTGTGTCTGTACGACATCATATTTGTTCAGAATGTTTCCTGATAACTGAGTGTTGAGATAAAAAAGCTCTGAGACTGTGGCTAGTATTGTGGAAGTATTACAGTGGAGAGATTTCAGTAGAACGTATGGCGTTTCACAGACAGAGGGTCTTTGAGGTCCCTACGCCTCGTCTGTGTTGTTGCTCTGCAGCGGGTGGGGGGTGTTGTTGCAGTGGACCTGGGACAGCTGCAGGCTGCTGTGGAGCACTGAGCCCAGGCAACACATGGAGTCAATCTCCTCCAGGAGGCCCTGATCCTGCACCACAGCCCCCCCCGAGCTTCTCCCCTGACCCAGGCACATGCCGAACCCCAGGAGCCCCTCCTTGGAGACCTCTTTCTCCCAGGGGATCTGCATGGCAGCGTGGCTGTGCCTGGACGGGCTGCCATCCTGCCGGCCCTTGCTGCCCTTCCTCTGGAGGGCCTTCTCCTGGTAGTACCTCACCGTCTCCTTGGACAGCACCTTCCTCCTCAGGATGCTGGTGGACGCGCTCTGGTTCTGTCCCTGAAGAGGGTCTGCGTTGCCTTGGGGGTCTGAGACCGTCCGAGCCCGGGCCGCTAGCACAGGAGAAGAGTTCGGCTGAGAACCGGGTGCTGGAGAACTGTAGGTGTGTGTGAGGGAGGGAGATGGGGGTGTAACTCTGTGGGACAGGGAAGGCGAGTAGGAGTAGCGGTCTCCTGGCTGTCGCACTGGAGGTAGAGGGTGGGGGTCCGAGTTGAGTTGGTTGGAGCTGTCTGCCTCCTGGAGCGGGGAGGTGGCTGTGATGCTGGGCACGGGGAGTTTCTTTGCCACCTTCAGGCTGCTCTTGTTGGGCTGGCGGCGGGGGGAGGGGGGGAGGTGTTTCCCGTGGACCGCACTGTCATCCTGGCCCATATTCCAGCCGCTCTGATCCCCACCCCCCCCACCGTCACTCTCATCTGCAGCAGGACATTCACTGGAAGGAGTGGGCTGGCTCTGGAACCGAAGAAACACAAAAATAACATTAAACCAATAACTTCATACAAATATTTGGTAGTTATAAAATACCTGTCCTCCTGAAAATTGTAGGGTGGAATCAATTTCCTTTACATCACCATTTTGCATTTTGATCTCAGACTCTTTTTGGTCTGTTAAATGTCAAAGAACAAATTAATGGTGATTGTTTTTGGTAGTCCAAAACACAAAGAGATTCCATTTAAATATGACAGGAGATATCTTCAAATGTGAGAGGCTATAGAGCATCTTCCGCCATTTTAGTATTTCAAATGACGATGAATAATAGATCATTTTTCTGGCAATCAGCTTATCATATAGTTTACTGATTGTTGCTGCTTTGGTACTGCTGACTGTCTAAGTGACACACAGACAGATAGGTGTAACCCTCTGTCCGTCATCATACCAATCGCCTGGTTGAATCTTATCACTGAGGCTTAGCTTATGTCAGTTGAAACAGAAACCTTTCAGATTTAACTCTTTAGCTGGGTTATCAAAGAAGTCTGTGATGGTCCTTCTTTGAAACTTTAGGCATGGGGTTGAAATTTACATATTTTTAAAAAGAATTAGAGACTTTGAGATGTTTTTAAATGGTGGCTGCAGTACCCCCAGTTTTGGGACTGGGACTCAAATGCTGAATAGTTATAACATAAAGAGAAGCTGTGAACCAAATATAAGTGAATTTAATTCATTTGAAATAACCCATTAAAAACCAAATACATTTTAAGACAAGACTGATGAAGCAAATGTCAAGCTTGTCTCTGTGTATCCATTTGTCCTCAACCCTAAAGTGTCAACTTTAACTCTTTCTGTTAGACCTCTTCGTCCTCTTTCTTTAAGTCCTAAATGGTCAATAATAACATGTCCTCTCATAATTTTGTCTCCCTCCGTCTCTCTTCCTCACCGAGGTCTTGTAGTCCAAGTCGTCCATGGACCTGAAGAAGTCCAGGCTCTTGGCAGCGCTGAGTTTGCCTTGCTCTATTGTCGTGGTGTTCAGAGAGTCCAGGATCTCCTCCAGCAGGTTCATCTGTCCGGAGCGAGACGAGTCCATGTCCAGTTCCAGCGAGTAGGAGTCATCGCTATCCTCAATATATGAAGGGACGTCCCCGCTGTCCTCTGACGAAAACCTGAGACAGAGAGAGGAGGTATTCCACTTTAATTCATAACATCACCATGTTTGAGAGCATCCAAAGCAGACATTGTGATTATCACTGAGGAAAATACTGTGATAACCAGTTCTTTTGAATAGAAGTAGTTCAACTGGATGAGTGACATTATTCTATTACTAAACATATCCACTTGGGGGCAGTATCACCATGAGTACGAACTGTGCTTGGAAAAGTGGCTTTCATCCTGCTATCAGCTATTCTTTAGTAAAAACGAATCCGTCAGCCAGAAAAAGTTCCCATATCTTGACATACATGACATCCAAACTTGAAACATGATGAAAGCGGCTTCAGTGCCAAAATGTAAAAGTAGGAGAACTCACTTGCTTGCACTGTCCAGCTCATCATCCTCGAGCCCGTAGCCAAGATCTCGAGGGCCCATGCCCATGCTCACGTGATACTTGTTGAAGTTTTGCTGTTAATGAGAACACAGCAAGAGGATGTATTAAGACACGAAGCATAACAAGATAAAACAATATAAGCAGACCCAGGGGCGTCTCAGCTTGAAGATAAACGGCTCCTGATGAACACCAAGTCTAAACGGGATATTCTGCTGAGGCTACAGCTTTTCAGAAAACGAAGCCCGATAGAGAAAAGATGCAGGTCTGTGTCTTGTTGGTCCCCAAAAGAGCAGCTTATAATGAGCCTGAAACCTTCAAAGTTGAGACTAAATTTGTCAAATTTGGGTCTAGGGATAAAATCTTTAAAATGCTCTGCCGCATTTTATTAAACTCAGCATTACTGTAAATGCAAACTAAAAGCAACATGGGTAACCACATTAATCATTTGCATTGTGACAGTGTTGCACGTGACTGTATTAGTTATTGCAGAGTGTTGAATGATCAGTGTGTACTGTAGTTGTCTGACACACAGGGTTTAATAAGCCACCTGTGTACCATATTTAATGGGCGGGTTAAAGAAGAGACAGGAGCTTTACAGAGCAGGGCAGCACTCTCCCCATGGGAGCCCAAATCTGCCCCAGGCCACTTATTAACATGCCTTCCACTCTGACGCACATGTTCCTCTCTCTCTCTGGATGCCCGTGTTCGCTTATGTTAACACTATCTCTCACTTTCCAATTTACACTCTTTGCATTTTGCCCAAATCCCTTCTCACATTTTGCTGCACACCTCCTGTGACTATGTTTACGGGAATATACGAAACTGTCCTTCAGTTCCAAAAGCACTTGAGGGGTACAGTAAGCAAGTTTAGATTTAGCTCCACCTCTCTGACTTCTCTGCATTTTTCTCTGCAGACTCACGTAGCCACATTATCAAAGCCCCGACAAAAAAGGCCCTTTAAAATCCTAAAAGTGTGTGAAGCACCGGGGTGTGCTTAAGAAGTGAAGACTTTAGTGTTTGTGAGGCTGCATTGTGGTTTTGATAAACGTGAATCAGAGACACAAAGGTGAAGAACAGGAAGAGACAGTTAAAGAGCGTCAAAAAGAAGAAGAAAAAAAGACCAAACCAGAATAAGAAGATGAGGAATTAATTCAAAAAGGAATGAAGGAAGTATTGAGAGGCGAGGAAAGACTCCTCAAAGCCCCTAAGAGTGATGGGATGGGGGGGAGGTCGGGGCAGTATTGGACCCGTGAACCAAGCCGGTCTTGATTAGCCGCCGCAGTGCCAGCCAGACAGGCGGAATGTAACGTGTGGCTGGCCTGGCCTCATTTAGGGCCCGTGTTCGGCCAGGGAAGACATACACACCCACATATACACACTCGGTCACATACGCACCCTATTACAAAAAAAAACACAAAGAGTTAAAGTGCCATTTTGTCCATAAAAGTCAGCGGAGGAGATGTGTGCAGTAGCCACTTAAGCCCCTCAGCCATCGAGCTAAACACGAACACATGTGGTGGCACTGCTGATTGGCCGAGCCGCTCCCCTTCCATGGTAGCTTGGAGCTATAATGAAAGACATTTCAGAGGGGCTCAGGCCTGGGATCCCTAAACAGCCTTTAATGGATTCCTGTGTCAGGGCAGTAAATCTGGGGCCAGGCTGATATGCCAGCCTGCCAAAGAGGGCCGACAGAGCGGAGATGCACCTGTGAGACACTAGGGGAGGGGGGGGGGGGGGGGGGGGGGGGTTTGGACACAAACAGTTACACACAAACACAACAAATATGCAACGTATGTACTGTTATTTAGACAGTTTAGAGGGCAGTGTTTAGGGAAGCAGGGCCTCTCTGTGTCTAGGTGTTTATTAAAGCAAGGTGAACCCAAACACAACCAGACACAGGTCATGAAGCCTGGCCCTCTGATCTCAGTTACAGCTTTGGTGCCGTCTACAAGAGGAAGTTCCATAGGGAGCAGTAAATGGATGGTACCTCACTTCACGGCTTTATCAATTTGTCATTCCCTCTCTTCACTGTGACCCTTAAGTGCAGCAGTTAAGATTAAACTATTTACAACCAAGCATTTTACGATAGTACGAGTGGGTTTATCACACTTTTCTTTAAATCTATCAACCTTTTGAATTCATTTAACTTCTAATGTAAGGAACAAAGTAAGATTTAGTCACTTGAGGACAATATATTGCTGCTCCTCAAAAGCTGTCAAAATCAACAGCATCACAACTAAATTTAGATGAACTGCGTGTCAATGTAAGAACAACAAAAATATAGAAAGACTCTTCAAATGTAGATATTCACGAGGAGATGTTCTAAACCGGTGCGAACAAGTCCTGTGTTAAAACAGCTCTGCCTCCCCAGGCCTGGCAGCAGATGATCATACTGTTTCTTCATTAGCTTCTTGCAGTCGGTTAAAGCGAAGGGGAAAATGAAAAAAATGTTTCTCCCCCATGCCTTCCTGTCTCCCTCCATCCCTTTGCTTCAGTGACAGATGTCACCGTTTCGGTCTTCCTGGCTCTCGCTTCCATTCCTCTCCAGCACCTCGCCACAAGTGAGACCCAACAGATCGCAGAGAGCGAGTCAGGAGGAGGTACAGCATTATTTCAACAATCAGGGTTTTTCACTCAAACTATCTCAATCAAGCATGTTCAAGAGGGTGAATATCCTCTTGTGTTCTTTAAATCTGAACATTATTTTGTAATCTTTTTTATGAGTTCCTGGTGAAAGAATTACCTTTAATTTGGGCTTAAAATGTATATCACATCCACTAACAAACCTTTACAGTGGTGGATTGTGGGCAAATGAGGGTAGAATTGTAAGCATGACTTACTTATCCTTTACTCTAACCCTTTAAACCCAGATATGAAATATATCTAAGGAGCCTTACATTTGATACAACAAATTACATTTACTGTAATGTCTGTGTTTATGAGGGGAAAATAGTTCATCACCATCCATTCGAGTAGCTGCATTTGGAGAAACAAACTTTCCTCTCCTCTTCTCTTCTTTCTCTGCATGACCGGTTTTGCAGAACAACCGTGGCTCTCTGTGACAGGGCCAAATGCGAGCAGGCTTTAATAGCCAGTCTAACATTATACATTTCATATGGTATTTCTGAGCGGGCACTGATCTCACAGCTTGGCAGTGAATGTAAAGAGACGCCGGTAAAATGCAAACAAACCTTGGAGAGAGGCAGAGCCTTTGCAGAAGTACGGCCAAGTCTGTTTAAGAGCTGCTCACAGAAGAAAAAAACAGCGTTTGAGGCAAGATCCATTTCTCGTCTGTCCAACTGGCTGTTGCTGAAAGCCAACTTCCCTTTTGCTTAAAAAAGGAGCCATATAAAAGAAGGAAAATGTGCATTATGCTCATTCTGTTGGACACTAAACTAAAGTCATCTCGTAAAATCACCAGGTGTCTCTGTGAATGTGGCGCTGCAGTACTGTGAAGCTGCCAGGAGATGGCACTTTGGTTTCAGCGTGAGAGCAGTGTGTCTCTGAAGTGGGGAGAAACTAAATGAAGTGGAGACTACATACCATACACATAATGATGTACACACACGCACACACACCACTATGGACAGAGCCACTGTACTTAAACTTCTTTGTAATGTATCCTAACTTTTTATAATACAATATTTATCTACAATTTGAATCCTACAACAATTATATTGAGCTACTTACCATTAGCGATTACCTTAAAAAATATAATTATTATAAATGATATCACACACAAGCTGCGTGTTTTATAATCTACAGTTCATAAGTAGGTTGTGAAATAATTGATTGAATAATTATATCCGGAATATATAGATTTTGCATTTTTTCCACATAATAACTTTGTATTTAATGTTGTGAACATAATGCATACTTAATGTCTAATACTGTGCAAAACCTCAAGTTTAGTGTTATTGTATTTAAAATACATACTAGAACAAGTATGTTATACTACTAATATGCTAAAATCACATAAATGTAAATGTTTCTCCTGGTGTAACGCAGACACTTCACAAGTCATGTGTACAGCGCACGTATGTGTCCACCGGCCGTGAACACATGAGCTGTCTCCCACTGATCGAGCACACAAACACACACGCTGCAGCAGGTACACACTGAAGTATCTGTGTGACTTTGAGGAAGATGTAAAACAGAGGAACAGCTCCCTGTGTCCCCCCCCACCAGGTGAAGAGTCCAGAGCCTGGGGCTGTCATTGTCCATCTCTATGACCCTACCTCCACTCTCATCTGCTCTCTTAACAGCTGTCATTCTGCTGTCTCCAACCTGAGGCTAACTGCTAGACGCATGCATGACTGTGTACATACAGCACCCAAAATCAAATACACGTACAAAAGAGCTGAGGTTCAGACACTTTCTCTTTGCAGATTCTCACAGCACAATACCACATTAAACACACACACCTGGTGTACAGTTCTAAAAAAACAGAGGAGGCAATCGCACGCAAAAGCATACAAGAGCCAGAACAATGGCTGTGTTTGTTGTATCAGACAAGGAGTCAGCAGTCCAATTCAGTCTTGTTTTTGTCAAACGGAAGGATTACTCCTACATTCTTAATCAACAAGCCCACCAAACACTGCGAATCACCCACATCGCCAGATACGGCTGAAATATGTAGGCAAAATGACAGCAGCACTTTTACTTTGGTACATGTGTTGGCTGATCAAATAGAATGGGAATTTCATAACTCTGATTATTTTTGCTATGATTAATTAAAGGAAGCTTCTCCAAGATCATTCATTTCATTTCAAGGACAGATATGGAGGGGTTTGCAAAAAAAGAAAAAGATGAATGATAAAAATGTATCAGGCTTTTTCTTTCATACAGGAAGATGGAATGTTTTTAATCACGTTTTGGGAGCGCCAGATGACAACATGTTTCTGATTTGATATTAGCAGGTAAATCAATGTTTGTTGGTCACTTAGTCAGAGGTAGGGACGTGTGGAAAGGACTAACGTTGGTTTTTGGACTCAATGTTCTATAGGTAAAGACACAGCAGGTGGCTTTAAGTCTTAAAGTATACATATAGATCTTATGGTAATGTGAGTTTACTTTCAATTATGCATACGATTTGGTTCAAAAAGCAAAAGCCTCACACTAGCTTCAATATACACACTGTTGCCAGTTAATGAGGCACACCTTCAGAATCTACCGTTCTGCCTTTAAGAATGTTATAATGTTCGGTATTTGTTGAACTTTTTTGAGTTGAGGTGCTAATTCAATTTGATGTAATGTTTTCCATGTTTTTGTGAGTCACTCTGCTGAATTATATTGCATTATTCTGAGAGGGGTTTGGAATTATCTGTCTACTCTCACTGATTTAAGCAGGGTACGATATCAATTCAAGAAAAGGAAAAATCATTTGTTTTGTTTCAGCAAAATAATAAGTGTGAACAAGGAGTTAGGAATGCTAGTCTGTACTGTGTGTGTGTGTGTGTGTGTGTGTGTGTGTGTGTGTGTGCGTGTGTGTGTGCGTGTGTGTGTGTGTGTGTGTGTGGGCACGAAAGGCGGGGGAGGTATGAGGATAATGGTAGGTTTTCTATTTTTTTTCATTTGACTTAACCTTTATTTAACCAGGTTAGTCCCACTGAGAGCAATTTCTCGTGCAATGAACACCTGGTCAAGACAGTTGTGGGCAGAGCACAGCATCAAGATTTCATAGGAAGCAATCTAAAAAAAAAAAAAAGGAAGGAAAACATAGATTGAAGGGAAAGAGGCGTACGGATAAGAGAGAGTAAGAACAATAGCTATATTTTTCCGCCAACATTCTTTTGAACTAAGTCAAATGTAAATACAGTTTGCTTTAAACAGTCAGGTGAAAGTAAATAAATGGCTGGCATATTGTACCTGCATTTGAAAAGAATCTATGAAGAACCTTTAAAGAGTCTTTATTTACTGGCAATATTTTTTTGCAGAGGTGTTTAATAAACAAAAACACATTATTCCTGAACTGGACATAAAAAAAACTTTGGGTGTTATTTTTCAGCATTCCATTTTGAGTAATGCTCATTCAAATGAAATCAACCAAGCAAATATGACTAACGTGGAAATACAACAACACCTTGAAGCAGCCAACTATCTCCAGTAAAATGTACTGTTTTGAAGAGTTTCAATCTTTCAGGGGTCACTGCACACTGACAGGACATACATTATCAAGGCTCTTGGCTTCTCAATTTCCAGTCTTAGTTTCAGTTGACTTAAAATAAATCTTGGGATGTCAGAGTGCACTCTCCTCAGGGGGTTGGGTCTTTAATGTGTAAGGGTCCTCGTAATATACTAATACACCTGGGTTATAAAGTATAAATAATGCAAAAAGGCAAAGTGAAAAGAGGAGAATGGGAATAGCAGCTGAAAAGAAACTGATGGACGACACAGTAAGTATAGACCTATATATATATATATATATTTATATACAAACAAAAACACACACATAACCAGTGCTGTCCTGCGTGTGTCCCCTCCAGTGGTCTCCAGGGACCCGTTACTGTGGCAATGAACAGACCTCAATGGTGGGGACAGGGGTGTGAGAGTGTGTATTGAATACGGCGTATGTGCGTGTTTGTGATTGTGTGCACATCAATTGCATGTTAACGGTTAATCTTTATGTGTTGTGTTGGCCAGTCTTTCTATGTGCACTAGCTGGAGGGNNNGGGGGGTGCGTGGGGTGTCCGAGGAGGCCTTTCGAAAAAGCCTAATTGCCGTTCCTCTCCTCTCCCCCGGCCGTCACACCTTCCTCCGCGCTAAGACTTTCCAGCCTCATCACACACAGGAAACACAACGCTAATTAGAGACAGCACAAACCTCTCCTAATCACACTCTTACATGACTGTGACCAAAAATGTCAGTGTGTGCATGCAGGCATGTTTTTTTGTGTTTTGTTTTTTAGACAGAATTGGAAGTCCACTTGGCATTTTCTTATTTAGCAATAAGCAGTGGAAAAGCTCCAGCTGTGAGTCATAGATTTAAATATATGGTGGAATATCTAACCAGTAACTCAGGCTGTATGTCTTAAACACTGTACAGAAGTGTGCGTTTTTAATTACATTAAACTAAGCTTCCTACTTCAAGAGCTATATGTGACATTGCTACAGTCACACTCCTTCTCATTTTATCTCTTGATACATTTATTGATGAATGTGTATTTTGTGAGCGTGCATCTGCTTGCAAGTTGTATGCCAGCTCTGCACACAACAAAGAGAAAAAAAAAAAGTGCGATGCACTTATGGTGCACAAGCGAATTCTTCAGAGGAAATGCTGACCAGCAGATGAGCTGCTTCTACTGTCCGTGCTGTTCAGAGGAAAATACTGAATGTACAACATGAGTGCGTTGTAAGAAGAAAATGCTTATCATTACGTTTGGCACCCCGACAAACTACTGTACTTCCAAGAGTGGATACAAGAGAGAGAAAGTAGAAGGAGGAAAATAGAGAGAAGGATGAAGATTTAAAAAAAAAAAAAAAAAAAAAAAAAAGGTGATGGGGAGAGGAAGAGAGGAAGAAATGAGCAAAATGTGGAAAGAAGGAGCACAGAAGTGGAACACTGCATCCATGTCGGTAAAGTGAAAACTGAGCTCTGGTATGATCAGCCAGGGTACATGTAGTTAACTCATTTACTGATGTGCATCTGTGTGTGTGTGTGTGTGTGTGTGTGTGTGTGTGTGTGTGTGTGTGTGTGTGTGTGTGTGTGTGTGTGTGTGTGTGTGTGTGTGTGTGTGTGTGTGTGTATGTGTGTGTGTATCATACCCGTCTCATCTTCTGCAGTCTCCTTGGAGACAGGCTCTTGGTGCTGGTGGGAGACCCCGCACAGACCATCACCCCCTCTTCTTCTTCTTCCTGAGAGAGCATCAGTAAATGTAAATCATATATGACTGGAGTGGTAAGTGAACCAAACTAACTCAAATATGAGCTACATGGAGAATAATGTGTTTTTGCATTGAATGTGATACATATAATGATATATTGAACTAAAGCAATACAGTAATGCTCTTTATCCAGTTTTTTTTTTCTCAGTGACATTTGTAAACGATTATAGAATCAGACGCTTTCTACACACACTGTGTATTGCCAGTCATGCACCAAATCTGCTGTTAAACATGTTCACATATAAATGCACCACTTACATGTGTTTGAGTGACATTTGATAAAAACTACTGTGCCCTGCTGATTTATAATATAATTGAGACTTATATATAGAAAACAAAGAATATATTCCCATGACCCTTCTTTAAATATTTCTGTCTTCAGTAGGAACAAATGTGTTTGTGTCTAACAGCCAATGACATGTTACTGCAATCGGAAAAATTAAGAGAAGAAGTAACATATTGTTGCTTATTGTATCTTCTTTTTTTTTAATAGCAGATTTATTTAATATCACCAGCCGTATCCTTTAAAACATTCCCTACAAGGTTATACCAATTATATTCAAGGTAACCACCAGTGATGAGTTTAACTTCAATATGTTTGTGCATTGATGTCCTTGTGTCGACATCTGTGGCTGTCAGCTGAATAAATGCACTGCAGATTCAAAGTGTGAAAGTCAAATTAATTCATTTGTGTATTTGGGTATGAATTTATGAGCGCACTGGAAATCTGTTTAACTTCAAATCTAATAGATTTCAACACCTCTATTTGCCACTGTGTGTGTGTATGTGTGCTCTTGGTGTTCATCATCAGTGCCCTCTCTGCAGTCTCCCACTGACAGATCAAACTGCTATTGCCTTATCAAATTCTTCAGGCTTATGGAAACATACACCTCATTACATTAGCTTTGAGGAAATCACAGGCTCACTGATGAAATATGCAGACAATAAAAGAGAAAGAGGGGCCGGGGCTCCGCTGACATGACAGGCCATAGCCAGAGGGGCGTTGGTTAAAAATGTACAGCCTTGAACAAAGCGCTAAGCAGGCTTCAACAGTCATTAAAGGACCCAGCGTCAAAATCACACACTCCATGTAAAGCAGCCTTCCTGTCTGTTTCCATGAGAGGGGTGTGTGTCTACTGTATCTGTAGCACACGCGTGTTTCTACGAGCATGTGCACGTGTGACAGAGAGGTGTGAGGGTCCGTGATGCTCACCCTCGCTTTAAGTCGGCCCTTAAAGTCCCGGATGCCCCTCTTGGCATGACTCTTGGCCTTGGAGGGGAAAAACAACACACACATTGGAGGATTACTAATCAAAACATGTTATTAACATTCTGCTCTGGTTTCATGTAACATCAAGAAATGCTTTGATCCCTGTGGCAAAAACACGGAGACAAAAGGCTGGATGAGAGAGCCTCGCACACTAACAGGAGGCGAAAACATGAAAGGGCACCCTGACCACCTATTGGACATCACGTAACGGCAAGCTACTGCTCATCAAACACACACCAGTCAGGAACAATGCTCCCATTCCCTCCACCGTCAATTCCAAAACAGAAGTCAATTTGACGTTTATTCAGGCACACTGATTCATTTTTAACTAAACAACCTGGAAAACGTCATTTAAGTTTCTCAGGACTATTTCAGAGGAAGACTTGATGTTTCAAGGTGCCGTAGATATACATGAAAAGTGCTTTAAACAACATGAAATCATCGTTTTGCATGAGAACGTACTTTAGTCACAGCTGTGTTGATGAGTGCTCCTCCTCTCTGTAATAGACACAGAAATACATTAGTCAGTCACTTGAGAGGCGTTTTGGGTGAGTTTCCACACATACACACACATTCAAATGTTATTATATTAAACATTTATTTATGCACACAGCATGCAATCACATCGTTATCTTATCAAATTTCAACATGAATTACTCGGAGCAAGTCGAAATACTTTGACAATCATTTGATTATTTATTGTGATTTCTGCTTGCATTTTGTCATTCTGTGATGTACAGTACACTTGTCAAAATTACTCGACGCTCAGAGAAAGGACTAATCGTTGAAATCACACACAACCAAAACTGTCTGCAGCTTTTAATATTATTGTAATGAAAGTGTAGTATTACAAATGGTGACAACAAGCATAGGATCATATAGCTGAGGCATTGTAACAGCAGGATTCAAAGCATTCAGGAGGGCTTTATTTCGACGCAGCGATGGAAGAGATGCGTGTGATTGATTTCTTCTTTCAGTTGTGCAGACTGACATTATGGCACCCAATATCTTTCTGCGCCTGTCTTCTTTTCTTTCTCTCTCACACAGAGTTGCTGCATCTCTCCTTTGGCGTCTCACTCTTTTTGTCTGTTTGGTCTTTAGTGTAAGCACAAAGCGTCGGCTAAACGGCTAAACAGAGTAAATGGCAGACAGCGTTTCAGAAGTCGGCAGAGGGAGAGGAGGAGTGAGGCCGAGGTGAAGGCCCCTCGTATAGATCCCTGTCAGTCAGGAAATGTGAACTTTAACAAACCTTTGAAGAGCACTCTAGAGAACTAATTCAGCCTTAGCTGACGGCGTGGGGAGAGAGGGAGGGTGAGGGAGAGATAGTCAGTGAGAGAGAGAGAGGGGGGGGGGTCCGTGGCAGAGATGAAAAGAGGGAGAGGAAGATAAAGAGAGAGAGATAGGGGAAGAAAAGGAGAGGAGGAAAGAGACAGGAGATGAATAAGGGGGGAGAGATCTATGTTCTTGGGTCGGTTCAGCGGAGTAACGCCTGTGTTTGCTGCCAGATCAACATGTCATGTCGGAGGACGTCTTGTCACGTCAAATCACTTCTGTCTCCCTGTCTGTCTCCCCCCCTGTCTGTCTCCACTGTCCTGCTGCACGCGCCGCTTCACACACCAAACTGCACTCGAGCTGGATCTGTACATCCAGGCAGCCCCCCCCCCC